>NC_092336.1:38957500-39557500 GCF_046630445.1 Rutidosis leptorrhynchoides
CTCTTAGCAGCCCTCATTTAGTCAACAAACATGTGGAACCATTATTTGGCAACTAGCATGAATTATTACACTAAAAATCAAATTACAACTTGCATATATGGACACCCCCATTCACGACTTCATGCACACACACATACACTTGCATTTTAAATTTTCTTTCATCCATTTGATCTCTCTCTCTCTCTCTCTCTTGTTCCATGATGATTTTATAAGTGTTCTTCATCATATTCATCAAAATCTACATCAATCTAGCTCATAAATCCAACCTTTGATCAACCTACAAAACAACTACTCAAGAACACTTCAATAACACTTTCAAGATTACTAGTTTACTTCCATGCTTTCAAATCCATTCCAAGTAATCATCTGAGATCAAGAAACCTTTGTTAATTACAGTAGGTTATCTTTCTTAATCAAGGTAATATTCATATTCAAACTTTGATTCAATTTCTATAACTATAACAATCTTATTTCGAGTGGAAATCTTACTTGAACTTGTTTTCGTGTCATGATTCTGCTTCAAGAACTTTCAAGTCATCCAAGGATCCTTTGAAGCTAGATCTATTTTTCTCATTTCCAGTAGGTTTACCTACTAAAATTAAGGTAGTAATGATGTTCATAACATCAATCGATTCATACATATAAAACCATCTTATTCGAAGATTTAAACTTGTAATCACTAGAACATAGTTTAGTTAATTCTAAACTTGTTCACAAACAAAGTTAATCCCTTTAACTTGAATTTTAAAATTAATTAAACAAATTTTATATATCTATATGATATGCTAACTTAATTATTTAAAACCTGAAAACACGAAGAACACCGTAAAACCGGACATACGCCGTCGTAGTAACACCGCGGGCTGTTTTGGGTTAGTTAATTAAAAACTATGATAAACTTTGATTTAAAAGTTGTTCTTCTGGGAAAATAATTTTTCTTATGAAAATGAAACTATATCTAAAAATCATGGTTAAACTCAAAGTGGAAGTATATTTTTCAAAATGGTCATCAAGACGTCATTTTTTCGACTGAAATGACTACCTCTTATAATATTGACTTGTAACCTGTATTTCTGACTGTAAACTTATATTTTTTCTGTTTAGATTCATAAACTTAAGTTCAATATGAAACCATAGCAACTTGAATCACTCAAAAAGGAATTGAAACGAAGAAATGACGGGTAAAATAAAATTGGATAAATTTGCTAGTTTTAGCTATGAAAATTTTGTAACAAATCTAGACTAGACATATCCTAACTAATTTATATTATATTATACATATTATGAAATCTTGGGATACCATAGACATGTATACAATGTTTTGACATATCATATCGACCCATCTATATATATATTTCGGAACAACCATAGACACTCTATATGCAGTAATGTTTGAGTTAGCTATACAGGGTTGAGGTTGATTCCAAAATAATATATATACTTTGAGTTGTGATCGAGTCTCATTGTAGATACTGGGTCGTGGATTGATTCAAGATAATATATATTGCTTTATTCTGTACATCTAACTGTGGACAACTAGTTGTAGGTTACTAACAAGGACTGCTGACTTAACAAAATCAAATCATTAAAACGTAATAAAAATGTTGTAAATATATTTTGAACATACCTTGATATATATGTACATATTTGTTATAGGTTCGTGAATCGACCAGTGGCCAAGTCTTACTTCCCGACGAAGTAAAAATCTGTGAAAGTGAGTTATAGTCCCACTTTTAAAATTTGATATTTTTGGGATGAGAATACATGCAGTTTTATAAATGTTTTATGAAATAGACACAAGTAATCGAAACTACATTCTATGATTGAATTATTAAACCGAATATGCCCCTTTTAGCTTGGTAGCCTAAGAATTAGGGAACTGGCCCCTAATTGACGCGAATCCTAAAGGTAGATCTACGAAAACTAACAACCCCCATTATGGAATTTGGAATGCTTTAGTATTTCGAGTTTATCATGTACGATGGGTGTCCCGGAATGATGGGGATATTCTATATGCATCTTGTTAATGTCGGTTACCAGGTGTTAACCATATGAATGATTTTTTTCTCTATGCAGTTTGCGAAATGCCTGATATGATATGTGTTATAAAAAAGAAATCTTGTGGTCTATTATTATGATCTGATAATATATAGGTTAAACCTATAACTCACTAACATTTTTGTTGACGTTTTAAGCATGTTTATTCTCATGTGATTATTAAGAGCTTCCGCTGTTGCATACTAAAATAAGGACATGATTTGGAGTCCATGCTTGTATGATATTGTGTAAAAACTGCATTCAAGAAACTTATTTCGATGTAATATATTTTTATTGTAAACCATTATGTAATTTCTGGACTTCGACCGTGTTTTCTTTAAAAACGATTGCTTAACACTTTTTGTTGGAAACTATATATTATTAACATGTAAATATTATGTGATATATTAATCTCTTAACGTGTTTGATATTGTGTGATAGATGTCTACCTCTAGTACAAATCCCATCGACTCACCTAATAATAATGAAGAGTCGAATATATTTTAAGAAGATTCACAAATTCCCGAAGAGGAACCGAAAGAAGAGGAACCTGAAGAGGAGGAGCTGGAAGAAGAGGAACCGGAAGAAGAGGTTCTGGAGGAGGAAATATTAGGAACCACAGAAAAATAGATAAATAAAAGAAAATCCTCAACCACTGGACCAAAGTTAATAATGGTCAATGGTGTTTCCGTCGAGGAAGCAAAATATTGGGAAGATTACCAATTTTCCAATGAATCGGATTTCGATGAAGATTCCGATGATGTTATAGAAATTACCTCGACCCAATTTGAAAAAGAAAAAGAAAATAATAAGGGAAATGGCATCAAAATAGAGAAACCTGATTCCAACCCCGCTGAACTTTATATGTATCGTCAACACCCGTATTTATTAAGTTGTAACAAAAACCCAGGAACCTCTAAGCCACAAGGTTTTTCAAAACCATTTGTGAAGACAACGGCTTGTATTAGAGAAACATCATATATTCCTAGAAAATTAGCAAAAGGAAACAGGTCCGAAGTAGAAGAAACAAGTGAGTCGGAATAAAGAGTTGTAATCATGAGGTGTAAAATATGTAAAATAAGTGTGCTTATATTTTTCTTGTTGTATGTGAAAATTGCTTGTATTATTTGATAATTATCTTTTACGAATCTAAATCTCGTCTATTTTTGAAACAACCCAACCCGTATTCCATACGATAATTTTTTTATTACACATTTACGCTCCAATTAAATATGTAACCATGCCACTCGTTCCATTAGAACATACTACAAGTTTAATGTTTTACAAAAGGCACGAAGGTCATTAACAAATGTGATACAAGTTTGACCTATCCAAAAATGATAGTTTTAATCCAAACAACACATCGAGCATGGTTTGGGGCTAAACTACCCAAAACGCTAGGCCAGCTTCAAAAGCTCCAACAAACATCATCAAAGGACACCTAGTGCCCAACAACCCCTTTTCCCCTATCCGCACCTGCATCTAAAAAGATAAACAACGAGAGCGGTAAGCTAACGCTTAGTGAATGCAATAATTATACATGTTCATATATAACCTACTGTCACGACCCTACTTTTTCGGTTATCTTTACCGTTAATTATTTAATGACCGTTAACTGTTAATTGCGCTACGTCATTTCTATGACCTATATTATTATATTAATAATAATATATTAATTTTTAAGTGCTATGTGAATAATTGTATTCATATTTTAATTTATACGTTTCTACGTGTCGCGGATTTCTATCCGGCGAATCTTTTCGGTTTTCAAACCAACGGTCGCGTTTTTGAGATATTTAAATCCTAATTATTTTAAATATGATATTTTAAGATCATATTATTATATAGGGTATTTATATTTATTTTTCGTCGCGCGTTTGTTATCTCTCCGGATTTTTAATCGCGTAAGCGTGTTTTCGCGTTTCGGGATTCGTTCGGGCTTTCGGGCCATCAGGAAATAACCATTTAGCAAAATTAGGCCATGGGGCCCACCCCATGACCCCACCTTCGGCCGAGACTCCAAGGGAGGGAGTAATACTCCCATTTTCTCATTATTTTTCCTCATTTAATTTTTACATCCTAATTTTATCTAAACCTAATTTTTGTGCTCTCTCCTCTTCTTCTTCTTTTTGGGTGACAACCACCACACCCATCATCATCATCATCTTACATCAAATCAAGGTTTGGATCATCCATTGTTATACATCAACGCGTTCTACTAATCATCCTCTACACGATTCTATCGATTGTTTCTCGATTAGGGTATAAACCCTAACCCTAGAACTGTTGATTTTTCTTTATATTTCAGTATTTTGATTTCATATTAATAGTATGATGATTACTTGTTGTCGTAATGGTGTTGTATGCATAGAATTACTCGTAAACATATGTTTTCGGTTTGATATAATTGGGACAGCAGCTTTTTCGTGTGTTTCTGCTATTGTGACTGATATAAAAGTTAAAATAAAGTATCTAGATGAGTTCCTCTCATCAATACATTAATTTTAGACTCCGGATTCATGTCGTTTCGATTCCCGGAGCCCTAGATATGATCAAAGTGGTATTTTGTTAAGATTGATATGTGATTTTGGTATGAACCAGGTTTGGTCCGATTTTGTGACCATATTTGGTGACTTTAGGGTGTGTTAGTGTGTTAGGACTAATGGTGGGGCTAACTTTCATGTTCGGGTCATCTCAATCCGAGCCACGAATCACCCGTTACGTCTAAAACACGATTTTGAGTGAATTGAAGTTCCAAGTAGTGTAATGGCTGTACATCACGACTTGTGGGCTATTCATGGTGTGTTCTTGAGTATATCAAAGTGTCGAGTGGTTTGATTAGGTGGAGATATATGTAAGGCTCGCCGAAAACCGACACCCGGGGCTCAGGATACGACCCGCTGAACTTTTGATTTAAAACTTGTGACTAATTAATAAACTTATGATATAAATAATGGGTTTCATTATCATTTAATTACTTATGATAAAAAAGTAATTATTATTATTTACAACTTATGATATATATTTATTATATCATTTAATTAATACTTATGATTTAATCAAACATTTTAATTAAACATATGATTAATAATACTTCATTATTAATGGAAAATACTTATGATAAGTATTAAACTTATATTATGAGATTATTGTAATAAGACTTATAATAATGATTAATTAACTATTTAATCATTATAAGGCTTAGTTATTATTTAATTATAATTTAATTATTAAATACTTATGATTTAATAATTATAATTAGAAACTTGTGATATGATTAATAATTCATTATTAATTAATAATACTTATGATATGATTTAAAATTTATTATTAATTAATAATACTTACATTATGACTAATATTTAAGTAATTAATTAAATACTTATGTTATATAAATTATATCATTTAAATTTATATTAACTTTAATAATTCATTTTAATTTAATAAAACTTATGTTATGACATAATTAGACATATTTAACTTTAATAAACGTTATCACTTATATTATTAATATAACTTACATTTTTAAAATTAACGTTGACTATGTTTGACCAAGGTTGACTTTTGAGTTAACTTTCGGTTGACTTTGACTTTCAGTTGACTTTTGTTGACTTTCTAATTAAGGAAACTTTCCTAACTTATAAACTTTCCAAAAATAGAAACTTTCCAAAAATAGAAACTTTCCCAAAATAGAAACTTTCCAAAATAGAAACTTTCCAAAAATGGAAACCTGCTAAAAATAGAAACTTTCTAAAAATAGAAAGTGTGTGTTCGTAAGCTGTTCCGATCAAACCGATGCATTTTGAGTATTGTTCTATGACTACTTGCAACATGTACAATAGCTATCATACTAAGACTTGACCTAAGTTAGTTATTTATATTGACCTGCTTTATTTATAGGTCGGCGTTGTGATCATTCCTGATCACTGTACCTCATTTGCTGTTTGGTTAATTGTGTTTGTTACTTCGTTACTGTTAAGGTGAGTTATAGTCCCGTTTTTACATACTTTTCAAAGTATATTTTTGGGATGTGATTACATGCATTTTATTTCACGTTTAGACACAAGTGACAATTAAATTTAAATTATTCATTGTGAGTTGGACAAAAATATTTCCTAGTCTGGTAACTGTAATCATTGGTTTCTACCGGTGAACGCGAATCCTACGGATAGATCTATCGGGTTTGACAACCCCATTTCGAGCTAGTCGCGCTAGCAATTTATAATCAGAATGTTTAGTACTTCGTATTTTGTTGTAGATACACTGCCCAGTATATATTTTTTTTTATTGTGTTTGGCAAGGGTAAATAAAGGGTTAAGTGGTTACCAGGTGGCTCATTGATAATGGAATAATGTTTAATGTTTTCTAACATTTTTAAATCTTGTGGTCTAAAGTTTATTCAATTATTTAAACCTATAATTCACTCAACCTTTGTGTTGATAGTTTACTCACATGTTTTCACAGGTACTTGAGTTTATGTGATGCTTCCGCTGTGTTTAGAAGAGTCTGCATGCATTTGGGCAGATTTTAATGAAACAATTTATGAAACTTTGGCTTGCATTCGGTTTTAGAATAATTAATACTTGTGGGTTGTTGACATTGTTTTGTGTCAACTTTGGATTATTAATATGTTGGGTTACTTTTAAACTACATATTTTGGTATGCCTTCCTTTTTAGGAAACTTTTGAGATAAAAGAATGCAATGTCGTTTGTTAAATTCATTTAAGTTCGATCAAGCTGTGGGACCAAGTGACGGAGCCGTTAAGTGTTTTGACGAGGCCATCATAGTTGGTATCAGAGCTCTGGTTGTAGGGAACTAGGCGGTCTTAATGTGGTCAACCCGTGGTTCTTAGGGTGCATTAGAGTCTAGTCTATAGCCCAACCCTTTTGCTATAGCATTATTATGCATTCCATTTCGTATAAGTTATATCATAAGCATTTATATCTTTTGTTATGTGGTTTGCGGTTTTACTGTTTGCAGATGTCGACTTCGAGCGATAACTCCGTTGCTGCTCCTGCTCCTCTGGCTGCTGCCAGACGTCGTGCTGGTCAACCTTTGATCGACGATCCTGTTCACTACTACTTTTCCACCCTTACTCATATGAACAGGGCTTACAATGAAGTGACGCGTATTAATGCTCTTAGTGATTGTATGCGTACTTTGCCACATAACGAGATGATGGACCATATTCGAGCTAGTATGGATTCATTTGTTAGCTTCAAGAACAATGTGGGGTTCGAGAATCGTAAGCGTAACTGTGAAGTTGACGCTAGGTTCGAGGCTCTAGAGAGCATGGTTCGTGGTTTGAAAGCAGAGTTGGAAGAAGTGAAAGGAAAGTTGCGGAAGTATGAGCCTTCTGCCGAGACTCATGCTGGCCCAGCTTATCACACCCGCTCTAAGCAGATGTGATATGATGATTCATGATTGATTACTTATTTCCTAAGACTTAATGTCCTTTCATACATACATTTTTGGGTTATGTACGGCGTTTTGCCGAGGATTTTATTAAGGTTTTGTTATGGGATGTTTTTCATTATGTATGGATGGTTATTTTTATGACATCTATTATCATTATCACATTTTATTTCTGATGTTGTGACTCTTGGCATGTTATATTATGCGTAATGTAGATCATGTATGTTAGGTACTATGTATGTTGTATGATGTTATCATAAAATATGTATGCATGTAGTGGTTATTTCTATAACAATCATAACTGTCATGTTATTACTCATAGTGTTTATTGACTATTATTTTAATGGTTAATCTTTTCATGTTCGATCTATTCCTTTATAACACTAGTATTATTCTTAGTACTAATTGTTGTGTTATTCTGTTTTGAAGATCATGCCTCCTAGAGAGTCCAACGAAGCCCTTTATGCAATGTCTTATTAACGAAGGGATAGCTGCTACTATGGCAGTGAATGCTAATGCTAATGCGAACAACAATCAGGTGGGATGCTCCCATAAAACGTTCAAGGCAAGTCGCCCACAGGAATTCAGTGGTACAGAAGGACCCATAGGACTTACTCGCTGGTTCGAGAAAATCGAGTCTATTTTCAGGGTTAGTCTAGTCCGAGAGGAGGACAAGGTTAGTTTTGCTAGCTGCACTTTGAAGGATAGTGTATTGACCTGGTGGAACAACTTGGTTAACAGTTTGGGAAATGATGTGGCTTATGGTTTAACTTGGAATAATTTCAAGGAAAGAATGATCACCCGCTACCGTCCTAGGGGTGAGCTTAAGAAGATTAGAGGTTGAACTTAAAAACTTGAAAATGAAGGGCACCTAATTAGATGCCTACGAGCAGAGGTTCTTTGAGTTGACTTTGTTGTGCCCAAATGTTTATGCCGATGAGAATCTTACGATTGAAGCTTACATTGATTTGTTGTCCGAGAAAATTGTACATGGAGTTGAATCTAGTGAGCCCCAGACTATTGAGGCCGCGATGTCTATGGCTCATAAGTTGAATGATAAGATCTTGAGAAGAAGCAAGGCTGCTGTAACCGAACCTAGTGAAGAGGCTGTTAAGAAAGCTGATAATGGGAAGATAAAGTGTGATAATAACCGAAATCAAAACCAGAGTCAGCAGAAAAAGCAGGATACTTCTGGTTCAAATAACCGTAGTCAGCGTGTGTGTCCACATTGTTACAAGGCTCATGATGGTTTCTGTACCGTGACTTGCAAGAGGTGTTCCAAACAGGGACACATTGCTAAGGATTGTACGGTGCTTCTGCCGGGTTCTGCTACTCCTTCTGCAGGTGGTAATAGTGGTAATAATGCTGGTAATAGAGGTGGGAATGGTAATGGTAATGGTAATGTAAAGCCGAATAATGGTGGTAATCCGAGAGTTTGTTACGAGTGTGGGAAGCCGGCGCATTTTCGTGATGCCTGTCCCAGCAAGAAGACTGCAGAGACTGCACGTGGTAGAGCGTTCAACATTAATGCCAGGGATGCTGAGGAAGATCCTAAACTTGTTACTGGTACGTTCTCGGTCAACGATTTATCAGTTTATGTACTATTTGATTCAGGGGCTGATTTGAGTTTTGTGTCGAGTAAATTAAGTCCAAAAATCAAAACACCGTTAACTCCTTTAGACAATACGTATGTTGTTGAAATAGCTAATGGTAAGGTACTCACTGCTAAGACTGTGCATCGTAAATGTAACATTAGTTTAGCTGGTAGAGATTTTGAGATAGATTTGGTACCGATTGAACTTGGTAGCTTTGACATTGTCATTGGGATGGATTGGTTATCTGCGAATCGTGCTGAGATTGTGTGTTATGATAAAGCTATTCGTATTACTAATGTGGTTGGAGAGCCGCTGATGGTTCTTAGAGATAAGAAATGCCGACAGTTAAATCTTATTAGCTGTTTGAAAGTTCTTAAACATCTTCGCAAGGGCTGTCATGCTATTCTAGCCCATGTTGTTGATTTCGAAAAAGAAACGAAGAGTGTTGGAGATGTTCATATTGTTAGAGATTTTCCCGAGGTATTTCCCGAAGATTTACCTGGCCTTCCGCCGCAACGCGCGGTAGAATTTCAAATTGATCTTGTTCCCGGTGCTGCTCCTATAGCACGTGCTCCTTATCGTCTTGCGCCTTCCGAACTTCAAAAATTGTCAAGTCAACTCCGTGAGTTGTTAGACAAGGGTTTCATTCGTCCTAGTTCATCCCCTTGGGGAGCACCTGTTCTGTTTGTTAAGAAGAAGGATGGTTCTTTTCATTTGTGCATTGATTATCGCAAGTTGAACAAGCTTACTATTAAAAACCGTTATCCCCTTCCGAGAATTGATGATCTGTTCGATCAGCTTCAGGGTTCATCTGTTTATTCAAAAATTGATCTTCGTTCCGGCTATCATCAGTTGCGTGTTAAAGACTCTGATGTTTCGAAAACTACTTTTCGCACCCGTTACGGTCACTTTGAGTTTCTTGTTATGCCGTTCGGATTGACAAATGCACCTGCAGTGTTTATGGACCTCATGAACCGTGTGTGTAGACCCTATCTGGACAAGTTCGTTATTGTGTTCATCGACGACATCCTTATTTATTCGAAGAATGATGAAGAGCACGAGGAACATTTGAAGTTAGTGCTCGATCTGTTAAGAAAAGAAGAGTTGTACACTAAGTTCTCTAAGTGTGCATTCTGGCTACGAGAAGTTCAATTCCTTGGACATATTGTTAGTAAACAAGGGATACAAGTTGATCCTGCTAAGATTGAGGCGATTAAAAGGTGGGAAACTCCGAAGACTCCTACTCAGGTTCGTCAGTTCCTAGGATTAGCAGGTTACTATAGAAGGTTCATTCAAGATTTCTCTCGTATCGCAAAACCTTTGACTGCTTTAACGCATAAGGGGAAGAAGTATGAGTGGAAGGATGAACAAGAGACTGCTTTCAGATTTTAAAGAAGAAGTTGACTACCACTCCGATATTGTCACTACCTGAGGGTAATGATGATTTTGTTGTTTATTGTGATGTTTCGCGTCAAGGCTTTGGCTGTGTTTTGATGCAGCGAAAAAAAGTTATTGCGTATGCGTCACGTCAATTGAAGATTCACGAGCAGAACTATACAACTCATGATTTAGAGTTGGGGGCCGTTGTTTTTGTGCTTAAGATTTGGAGACATTATTTGTATTGGGTCAAGAGTACTGTGTACACAGATCACAAAAGTCTTCAACATATCCTCGATCAGAAACAGTTGAACATGAGACAAAGAAGATGGATTGAGAAGTTGAATGATTACGATTGTGAACTTTTATATCATCCGGGTAAGGCCAATGTTGTGGCGGATGCGTTGAGTCGTAAAGAAAGGGCTGAACCTCGCAGGTATAGGGCCTTGAATATGACAATTAGAACAAACCTCGCAAGGCAGATTCTTGAGGCACAACAAGAAGCCTTAAAGGAAGATAATTTTGTGAAAGAGAACGTAAGAGGTATGGCTAAGAAATTTGAGAATCGAGCAGATGGTACTAGGTACTTTGCAGGACGACTTTGGGTTCCGAAGTTTGGTGAACTGCAACAACTTGTTTCGGATGAGGCTCATAAGTCTAGGTACTCTATTCATCCTGGTTCAGGAAAGATGTATCATGATCTTAAGGAGCTGTATTGGTGGCCAAATTTGAAAGGTGATGTGGCTACGTATGTGGCTAAGTGTTTGACCTATGCTAAGGTTAAAGCTGAACATCAAAAACTGTCTGGACTGTTGGTACAACTCGAGATTCCCGAGTGGAAGTGGGAAGGGATTACAATGGATTTTATTACTAAGTTACCGAGAGTTGCGGGTGGCTATGACACTATTTGGGTGATTGTAGATCGACGCACTAAGTCGGCTCACTTTTTGCCGATTAGGGAAACAGATTCAATGGAGAAGCTAACACGTTTGTACTTGAAGGAGATTGTTTCTAGGCATGGTGTTCCTGTATCCATTATTTCGGACCGAGACAGTCGATTTGTATCGAGGTTTTGGCGATCTTTACAGGAAGCCTTGGGAACTAGGTTAGATATGAGCACCGCTTATCATCCTCAAACAGATGGTCAGAGTGAAAGGACCATTCAGACGTTAGAAGATATGTTACGAGCATGTGTTATCAATTTTGGTAATGGGTGGGATAAATATTTGCTGCTAGCTGAGTTTTCTTATAACAACAGTTATCACGCAAGTATTCAAGCCGCACCGTTTGAAGCTCTGTATGGTAGGAAGTGTAGGTCTCCTGTCTGCTGGAAAGAGGTTGGGGATGCTCAACTCACAGGTCCAGAAATTATTCACGAGACTACCGAGAAGATCGTACAGATTAAGGAAAGATTGAGAACTGCTAGAAGTCGGCAAAAGAGTTATGCCGATAGAGGAAGGAAAGATGTGGAATTTCAAGATGGTGATCGTGTTATGTTAAAGATTTCACCTTGGAAGGGTGTGATCCATTTTGGTAAGAGGGGAAAGTTAAGTCCTCGTTTTGTTGGACCGTTTGAGATTGTTGAGAGAGTTGGACCGGCGGCATATCGTTTGAAATTGCCACAAGAACTCAGTGCTGTTCACGATGTTTTTCATGTGTCGAACTTAAAGAAGTGTTTGGCCGAGGCCGACAAGACTACTCCTTTGGAAGAACTTCATGTTGATAAGCAACTACACTTTATTGAGGAACCTATTGAAATTATGGATCGAGAAGTTAAGACTCTTAAGCAGAGCCGAATTCCTATTGTCCGGGTTAGATGGAACGCCAGATGCGGTCCCGAGTTCACTTGGGAGCGTGAAGATCAGATGAAGCAGAAGTATCCGTATTTGATCCCAGATGCTGAGTCAACCCCTGCACCTGCTTAAATTTCGGGACGAAATTTCCGTAACGGGAAGGTACTGTCACGACCCTACTTTTTCCGTTATCTTTACCGTTTATTATTTAACGACCGTTAACTGTTAATTGCGCTACGTCATTTCTATGACCTATATTATTATATTAATAATAATATATTAATTATTAAGTGCTATGTTAATAATTGTATTCATATTTTAATTTATACGTTTCTACGTGTCGCGGATTTCTATCCGGCGAATCTTTTCGGTTTTCAAACCAACGGTCGCGTTTTTGAGATATTTAAATCCTAATTATTTTAAATATGATATTTTAAGATCATATTATTATATAGGGTATTTATATATATTTTTCGTCGCGCGTTTGTTATCTCTCCGGATTTTTAATCGCGTAAGCGTGTTTTCGCGTTTCGGGATTCGTTCGGGCTTTCGGGCCATCAGGAAATAATCATTTAGCAAAATTGGGCCATGGGGCCCACCCCATGACCCCATCTTTAGCCGAGACTCCAAGGGAGGGTGTAATACTCCCATTTTCTCATTATTTTTCCTCATTTAATTTTTACATCCTAATTTTATCTAAACCTAATTTTTGTGCTCTCTCCTCTTCTTCTTCTTTTTGGGAGATGACCACCACACCCATCATCATCATCATCTTGCATCAAATTAAGGTTTGGATCATCCATTGTTATACATCAACGCATTCTACTAATCATCCTCTACACGATTCTATCGATTGTTTCTCGATTAGGGTATAAACCCTAACCCTAGAACTTTTGATTTTTCTTTATATTTCTGTATTTTGATTTCATATTAATAGTATGATGATTACTTGTTGTTGTAATGGTGTTGTATGCATAGAATTACTCGTAAACATATGTTTTCGGTTTGATATAATTGGGACAGCAGCTTTTTCATGTGTTTCTGCTATTGTGACTGATATAAAAGTTAAAATAAAGTATCTAGATGAGTTCCTCTCATCAAGACATTAATTTTAGACTCCGGATTCATGTCGTTTCGATTCCCGGAGCCCTAGATATGATGAAAGTGGTATTTTGTTAAGATTGATATGTGATTTTGGGATGAACCAGGTTTGGTCCGACTTTGTGACCATATTTGGTGACTTTAGGGTGTGTTAGTGTGTTAGGACTGATGGTGGGGCGAACTTTCATGTTCGGGTTATCTCAATCCGAGCCACGAATCACCCGTTACGTCTAAAACACGATTTTGAGTGAATTGAAGTTCCAAGTAGTGTAATGGCTGTACATCACGACTTGTGGGCTATTCATGGTGTGTTCTTGAGTATATCAAAGTGTCGAGTGGTTTGATTAGGCGGAGATATATGTAAAGCTTGCCGAAAACTGACACCCGAGGTTCAGGATACGACCCGCTGAACTTTTGATTTAAAACTTGTGACTAATTAATAAATTTATGATATAAATAATGGGTTTCATTATCATTTAATTACTTATGATAAAAAAGTAATTATTATTATTTACAACTTATGATATATATTTATAATATCATTTAATTAATACTTATGATTTAATTAAACATTTTAATTAAACATATGATTAATAATACTTCATTATTAATGGAAAATACTTATGATAAGTATTAAACTTATATTATGAGATTATTGTAATAAGACTTATAATAAGGATTAATTAATTATTTAATTATTATAAGGCTTAGTTATTATTTAATTATAATTTAATTATTAAATACTTATGATTTAATAATTATAATTAGAAACTTATGATATGATTAATAATTCATTATTAATTAATAATACTTATGATATGATTTAAAATTTATTATTAATTAATAATACTTACATTATGACTTATATTTAATTAATTAATTAAATACTTATGTTATATAAATTATATCATTTAAATTTATATTAACTTTAATAATTCATTTTAATTTAATAAAACTTATGTTATGACATAATTAGACATATTTAACTTTAATAAACGTTATAACTTATATTATTATTATAACTTACACTTTTAAAATTAACTTTGACTATGTTTGACCAAGGTTGACTTTTGAGTTGACTTTCAGTTGACTTTGACTTTCAGTTGACTTTTGTTGACTTTCTAATTAAGGAAACTTTCCTGACTTATAAACTTTCCAAAAATAGAAACTTTCCAAAAATAGAAACTTTCCAAAAATAGAAACTTTCCAAAAATAGAAACTTTCCAAAAATGGAAACCTGCTAAAAATAGAAACTTCCTAAAAATAGAAAGTGTGTGTCCGTAAGCTGTTCCGATCAAACCGATGCATATTGAGTATTGTTCTATGACTACTTACAACATGTACAATAGCTATCATACTAAGACTTGACCTAAGTTAGTTATTTATATCGACCTGCTTTATTTATAGGTCGGCGTTGTGATCATTCCTGATCACTGTACCTCATTTGCTGTTCGCTTAATTGTGTTGGTTACTTCTGTTAAGGTGAGTTATAGTCCCGTTTTTACATACTTTTCAAAGTATATTTGTGGGATGTGATTACATGCATTTTATTTCACGTTTAGACACAAGTGACTATTAAATTTAAATTATTCATTGTGAGTTGGACAAAAATATTCCCTAGTCTGGTAACTGTAATCATTGGTTTCTACCGGTGAACGCGAATCCTACGGATAGATCTATCAGGTTTGACAACCCCATTTCGAGCTAGTCGTGCTAGTAATTTATAATCGGAATATTTAGTACTTCGTATTTTGTTGTAGATACACTATCAGTGTATATATTTTTTTTATTGTGTTTGGCAAGGGTAAATAAAGGGTTAAGTGGTTACCAGGTGGCTCATTGATAATGGAATAATGTTTAATGTTTTCTAACATTTTTAAATCTTGTGGTCTAAAGTTTATTCAATTATTTAAACTTATAATTCACTCAACCTTTGTGTTGACAGTTTACTCGCATGTTTTCACAGGTACTTGAGTTTATGTGATGCTTCCGCTGTGTTTAGAAGAGTCTGCATGCATTTGGGCAGATTTTAATGAAACAATTTATGAAACTTTGGCTTGCATTCGGTTTTTGAATAATTAATACTTGTGGGTTGTTGACATTGTTTTGTGTCAACTTTGGATTATTAATATGTTGGGTTACTTTTAAACTACATATTTTGGTATGCCTTCCTTTTTGGGAAACTTTTGAAATAAAAGAATGCAATGTCGTTTATTAAATTCATTTAAGTTCGATCAAGCTGTGGGACCAAGTGACGGAGCCGTTAAGTGTTTTGACCGGGCTATCACACCTACTTACTTGCAATCACTTACACGATACCGCATACAAGCTAGCAATTCCATAATAATGTAAACATCATGCATAAACTACTATCCACAATTCACAAGAAGCTAGCAACAACAATAGCATATAGTTCACAAGTTAATATGCTAGATATGAAATCCCACAACCATGGTTAACCAATCATACTAGGGAATGGTACTCGTAAAAGACCGTCGGAGTTCATAACATCCATTTGTGTTACTTAAACACCGCGTAATCACTAATCCCCGGGTGATGTCTTAAACACCGCGACTAACTCACCCCCATGACAATGTGGCGTCTTGAACACCGTGATGATTCCACATGTCAATCAAAACAATGAGTGGTGTCTTGAACACCGCGAAAATTCCACTCCCATGACAATGTGGTGTCTTAAACACCGCGACAATACCACTCGTTACGTAGAATGTGGTGTCTTAAACACCGCGACAATACCACATTCATACTACACAAATAAATACGTTATATACGTACACGCAAAATTATTCCACTCACTTTAATACAAGGATGATGATTATGCACTTTCGAACTTCAAAGCAATGTACCTAATACATTAAGTACACGTTCAATACACAACTAGTGGAGCTAACCACATTACTTACACTTGAGCATTTAATGACCCAATTTGTATTAAATAACTCAACTACACCAAAACCGCCCTTAATTGGCTAAGACACATGTTAAATCACTAAAACTAGTGATTTAAAGTCTACTAACTTAAACCAACACAAACTTAGGGTAATTCATACTCATTTCACCTAAACTAGGTCAACATTACTATTTTGACCCATTTCAATACTTAAACTTACAAAGTTGGTCAACTTAACCCATTTACCATTCTTTTCACATTTAACAAGTGTTTTAGTGCTTAGCAACACAATTAACACTTACAAATCTCATTTCATTAGACCAAAACCCTAGATTGTAGCTATGAGGGTTTCATTACAAAAACATAACCCAAATTCACCCATTTTAACCTCAAATGGGTCATACAAGTCTCTAGTAACCAAAACCCTATCCATTAACCAATTAAAACTCAAAACATAGAGTTAAGACTTACCAACATTATCCACTTGTAGCTAAGAACAAGGAGAACAACTTTAATTCTTGCTCCAAAGATCAACTCTCAATCCTTCACTCACCAATCTCACTTGAAATCAAATGGGTTTTTATGTTTTGAGAGAAACTGGAGAAAGAAAATGGAAAAGAAATGAATTAAATGAGATAAGTGGTGGAGATTTAATGCTCCAATCAGATCTATACGTAAAAAGACAAATTTGCCCTTGAACCACTTATTTTAAAAACAAAATCCGGAACCAGCTCACCCAGTGGGTCGAGGTGCGGCCCCAATTGTCACGGCGCAGCAATTAACGTATTTTACGAGCTGTCTTAAATCATTCCTGACTCAGATTCTAGTTATTGGTCGCGGCGCGGCCTTCTACTCCGCGAAGCGACATTTAAAGGAAAAATTGACCCTTCTTAACATGCTTCCTGACTCTGGTTTGAGTTCAATGTCGCGGCGTGACAAAGGTTTCCGCGGCGCGGCAATGGCCTTCAACTGGCCCATTCGACAACTTACACAACTTAACGATTTATTCAACTTGTACACCTTGTTCACGCTTCCTATGCATGTATAAATTTCATATTTTGGTCTCACATGAATTATCACCATTAAAACTCATGTACAAACTCATGCATGCACACATTCCCAAGTATTTATACATACACTTTTATACAACAACTAACACAACAATTTATTTAATCACATAAACGAACGAGTTACAAGCGTACTACGATTAAGTTTGTACCTTTAAATATGTATGGGAAAAACGGGATGTTACAACTCTCCCCCACTTGAATCGGAAGGCGTCCTCGCGATCCAAGCCACATGACAAGCCAGAAGATAAACCAAGACAAACTCTTCGGATTCCCACGTAAACTCGGAACCCTTCCGATGTCGCCATTGCACCTTGTAAGTTCTAACTTCTTTGTTACGCAACAATTTAACCTTTTCATCAAGAATGGCTATCGGCTCTTCAACGTATTCTAGCTTATTGTTCAACGCAATTTCATCTAACGGCACCCAAGTCGAGTCATCCGCAAGACACCTACGGAGATGGGAAACATGAAACGTGTTATGGATCCCCGCAAGCTCTTCGGCCAACTCTAGTCTATAAGCAACCTCACCAACACGTTCCAAAACCTTGAAAGGACCAATAAATCGAGGAGCTAACTTTCCTCGCTTTTGAAACCGAATAACACCTTTCCATGGAGAAACCTTAAGCATCACCATGTCACCTTCTTGAAATTCGATCGTTCGTCTACCTTTATCGGCATAAGATTTTTGTCTATCTTGCGCCGCCTTAAGTCGAGCCCGAATCATCTCAATCTTACTATTCGTCTCTAGGACCAAATCGGTACTCCCGATTTCTCATTGTCCCACTTCACCCCAACAAATAGGAGTTCGACACCTACGTCCATAAAGCATCTCATAAGGTGGCATTCCAATACTAGTGTGGTAACTATTATTGTACGAGAATTCCACCAATGGTAAGTGCTCATCCCAACTACCTCCGAAATCAATAACACACGCCCTTAACATATCCTCCAACATTTGGTTCGTACGCTCGATTTGATCATCCGTTTGAGGATGATACGTCGTGCTCATTTTCAATTGAGTACCCATACCTTCATGAAACTTATTCCAAAACCGAGACGTGAAACGAGTATCTCAATCCGAAACAATAGATATAGGAACCCCATGCCTTGATATCACATATTTGATAAACAACTTGGACAAGGTCTCTGACGATATCGTTTCCCGAATGGAAAGAAATAAAGCACTCTTCGTCAATCGATCAACTATCACCCAAATCATATCATATTGGGTTCTCACCGTCTTTGGTAACTTGGTAATGAAGTCCATGGTAATGTGCTCCCATTTCCATTTCGGGACTTCCAATGGTTGCAACTTATCGTACGGCTTTTAGAGTTCGGCTTTAACTTGCAAACAAGTGACGCATTGTTCAACATACTTAACAACATCACGTTTCATGCCCGGCCACCAATACTCCTTCTTTAAATCAAGGTACATTTTCGTTGCACCCGGATGAATGGAATATTTTGATTTATGTGCTTCATCAAGGAGCACTTGTCGGTAACCACCCATCTTAGGCACCCACACTCTTCCTTGAAAAGATAACAAGTCGTGCGGGCCTAAAGTAATTGACTCCATTTGCCCCACGATTTGTTCCTCATGCTTGTTGTTGACAAAAGCCTTCATTTGAATCTCACCAAGCTTTATAAGGAAATCGTTAGTGATAATCATGCGTAATGATCCTACTCTTATTGCCAGATGTTAACTCTTTCTACTTAACGCATCCGCGACCACATTCGCCTTACCCGGATGATAAAGTATTTCACAATCATAGTCTTTTACCACATCCATCCATCTACGTTGACGATAATTTAAATCTCATTGATTAAAGAGATGTTGCAAACTCTTATGATCCGAATAAATCGTGCACTTGACACCATACAAGTAGTGGCGCCAAATTTTCAACGCATGAACCACCGCCGCCAATTCAAGATCATGAGTCGGGTATCTCTTTTCGTGTTCCTTTAATTGTCGAGAGGCGTAAGGGATGACTTTACCTCTTTGCATTAGAACACACCCGATTCCATTTAATGAGGCATCACAATAAACCGTCATATCTTCGATCTCTTCCGGCAATACCAACACCGGAGCTTGACACAACTTCTCTTTTAGTAATTGAAAAGCAATCTCTTGCTCGTTTTCCCAATTGAACCTTAAGTTCTTCCTCGTCAACTTCGTCAAAGGAGAAGCAAACTCAGAAAAGTCTTGGATAAACCGACGATAATAACCGGCCAATCCAAGAAAACTTCGAATTTCTGTAGGCGTAGTCGGTCGTACCCAACTCTTCACCGTCTCTATCTTCCCCGGATCTACTTGAATACCATCTTTGGTCACAATGTGGCCAAGGAATTGAACTTCCCTTAGCCAAAATTCACATTTGGAGAATTTAGCATACAACTTCTCCTTCCACAATGTCTTCAACACTTCACGCAAATGGTGTTCATGTTCCTTCGTACTCTTAGAGTAAACAAGTATGTCATCGATGAACACGATTACTGTAGAGACCCGTTCTAATCCATACGAACGAAGTCCATATCGATTATAAACGATTCACAACAGTTGATTACATCGCGAGGTATTTGACCTCTATATGATACATTTTACAAACATTGCATTCAATTTTAAAAGACAATCTTTCTTTACAATGAAAATTGACGGCATGCATACCATTTCAGAATATATCCAACTATAATTGATTTATTAATAATCTTGATGAACTCGACGACTCGAATGCAACGTCTTTTGAAATATGCCATGAATGACTCCAAGTATTGTTTCTAAAATGAGCAAATGCACAGCGGAAGATTTCTTTCGTACCTAAGAATAAACATGCCTTCAAGTGTCAAACAAAAGGTTGGTGAGTTCATTAGTTTAACATAAATAAACATTTCCATCATTTTAATAGACCACAAGATTTTCATTTCTCATAAATATACGTCCCATGCATAGAGACAAAAATAATCATTCATATGGATTGAACACCTGGTAATCGACATTCACAATATGCATATAAGAATATCCCCATCATTCTGGGATCCTCCTTCGGACATGATATAAATTTTGAAGTGCTAAAGCATCCGGTACTTTGGATGGGGCTTGTGGGGCCCGATAGATCTATCTTTAGGATTCGCGTCAATTAGGGTGTCTGTTCCCTAATTCTTAGATTAACAGACTAAAAAGGGGCATATTCGGTTTCGATCATTCCACCATAGAACGTAATTTCGATTACTTGTGTCTATTTCATAATACAGTTATAAAAGTTGCGCATGTATTCTCAGCCCAAAAATATAAAGGGTAAAAAGGCAAATGAAACTCACCTAATGTATTTTGTAGTAAAAATATATATGATGACATTGAACAACTGAACAATGCAGGGTTGGCCTCAGATTCACGAACCTATATCATTTGTTTATTTATCAATATACATAATGGAAATTGAACAAATATATATATAAATTTATTAGTTATATCACTTTTTATATGTTTCATATATTCCTTTTGTAATATAAAAATATTAATCTTTGTTATATTATATGTGTTAAATATATTTTTAATATATATATATACATATATACATATATATATATATATATATATATATATATATATATATATATATATATATATATATATATATATATATATATATATATATATATATATATATATATATATATCATTTGTATATTAATTATAGTAGTAGTCAAAATAATATTAATTGTGGTAAAAATGATAATAATTATAATACTTAATATTACTAATAATAATAGTAATAATAGTACTAAAAATGATACTAATGCTATTATTTATGAAAATAATAATAATTTATATTATTTTTATAGTAATTATAATAATAATGATGATAAAAATAATGATTTTGCTATTAATACATAATAGCTAATAATAATAATAATTATAACCATCTTATTACGAATGGTAATTTTTAATAATAATACTTTTGTTAATAATACGTCTTCAATGATACTAATACTAATATTAATGATAATACTATATTTATAATACTTATGAAAATTATAATACTAGAAACAATTATTATAATGCTAATAATTAATAGTAATAACAATTAATAATAACAATATTAATAATAATAACAATTATAACAATAATAATAATAATAATAATAATAATAATAATAATAATAATAATAATAATAATAATAATATTAATAATAATAATAAAAATAATAACAAGAGTGTATACCCTTTGGAAAGTTTTCTAAAAAAGAAATGTCCCAATGGAGACTTGAACTTGTGACCTCTCGAACACTCGAACAACCCTTTAACTGTAGTGACCCGAACTTTTCCATATTTATATATATATATTAAATGAAATTGTTATTTACATGATTAAGTGTTTCCAACATGTTAAACAATCAAACTTGTTAAGACTTGATTAATTGAAATAGGTTTCATATAGACAATTGACCACCCAAGTTGACCGGTGATTCACGAACGTTAAAACTTGTAAAAACTATACGATGACATATATATGGTTATATATATAGTTAAAATGATTTTATTATAAGTATGTATCTCATTAGGTATTTTAACAATGAGTTATATACATAAAAATGAGACTATTAATTTAAGAAACTCGAAAACGATATATATAACGATTATCGTTATAACAACGTCTTACTAGGTACATATGAATCATATTAAGATATTGATACACTTGGTTAATTATGTTAAATGATAAGTAAATATATTATTAAGTGTATTAACAATGAAATACATATGTAAAAATAAGACTACTAACTTAATGATTTCGAAACGAGACATATATGTAACGATTATCGTTGTAACGACATTTAACTGTATATATATCATACTAAGATATATTATATATCATAATATCATGATAATATAACAATTTAATATCTTATTTGTTATAATAAACAATGGGTTAACAACATTCAACAAGATCGTTAACCTAAAGGTTTCAAAACAACATTTACATGTAACGACTAACGATGACTTAATGACTCAGTTAAAATGTATATACATGTAGTGTTTTAATATGTATTCATACACTTTTGAAAGACTTCAAGACACTGATCAAAATACTTCTACTTAACAAAAATGCTTACAATTACATCCTCGTTCAGTTTCATCAACAATTCTACTCGTATGCACCCGTATTCGTACTCGTACAATACACAGCTTTTAGATGTATGTACTATTGGTATATACACTCCAATGATCAGATCTTAGCAGCCCATTTGAGTTACCTAACACATGTGCGAACCATCATTTGGCAACTAGCATGAAATATCTCATAAAATTACAAAAATATGAGTAATCATTCATGACTTATTTACATGAAAACAAAAATACATATCCTTTATATCTGATCCATACACCAACGACCAAAAACACCTACAAACACTTTCATTCTTCAATTTTCTTCATCTAATTGATCTCTCTCAAGTTCTATCTTCAAGTTCTAAGTGTTCTTCATAAATTCCAAAAGTTCTAGTTTCATAAAATCAAGAATACTTCCAAGATTGCAAGTTTACTTCCAAGTTTTCTAAATCCATTCCAAGTAATCATCCAAGATCAAGAAATATTTGTTAATTACAGTAGGTTATCTTTCTAATACAAGGTAATAACCATATTCAAACTTTAATTCAATTTCTATAACTATAACAATCTTATTTCGAGTGGAAATCTTACTTGAAATTGTTTTCGTGTCATGATTCTGCTTCAAGAACTTTCAAGCCATCCAAGGATCCTTTGAAGCTAGATCTATTTTTCTCATTTCTAGTAGGTTTATCCAAGGAACTTGAGGAAGTAATGATGTTCATAACATCATTCGATTCATACATATAAAGCTATCTTATTCGAAGGTTTAAACTTGTAATCACTAGAACATAGTTTAGTTAATTCTAAACTTGTTCGCAAATAAAAGTTAATCCTTCTAAATTGACTTTTAAAATCAACTAAACACATGTTCTATATCTATATGATATGCTAACTTAATGATTTAAAACCTGGAAACACGAAAAACACCGTAAAATCGGATTTACGTCGTCGTAGTAACACCGCGGGCTGTTTTGGGTTAGTTAATTAAAAACTATGATAAACTTTGATTTAAAAGTTGTTATTCTGGGAAAATGATTTTTATTATGAACATGAAACTATATCCAAAAATTATGGTTAAACTCAAAGTGGAAGTATGTTTTCTAAAATGGTCATCTAGACGTCGTTCTTTCGACTGAAATGACTACCTTTAAAAAACGACTTGTAACTTATTTTTCCGACTATAAACCTATACTTTTTCTGTTTAGATTCATAAAATATAGTTCAATATGAAACCATAGCAATTTTATTCACTCAAAACGGATTTAAAATGAAGAAGTTATGGGTAAAACAAGATTGGATAATTTTTCTCATTTTAGCTACGTGAAAATTGGTAACAAATCTATTCCAACCATAACTTAATCAACTTGTATTGTATATTATGTAATATTGAAATACCATAGACACGTATACAATGTTTCGACCTATCATGTCGACACATCTATATATATTTCGGAACAACCATAGACACTCTATATGTGAATGTTGGAGTTAGCTATACAGGGTTGAGGTTGATTCCAAAATATATATAGGTTGAGTTGTGATCAATACTGAGATACGTATACACTGGGTCGTGGATTGATTCAAGATAATATTTATCAATTTATTTCTGTACATCTAACTGTGGACAACTAGTTGTAGGTTACTAACGAGGACAACTGACTTAATAAACTTAAAACATCAAAATATATTAAAAGTGTTGTAAATATATTTTGAACATACTTTTATATATATGTATATATTGTTATAGGTTCGTGAATCAACCAGTGGCCAAGTCTTACTTCCCGACGAAGTAAAAATCTGTGAAAGTGAGTTATAGTCCCACTTTTAAAATCTAATATTTTTGGGATGAGAATACATGCAGGTTTTATAAATGATTTACAAAATAGACACAAGTACGTGAAACTACATTCTATGGTTGAATTATCGAAATCGAATATGGCCCTTTTTATTAAGTCTGGTAATCAAAGAATTAGGGAACAGACACCCTAATTGACGCGAATCCTAAAGATAGATCTATTGGGCCTAACAAACCCCATCCAAAGTACTGGATGCTTTAGTACTTCGAAATTTATATCATATCCGAAGGGTATCCCGGAATGATGGGGATATTCTTATATATGCATCTTGTTAATGTCGGTTACCAGGTGTTCACCATATGAATGATTTTTATCTCTATGTATGGGATGTGTATTGAAATATGAAATCTTGTGGTCTATTATTACGATTTGATATATATAGGTTAAACCTATAACTCACCAACATTTTTATTGACGTTTAAAGCATGTTTATTCTCAGGTGAATACTAAGAGCTTCCGCTGTTGCATACTAAAATAAGGACAAGATTTGGAGTCCATGTTTGTATGATATTGTGTAAAAACTGCATTCAAGAAACTGATTTCGATGTAACATATTTGTATTGTAAACCATTATGTAATGATCGTGTGTAAACAGGATATTTTAGATTATCATTATTTGATAATCTACGTAAAGCTTTTTAAACCTTTATTTATGAAATAAAGGTTATGGTTTGTTTTAAAAATGAATGCAGTCTTTGAAAAACGTCTCATATAGAGGTCAAAACCTCGCAACGAAATCAATTAATATGGAACGTTTTTAATCAATAAGAACGGAACATTTCATTAACCATTATTCCGTATCTATCTTTCTGTTATAGTTCCACACCCATATATATATAACTCATTATACTGACAGTTTCTACCTCTTCTTCTTCATGGCTCAAACGAACATTAATTCCACAACTCAACCCAAAAATCGAGTTATCAGTTTAACTTATGACTTAAAATCGAAACCTAAATATATGCAATGTGTTTGAATAACCTTACTGTAAAAAAAATAAAAAAAATAAAAAAAAAATTACAGCAGTCGCTGTATATGTTGAAGAACATAATCTTTGATTTCAAAATCTTGATAGTTTGGGACCTCGATTCCTTCATGAATTATTTCCCAAATCGTTTCTAAAAACTTTATCAAACATCAATTTAACTTAAATCTTACCAGAAAACACGAATTCGATTGAAGAACACTTGTTGACTTTTTTTTAATTCGAACCTTTGACTCCTAAATTGAAACTCGATAAAGAAAATTGGAATCTGAGCTTTTGCAGAACGTTTAAATGGAGGATGTATAACATAATTGCATTGTTACATTTTTAAAAATCATTCGAATTCGAAATATGTTTAAAAAGTTGAAGAAGCAGAGTTACGAGCTGTCTGCTTTGTTTTCTGTTGAAATTAATCGAATAAAACTGAAGAAAGTAGTAATTGATAATGGTAATGTAAAATCGAATAACTCTCCTTTACTAACGTGAGCTAATTAGTTGTCTTATAACAAAATAAAAATTTGATAGCAGAAAGAAGTAATGAAACAAAAAAATAGAAAGTGACATTAAGCAGAATATTGGTTTTGTTTTCAATCATCTGATTTCCCTGTCTAACAAAATCTGAAATAGGGACAAGAATTATGTACAGGGTGATGGTTACATATAACAACTTGGTATGATCTTCACATATATATTACTTTTATAATTGAAATTAATAATAATAAAAATAAATAAATAAATATATAAGTAATAATATTAATTATAATAATCATAAATAATAATGATACTAATAATCATAAAAATGTTAATAATTAATGATAACAATAATAAATTGTATTATTTTCTAACTAAAATAATAAAAAGGATTTTAAAATAATCATAACATTAATATCACAAATTACATATATTAGATTTTTATATCTATAAAATAATAATATTCATAATTCTGATATTAATAATAGTAACAATAATAATATTAGTATAACAATTATATTTTAAACTTGTAATTACATTTAATATAATAATTTTATATATTATACAATTTTTTTACAAATAACAACATATGATATTTAAACCTTTTATATATATGATCCAATATACATAATAATTATTTGGAGAAATCATATGTATTTATATATATCTTTAGTTTATTAATCATTTTATTATCTTATATATTATTTTGCATTCTTACTTCTAATCGTATAATTGCATTTCAGTATTCCAAATTATTATATATTTATATATATGCATATTTATTTATAAAAAATTGTTCGTTAATCATCGGGCAAGGTCAAAAGGGTAAATGCATTAATGTAAACAGTTTCAAAGTTTTCAAGACTCAACATTACAAACTTTACCTATCATATCGAAATCATATAAAGATTAAGTTTAAATTTAGTCAGAAATTCCCGGGTCATCACAGTACCTACCCGTTAAAGAAATTTCGTCCCGAAATTTGAGTGAGGTGGTCATGGCTAACAATAAAAATGTTTTCATGACTCATATGAGCTGATAGATAGAGTTTTATTACTATTGAGTAATAAAGGTAAAATAATTCGATTATTCGAAAAGTACGAATGAAGCTATCACCAAAGAGTGAAATAGGAAAGTAAAGATTTGTCTAAACTTTTGACAGAGTCAGGGTTGAATTTAGAAAATAAGGTGCGTCTTAACTTTTGACGTGGTCACGTTTGAATTTCGGAATTCAAGAGATTTAAAGAAAATCTTCGGAATTTAAAAGATTTGATTCTTCGACGAGTAAGGAAATTAAGATCTCTATAATTAAATGCGATGATCTGTCCTGATTTACTACGTCTGATATTTCCATTATAAATTTACCTTTTCTGTTCCATTAGTTTACATCACTTCTAAACTCAATTCCCAGATTCAAGAGATTGCGAAAATGCTTAATCCCATTCTAATCCTTGATATTTTTCTAATTATCACTTCTGTAATCCTTCTTTTCAATCTTCCACCAGAAGAATCTGTTTACTTAGACTATTACCTTGGGGTGATACTATTCTTAATTCTACCGTGTCTCTATATTGCTATTCGTATTAATATCCACGGTTTGTAATCTCCGTGTTGTTATTGGGCTTTATATTTTCCTTATATTTTGGATCTCTTTGCCTTTTTATTATCCTCTCGACCTCTAGTAAAGCGAGCAACGGTCTAGAATTCGTAAGTACGGAGTTTCGAATGAACATAGTTAATGTTCTAAGAAAGAAATCGTAATGGCACGATCTTGATTGGGTAAATTACCAGAATATCCGAAAAAGATAGAACTATCGATAAGATATGTTCTTAATATGTTTAGAGATTGGGTAGAATGTAAGAGTCGTGTAAATGGCACCTGATGACGGTATGTTCTGTGAATCATCACGTTCTATTAGAAACTCAGCATGACTTACTTTAATATAATCACGTTGATCAAGTGTCATTATATTATACTAACTCATGCATCAGTTCCCAACATTACTTCAATAACATTCATATTTTAAGCTCGAAAGTTTACAGAATATAGAAACTAACAGTTTCTATATGATGTAACACTGATAGCACGATGAGATTAATGATTTCAGATAAGAATAGTTATGAAATTATCTTCAGAAATATGGAGGATATTTATAATTAAAGATACTTTAATATCTTGGAATTTCTAATATTGAAGGATGGTGAAGAAAATTTGTCTGCAAGAGTTTGGAGTAAGGAGCAAGATATTCGTTAAAGACTTCAGCAGGCATTGAATTATTTGGATTCTTTGAAGTCAAACTTATTCTTTGTGATTTGTCACGACTTCCTTCATAGTTTCGCATAATTCGCTTTCGGTACTATATTTTCTATTGAGTGTTTCCAATACTCCATTCTTTATCATCAAACTTTCGACGGTTAAGGTCGTGTACCTTTTTTTTTTTTTTTTGCAGCTGTATTCAACTTTTTCATAATTTGTGGTATTGATTTGTAGACTGAGTGCTTTTCAGAATTTCAGAATTGGAGATCATAATTCTAAGAGATAAATGTTATATGTTTACATATAACTGTTGATGTAGACATGTTGCGATATTTCCAAATACTGATTGTTAATTCCCGGTAGTTGGTATAGTAATTTTCGGTATAAGATGTAAATGAGTGAATGATAGGGTTCCACTTAATATAGTGATTTTTTGGAAAGTCAAAGATTAACGGAGTTGTTGATAAATTTACTGCTAATGTGGTGAGATATAAACGGTTTCCCAGTATCGATGACAAAAGACAACTTATATATCAGGGTTATAATAATCTAATCTGAGTGAAAAGTTGAAATTGACTTGTTGGAGCTGTGACAAAATTGGCTATTTTGGAAAGGGATTGCAAAGTTATTTTGGGTAATAACAACGCCAAAGGATCTAGCACAGATACATGTTAAATGTCTAATCAGGTTCCGAGTGTTTTCAGGTGAATAACTATATGCATCAATCTTTTCTTCCGTAGATGAAGTGCGGTTGGTTCATCCTCTCGATTGAGGTGTTTTCAAGAATCATGAAAGGTTTGAACGCAGAATGTAATCGTCAAGATACAATGAGGTTTAGGACGAAATCAAGTGGCAAACTTGAAGAATTGTTTAGTTTCATATGTTATAATCAATATTTTAATTCATTTTAATTGTCCAATGTTATTAGTCCACAGTCGATAGTCCACAGTTGACAGTCCAATAATTCATATATATAGTTTAATATATAATATTAGAATTAATTAATACGTGTCGTGACCCGTATACGTCTCAGACTCGATCACAACTCAAAGTATACATATTATTATAGAATCAACCTCAACCCTGTATAGAGAACTCGATCATTACTACATATAGAGTGTCTATGGTTATTCCAAATAATATATATATATATATATATATATATGCGTCAATATGATATGTCAAAACCTTGTATACGTGTCCCGATATTTAAAGTGCGTAAAATTAAATAACAGAAATTAAATGACGATAAATAAAGTGAGTAAAGTAAATAACAGAATTTAAATGACGATAAATAAAATTACGAGAATGTAAATTGCGATAATTAAATTGCGATAAATAAAATGTAATCAGGAATTAACAGTTAGCTAGGAACAGTTAGCTATGATTTTTGTTAGCGTGAATTCTTAGTAAAATTTCTCATAGTTAATTTGTCTGTTTCTAACAAATTTTATTTTTTTATATGTTTTCTTCATTATGCCACTTGTTGGATTCTGATAGGTCAAAATCCGAATATGAAATTGAATAAAAATGGTTATTCTGCGGTGAACGAATACATATATCTGTAGATGTAAACAGGATAGTAAATGACTGTTGAATCAGCTTCGTCGAATGTACAGTGTAACTTATTAAAGTGAAATCTAAATATTCCTCGGGTATTACCTACCCGTTAAAATATTTTCACCATTAACAGTTTGTACGAAAGAATTTTTAATTACAATCTTTATGGAAATATACTTGTATATATATTTTCTTCAGATGCAATCATGGATTTAATGAATTAATATGATATTAAACTCATTTGATTTAGGTTAGAATAAGAATATATAATCTCTAAAACATTAAAGATTACATATTCGCCATGTTGAATGAAGATAAATGATGCAGAACGTCATGTAGAATGATGATTATGCTCGGGGTACCAATTGTGATGTTGAGGCGTGTGTTGTTGTGGTTTATTTTGTTGCTGGTGGTACAGTTGATGCCGTTGATGTTGTTGAAGCTGGTACATTTTGCACCATATTTTCCAAGGCTATGACTCGGGCGCGAAACTCATTGACTTTATTACTCCGGGATGATTGTTGGTATGAACGAGCGAATAGATAAGGTTTTGAATCTGACTTGTGATATAGTCGTGGCGAGATACTCTGGAAATGAGAGAGAAAATGGTGTTACAAATAAGTTCGCCGGTAAGTGCTTCAGGTGCTTCACCAAGAGTGCAGTTTGGTGAGTGGAAAGGATCGCCTTCTTCTCGTCTCCATTGATTTAGTTAGCTACGAAACCATCAGATGAATTGAGGATGGCTGATTGGTTGATTCATTCCGATGACACTGCTTTCGGAGCTTAGGTGAAACTCCATATCGAAATAGCTGTCGGAATCCGAGGAATTCGAACTGGTTGAGGGATTCATCTCGTACGATCATATGAAGTATTTTCGATAAGAAATAGATTATAGGATGTAGATTAGTACCCTGCAATACATAATTTACATATGTATATATAATACTAAAATCCCATAAGTTACGGAGGAATCTAAGGAATCTGTCAGGCAAAGGTAATAATAACAGATACGCTAAGATATAAATTTATCTATACACTGTCTATGCAATAGAGGCAGTATGATGTGTCTAGACTTTAAGGATGATAAACAAATAATTTTTGACACTAAATGATAAGCAAAACTTTTGACATGCAGACACGGTCGAAGTCCAGACTCACTAATGCATCCTAACGACTATCAGTTAGACATACTAATGCAAGACCTGGTTCGCTAAGACCAACGCTCTGATACCAACTTTAGAGACCCATCCTAATCCATCCGGACGAAGTCCATACCGATTATAAATGATTTACAACAGTTGATTACATCGCGAGGTATTTGACCCCTATATGATACAGTTTACAAACATTGCATTCAATTTTAAAAGACAATCTTTCTTTACAATGAAAATTGACGGCATGCATACCATTTCAGAATATATCCAACTATAATTGACTTATTAATAATCTTGATGAACTCGACGACTCGAATGCAACGTCTTTTGAAATATGCCATGAATGACTCCAAGTAATGTTTCTAAAATGAGCAAATGCACAGCGGAAGATTTCTTTCGTACCTAAGAATAAACATGCTTTCAAGTGTCAACCAAAAGGTTGGTGAGTTCATTAGTTTAACATAAATAAACATTTCCATCATTTTAATAGACCACAAGATTTTCATTTCTCATAAATATACGTTGAAATGTCCCGTTCTTATTGATTAAAAACGTTCCATATTAATTGATTTCGTTGCGAGGTTTTGACCTCTATATGAGACGTTTTTCAAAGACTGCATTCATTTTAAAACAAACCATAACCTTTATTTCATCAATAAAGGTTTAAAAAGCTTTACGTAGATTATCAAATAATGATAATCTAAAATATCCTGTTTACACACGACCATTACATAATGGTTTACAATACAAATATGTTACAACAAAATAAGTTTCTTGAATGCAGTTTTTACACAATATCATACAAGCATGGACTCCAAATCTCGTCCTTATTTAAGTATGCGATAGCGGAAGCTCTTAATAATCACCTGAGAATAAACATGCTTAAAACGTCAACAAAAATGTTGGTGAGTTATAGGTTTAACCTATATATATCAAATAGTAACAATACACCACAAGATTTCATATTTCAATACACATCCCATAAATAGAGATAAAAATCATTCATATGGTGAACACCTGGTAACCGACATTAACAAGATGCATATATAAGAATATCCCCATCATTCCGGGACACCCTTCGGATATGATATAAATTTCGAAGTACTAAAGCATCCGGTACTTTGGATGGGGTTTGTTAGGCCCAATAGATCTATCTTTAGGATTCGCGTCAATTAGGGTGTCTGTTCCCTAATTCTTAGATTACCAGACTTAATAAAAAGGGGCATATTCGATTTCGATAATTCAACCATAGAATGTAGTTTCACGTACTTGTGTCTATTTTGTAAATCATTTATAAAACCTGCATGTATTCTCATCCCAAAAATATTAGATTTTAAAAGTGGGACTATAACTCACTTTCACAGATTTTTACTTCGTCGGGAAGTAAGACTTGGCCACTGTTGATTCACGAACCTATAACAATATATACATATATATTAAAGTATGTTCAAAATATATTTACAACACTTTTAATATATTTTGATGTTTTAAGTTTATTAAGTCAGCTGTCCTCGTTAGTAACCTATAACTAGTTGTCCACAGTTAGATGTACAGAAATAAATCGATAAATATTATCTTGAATCAATCCACGACCCAGTGTATACGTATCTCAGTATTGATCACAACTCAAACTATATATATTTTGGAATCAACCTCAACCCTGTATAGCTAACTCCAACATTCACATATAGAGTGTCTATGGTTGTTCCGAAATATATATAGATGTGTCGACATGATAGGTCGAAACATTGTATACGTGTCTATGGTATCTCAAGATTACATAATATATAATACAAGTTGCTTAAGTTATGGTTCGAATAGATTTGTTACCAATTTTCACGTAGCTAAAATGAGAAAAATTATCCAATCTTGTTTTACCCATAACTTCTTCATTTTAAATCCGTTTTGAGTGAATCAAATTGCTATGGTTTCATATTGAACTCTATTTTATGAATCTAAACAAAAAAAGTATAGGTTTCTAGTCGGAAAAATAAGTTACAAGTCGTTTTTGTAAAGGTAGTCATTTCAGTCGAAAGAACGACGTCTAGATGACCATTTTAGAAAACATACTTCCACTTTGAGTTTAACCATAATTTTTGGATATAGTTTCATGTTCATAATAAAAATCATTTTCTCAGAATATCAACTTTTAAATCAAAGTTTATCATAGTTTTTAATTAACTAACCCAAAACAGCCCGCGGTGTTACTACGACGGCGTAAATCTGGTTTTACGGTGTTTTTCGTGTTTCCAGGTTTTAAATCATTAAGTTAGCATATCATATAGATATAGAACATGTGTTTAGTTGATTTTAAAATTCAAGTTAGAAGGATTAACTTTTATTTGCGAACAAGTTTAGAATTAACTAAACTATGTTCTAGTGATTACAAGTTTAAACCTTCGAATAAGATAGCTTTATATGTATGAATCGAATGATGTAATGAACATCATTACTACCTTAAGTTCCTTGGATAAACCCAATGGAAAAGAGAAAAATGGATATAGCTTCAACGGATCCTTGGATGGCTCGAAGTTCTTGAAGCAGAATCATGACACGAAAACAAGTTCAAGTAAGATCATCACTTGAAATAAGATTGTTATAGTTATAGAAATTGAACCAAAGTTTGAATATGATTATTACCGTGTATTAGAATGATAACCTACTGTAAGAAACAAAGATTTCTTGAGGTTGGATGATCACCTTACAAGATTGGAAGTGAGCTAGCAAACTTGAAAGTATTCTTGATTTTATGTAACTAGAACTTGTAGAATATATGAAGAACACTTAGAACTTGAAGATAGAACTTGAGAGAGATCAATTAGATGAAGAAAATTGAAGAATGAAAGTTTTTGTAGGTGTTTTTGGTCGTTGGTGTATGGATTAGATATAAAGGATATGTAATTTTGTTTTCATGTAAATAAGTCATGAATGATTACTCATATTTTTGTAATTTTATGAGATATTTCATGCTAGTTGCCAAATGATGGTTCCCACATGTGTTAGGTGACTCACATGGGCTGCTAAGAGCTGATCATTGGAGTGTATATACTAATAGTACATACATCTAAAAGCTGTGTATTGTACGAGTACGAATACGGGTGCATACGAGTAGAATTGTTGATGAAACTGAACGAGGATGTAATTGTAAGCATTTTTGTTAAGTAGAAGTATTTTGATAAGTGTATTGAAGTCTTTCAAAAGTGTATAAATACATATTAAAACACTACATGTATATACATTTTAACTGAGTCGTTAAGTCGTCGTTAGTCGTTACATGTAAGTGTTGTTTTGAAACCTTTAGGTTAACGATCTTGTTAAATGTTGTTAACCCAATGTTTATAATATAAAATGAAATTTTAAATTATTATATTATCATAATATTATCATGTATGAATATCTCTTAATATGATATATATATACATTAAATGTCTTTACAACGATAATCGTTACATATATGTCTCGTTTAAAAATCATTAAGTTAGTAGTCTTGTTTTTACATATGTAGTTCATTGTTAATATACTTAATGATATGTTTACTTATCATAGTATCATGTTAACTATATATATATCCATATACATGTCATCATATAGTTTTTACAAGTTTTAACGTTCGTGAATCACCGGTCAACTTGGGTGGTCAATTGTCTATATGAAACATATTTCAATTAATCAAGTCTTAACAAGTTTGATTGCTTAACATGTTGGAAACATTTAATCATGTAAATATCAATCTCAATTAATATATATAAACATGGAAAAGTTCGGGTCACTACAGTACCTACCCGTTAAATAAATTTCGTCCCGAAATTTTAAGCTGTTGAAGGTGTTGACGAATCTTCTGGAAATAGATGCGGGTATTTCTTCTTCATCTGATCTTCACGCTCCCAGGTGAACTCGGGTCCTCTACGAGCATTCCATCGAACCTTAACAATTGGTATCTTGTTTTGCTTAAGTCTTTTAACCTCACGATCCATTATTTCAACGGGTTCTTCGATGAATTGAAGTTTTTCGTTGATTTGGATTTTATCTAACGGAATAGTGAGATCTTCTTTATCAAAACATTTCTTCAAATTCGAGACGTGGAAAGTGTTATGTACAGCCGCGAGTTGTTGAGGTAACTCTAGTTGGTAAGCTACTGGTCCGACACGATCAATAATCTTGAATGGTCCAATATACCTTGGATTTAATTTCCCTCGTTTACCAAATCGAACAACGCCTTTCCAAGGTGCAACTTTAAGCATGACCATCTCTCCAATTTCAAATTCTATATCTTTTCTTTTAATGTCAGCGTAGCTCTTTTGTCGACTTTGGGCGGTTTTCAACCGTTGTTAAATTTGGATGATCTTCTCGGTAGTTTCTTGTATAATCTCCGGACCCATAATCTGTCTATCCCCCACTTCACTCCAACAAATCGGAGACCTACACTTTCTACCATAAAGTGCTTCAAACGGCGCCATCTCAATGCTTGAATGGTAGCTGTTGTTGTAGGAAAATTCTGCTAACGGTAGATGTCGATCCCAACTGTTTTCGAAATCAATAACACATGCTCGTAGCATGTCTTCAAGCGTTTGTATAGTCCTTTCGCTCTGCCCATCAGTTTGTGGATGATAGGCAGTACTCATGTCTAGACGAGTTCCTAATGCTTGCTGTAATGTCTGCCAGAATCTTGAAATAAATCTACCATCCCTATCAGAGATAATAGAGATTGGTATTCCATGTCTAGAGACGACTTCCTTCAAATACAGTCGTGCTAACTTCTCCATCTTGTCATCTTCTCTTATTGGCAGGAAGTGTGCTGATTTGGTGAGACGATCAACTATTACCCAAATAGTATCAAAACCACTTGCAGTCCTTGGCAATTTAGTGATGAAATCCATGGTAATGTTTTCCCATTTCCATTCTGGGATTTCAGGTTGTTGAAGTAGACCTGATGGTTTCTGATGCTCAGCTTTGACCTTAGAACACGTCAAACATTCTCCTACATATTTAACAACATCGGCTTTCATACCCGGCCACCAAAAATGTTTCTTGAGATCCTTGTACATCTTCCCCGTTCCAGGATGTATTGAGTATCTGGTTTTATGAGCTTCTCTAAGTACCATTTCTCTCATATCTCCAAATTTTGGTACCCAAATCCTTTCAGCCCTATACCGGGTTCCGTCTTCCCGAATATTAAGATGCTTCTCCGATCCTTTGGGTATTTCATCCTTTAAATTTCCCTCTTTTAAAACTCCTTGTTGCGCCTCCTTTATTTGAGTAGTAAGGTTAGTGTGAATCATTATATTCATAGATTTTACTCGAATGGGTTCTCTGTCCTTTCTGCTCAAGGCGTCGGCTACCACATTTGCCTTCCCCGGGTGGTAACGAATCTCAAAGTCGTAATCATTCAACAATTCAATCCACCTACGCTGCCTCATATTCAGTTGTTTCTGATTAAATATGTGTTGAAGACTTTTGTGGTCGGTATATATAATACTTTTGACCCCATATAAGTAGTGCCTCCAAGTCTTTAATGCAAAAACAACCGCGCCTAATTCCAAATCATGCGTCGTATAATTTTGTTCGTGAATCTTCAATTGTCTAGACGCATAAGCAATCACCTTCGTTCGTTGCATTAATACACAACCGAGACCTTGCTTTGATGCGTCACAATAAATCACAAAATCATCATTCCCTTCAGGCAATGACAATATAGGTGCCGTAGTTAGCTTTTTCTTCAATAACTGAAACGCTTTCTCTTGTTCATCATTCCATTCAAATTTCTTCCCTTTATGTGTTAATGCAGTCAAGGGTTTTGCTATTCTGGAAAAGTCTTGGATGAACCTTCTGTAGTAACCAGCTAGTCCTAAAAACTGGCGTATGTGTTTCGGAGTTTTCGGGGTTTCCCACTTTTCAACAGTTTCTATCTTTGCCGGATCCACCTTAATACCTTCTTTGTTCACTATGTGACCGAGGAATTGAACTTCTGCCAACCAAAATGCACACTTTGAAAACTTAGCGTACAATTCTTCCTTCCTCAATACTTCTAACACCTTTCGCAAATGTTCACCGTGTTCTTGGTCATTCTTTGAGTAAATAAGTATGTCATCAATGAAAACAATGACAAACTTGTTAAGGTATGGTCCACACACTCGGTTCATAAGGTCCATGAACATAGCTGGTGCATTAGTTATACCAAATGGCATGACCATAAACTCGTAATGACCGTAACGTGTTCTGAAAGCAGTCTTTGGAATATCATCTTCTTTCACCCGCATTTGATGATACCCGGAACGTAAGTCAATCTTTGAATAAACAGACGAGCCTTGTAGTTGATCAAATAAGTCGTCGATTCTAGGTAGTGGGTAGCGGTTCTTGATGGTAAGTTTGTTCAACTCTCGGTAGTCGATACACAACCTGAATGTACCATCTTTCTTCTTGACAAACAAAACAGGAGCTCCCCACGGTGATGTACTTGGTCGAATGAAACCACGCTCTAAAAGTTCTTGTAATTGGCTTTGCAGTTCTTTCATCTCGCTGGGTGCGAGTCTGTAAGGAGCACGAGCTATTGGTGCAGCTCCTGGTACAAGATCTATTTGAAATTCAACGGATCGATGTGGGGGTAATCCCGGTAATTCTTTCGGAAATACATCGGGAAATTCTTTTGCGACGGGAACATCATTGATGCTCTTTTCTTCAGTTTGTACTTTCTCGACGTGTGCTAGAACAGCATAGCAACCTTTTCTTATTAGTTTTTGTGCCTTCAAATTACTAATAAGATGTAGCTTCGTGTTGCCCTTTTCTCCGTACACGATTAAGGGTTTTCCTTTTTCTCGTATAATGCGAATTGCATTTTTGTAACAAACGATCTCTGCTTTCACTTCTTTCAACCAGTCCATACCGATTATCACATCAAAACTCCCTAACTCTACTGGTATCAAATCAATCTTAAATGTTTCGCTAACCAGTTTAATTTCTCGATTCCAACATATATTATCTGCTGAAATTAATTTACCATTTGCTAATTCGAGTAAAAATTTACTATCCAAAGGCGTCAATGGACAACTTAATTTAGCACAAAAATCTCTACTCATATAGCTTCTATCCGCACCCGAATCAAATAAAACGTAAGCAGATTTATTGTCAATAAGAAACGTACCCGTAACAAGCTCCGGGTCTTCCTGTGCCTCTGCCGCATTAATATTGAAAACTCTTCCGCGGCCTTGTCCATTCGTGTTCTCCTGGTTCGGGCAATTTCTAATAATGTGGCCCGGTTTTCCACATTTATAACAAACTACATTGGCATAACTTGCTCCAACACTACTTGCTCCGCCATTACTCGTTCCGACACCATTTGTTCCTTTCGTTCTGTTAACCCCAGGTCCATAGACATCACACTTCACCGCGCTATGACCATTTCTTTTACACTTGTTGCAAAATTTGGTGCAGAACCCCGAGTGATACTTTTCACACCTTTGGCATAGCTGCTTCTGATTGTTGTTGTTGTTGCGGTTATTATTATTGTTAAGATGATTGTTGTGGTTGCTGTTGTTGTTGTTGGGCCGTTTGTTGTAGTTGCGATTGATGTTGCGATTGTTAGGATAGTTGTTGCGATTATTGTTATAATTGCTGTTGTTGTTGTATTGGTGATTCTTATCACCGTTTTCCTCCCACTTTCTTTTGACTTGCTTCACATTGGCCTCTTCAGCAGTCTGTTCTTTAATTCTTTCTTCAATCTGGTTCACTAGTTTGTGAGCCATTCTACATGCCTGTTGTATGGAGGCGGGCTCGTGTGAACTTATATCTTCTTGGATTCTTTCCGGTAATCCTTTCACAAACGCGTCGATCTTCTCTTCCTCATCTTCGAATGCTCCCGGACACAATAGGCACAATTCTGTGAATCGTCTTTCGTACGTGGTAATATCAAATCCTTGGGTTCGTAACCCTCTAAGTTCTGTCTTGAGCTTATTGACCTCGGTTCTGGGACGGTACTTCTCGTTCATCAAGTGCTTGAATGCTGACCACGGTAGTGCGTACGCATCGTCTTGTCCCACTTGCTCTAGATAGGTATTCCACCATGTTAACGCAGAACCTGTGAAGGTATGCGTAGCGTACTTCACTTTGTCCTCTTCAGTACACTTACTTATGGCAAACACCGATTCAACCTTCTCGGTCCAACGTTTCAACCCGATCGGTCCTTCGGTTCCATCAAATTCCAAAGGTTTGCAGGCAGTGAATTCTTTGTAGGTGCATCCTACACGATTTCCTGTACTGCTAGATCCAAGGTTATTGTTGGTATGTAGCGCAGCCTGTACTGCGGCTATGTTTGAAGCTAGAAAAGTACGGAATTCCTCTTCATTCATATTCACGGTGTGTCGAGTAGTCGGTGCCATTTCCTTCAAAATAGTTAAATGGAACAAGTTAATCATACAGAATATTAAGAGTAGTTAATAGTATTTCGTAGCATAATATGAACTCATTTATAAAAGCTTTTTCTTCATATTAGCGTTTTATAAGTTTAAATTAGGGTAGTACCTACCCGTTAAGTTCATACTTAGTAGCTAATATACAATTCAACTACTACAATTCTATATGAAAAACTGATTATAATAATATTTCGCGTTCAAACTTTTACACAATATTTTACAAACTTACAATACCGCTTATTTTACATATAGCATGAAATATAGCACACAATAAATTTGATACAAGATGGTTGTGAAGATAATTCTAGCTAGTACACAAGTCGTTCAGCAAAGGCAATAAAGACACGTAATTCATACGTCCAGAAACAAGTCATGCATTCTGGTTTTACTAGGATTACTTCCCATCCTTGGTCTTGTGGAACATAACCGTTATGGCCATTGATAAGACAGCGTGTTGTAACGTCGTCAAAGGGACGAGGGTTACGTAATGTCCAACAGTCCCGTAACAATCTAAAAACCTCATTTCTTACCCCAATTACCGACTCCGTCACTTGTGGGAACGTTTTGTTTAATAGTTGTAGCCCGATGTTCTTGTTCTCACTTTGGTGAGAAGCGAACATTACTAATCCGTAAGCATAACATGCTTCTTTATGTTGCATGTTAGCCGCTTTTTCTAAATCACGAAGTCCAATATTCGGATATATTGAGTCAAAATAATTTCTTAACCCATTGCGTAAAATAGCATTTGGGTTCCCCGCAATATATGCGTCAAAGTAAACACATCGTAACTTATGGATTTCCCAATGTGATATCCCCCATCTTTCGAACGAAAGCCTTTTATAAACCAAGGCATTCTTGGAACGTTCTTCGAATGTCTTACAAATTGATCTCGCCTTAAATAGTTGTGCCGAAGAATTCTGACCGACTCTAGACAAGATTTCATCAATCATGTCTCCGGGTAGGTCTCTTAAAATATTGGGTTGTCTATCCATTTTGTGTTTTTATACTGTAAAATAGACAAGAGTTAGATTCATAAAAAAAAATACTTATTAATACAAGCAATTTTTACATATATAATAAAGCATAAGCACACTATATTACTTATATTACACCACACGAATACAACTATCTTATTCCGACTCGCTTGTTTCTTCTTCTTCTTCAGTTTTGGTTCATTTTGCCAAGTTTCTAGGGATATATGATGTTCCCCTAATACGAGCCGTCGTTATCCACATTGGTTTAGAAAAACCTGGTGGTTTAGAGGTTCCCGGGTCATTGTTACAACTTAAGGACTTCGGGGGTTGACGATACATATAAAGTTCATCGGGGTTGGAATTAGATTTCTCTATTTTTATGTCCTTTCCCTTATTATTTTCTTTTGCCTTTTTAAATTCAGTTGGGGTAATTTCTATAACATCATCGGAATTCTCGTCGGAATCCGATTCATCGGAGAATTGGTAATCCTCCCAATATTTTGCTTCCTTGGCGGAAACACCATTGACCATAATTAACCTTGGTCGGTTGGTTGAGGATTTTCTTTTACTTAACCGTTTTATTATTTCCCCCACCGGTTCTATTTCTTCATCCGGTTCCGATTCTTCTTCCGGTTCCGATTCTTCTTCCGGTTCCGACTCTTCTTCCGGTTCCTCTTCGGGAACTTGTGAATCAGTCCACGAATCATTCCAATTTACATTTGACTCTTCATTATTATTAGGTGAGTCAATGGGACTTGTTCTAGAGGTAGACATCTATCACATAATATCAAACGCGTTAAGAGATTAATATATCACATAATATTCACATGTTAAAAATATATAGTTTCCAACAAAATTTGTTAAGCAATCATTTTTCAAGTAAACACGGTCGAAGTCCAGACTCACTAATGCATCCTAACAAACTCGATAAGACACACTAATGCAAAATTCTGGTTCTCTAAGACCAACGCTCGGATACCAACTGAAATGTCCCGTTCTTATTGATTAAAAACGTTCCATATTAATTGATTTCGTTGCGAGGTTTTGACCTCTATATGAGACGTTTTTCAAAGACTGCATTCATTTTAAAACAAACCATAACCTTTATTTCATCAATAAAGGTTTAAAAAGCTTTACGTAGATTATCAAATAATGATAATCTAAAATATCCTGTTTACACACGACCATTACATAATGGTTTACAATACAAATATGTTACAACAAAATAAGTTTCTTGAATGCAGTTTTTACACAATATCATACAAGCATGGACTCCAAATCTCGTCCTTATTTAAGTATGCGATAGCGGAAGCTCTTAATAATCACCTGAGAATAAACATGCTTAAAACGTCAACAAAAATGTTGGTGAGTTATAGGTTTAACCTATATATATCAAATAGTAACAATACACCACAAGATTTCATATTTCAATACACATCCCATAAATAGAGATAAAAATCATTCATATGGTGAACACCTGGTAACCGACATTAACAAGATGCATATATAAGAATATCCCCATCATTCTGGGACACCCTTCGGATATGATATAAATTTCGAAGTACTAAAGCATCCGGTACTTTGGATGGGGTTTGTTAGGCCCAATAGATCTATCTTTAGGATTCGCGTCAATTAGGGTGTCTGTTCCCTAATTCTTAGATTACCAGACTTAATAAAAAGGGGCATATTCGATTTCGATAATTCAACCATAGAATGTAGTTTCACGTACTTGTGTCTATTTTGTAAATCATTTATAAAACCTGCATGTATTCTCATCCCAAAAATATTAGATTTTAAAAGTGGGACTATAACTCACTTTCACAGATTTTTACTTCGTCGGGAAGTAAGACTTGGCCACTGTTGATTCACGAACCTATAACAATATATACATATATATTAAAGTATGTTCAAAATATATTTACAACACTTTTAATATATTTTGATGTTTTAAGTTTATTAAGTCAGCTGTCCTCGTTAGTAACCTATAACTAGTTGTCCACAGTTAGATGTACAGAAATAAATCGATAAATATTATCTTGAATCAATCCACGACCCAGTGTATACGTATCTCAGTATTGATCACAACTCAAACTATATATATTTTGGAATCAACCTCAACCCTGTATAGCTAACTCCAACATTCACATATAGAGTGTCTATGGTTGTTCCGAAATATATATAGATGTGTCGACATGATAGGTCGAAACATTGTATACGTGTCTATGGTATCTCAAGATTACATAATATATAATACAAGTTGCTTAAGTTATGGTTCGAATAGATTTGTTACCAATTTTCACGTAGCTAAAATGAGAAAAATTATCCAATCTTGTTTTACCCATAACTTCTTCATTTTAAATCCGTTTTGAGTGAATCAAATTGCTATGGTTTCATATTGAACTCTATTTTATGAATCTAAACAAAAAAAGTATAGGTTTCTAGTCGGAAAAATAAGTTACAAGTCGTTTTTGTAAAGGTAGTCATTTCAGTCGAAAGAACGACGTCTAGATGACCATTTTAGAAAACATACTTCCACTTTGAGTTTAACCATAATTTTTGGATATAGTTTCATGTTCATAATAAAAATCATTTTCTCAGAATATCAACTTTTAAATCAAAGTTTATCATAGTTTTTAATTAACTAACCCAAAACAGCCCGCGGTGTTACTACGACGGCGTAAATCTGGTTTTACGGTGTTTTTCGTGTTTCCAGGTTTTAAATCATTAAGTTAGCATATCATATAGATATAGAACATGTGTTTAGTTGATTTTAAAATTCAAGTTAGAAGGATTAACTTTTATTTGCGAACAAGTTTAGAATTAACTAAACTATGTTCTAGTGATTACAAGTTTAAACCTTCGAATAAGATAGCTTTATATGTATGAATCGAATGATGTAATGAACATCATTACTACCTTAAGTTCCTTGGATAAACCCAATGGAAAAGAGAAAAATGGATATAGCTTCAACGGATCCTTGGATGGCTCGAAGTTCTTGAAGCAGAATCATGACACGAAAACAAGTTCAAGTAAGATCATCACTTGAAATAAGATTGTTATAGTTATAGAAATTGAACCAAAGTTTGAATATGATTATTACCGTGTATTAGAATGATAACCTACTGTAAGAAACAAAGATTTCTTGAGGTTGGATGATCACCTTACAAGATTGGAAGTGAGCTAGCAAACTTGAAAGTATTCTTGATTTTATGTAACTAGAACTTGTAGAATATATGAAGAACACTTAGAACTTGAAGATAGAACTTGAGAGAGATCAATTAGATGAAGAAAATTGAAGAATGAAAGTTTTTGTAGGTGTTTTTGGTCGTTGGTGTATGGATTAGATATAAAGGATATGTAATTTTGTTTTCATGTAAATAAGTCATGAATGATTACTCATATTTTTGTAATTTTATGAGATATTTCATGCTAGTTGCCAAATGATGGTTCCCACATGTGTTAGGTGACTCACATGGGCTGCTAAGAGCTGATCATTGGAGTGTATATACTAATAGTACATACATCTAAAAGCTGTGTATTGTACGAGTACGAATACGGGTGCATACGTGTAGAATTGTTGATGAAACTGAACGAGGATGTAATTGTAAGCATTTTTGTTAAGTAGAAGTATTTTGATAAGTGTATTGAAGTCTTTCAAAAGTGTATAAATACATATTAAAACACTACATGTATATACATTTTAACTGAGTCGTTAAGTCATCGTTAGTCGTTACATGTAAGTGTTGTTTTGAAACCTTTAGGTTAACGATCTTGTTAAATGTTGTTAACCCAATGTTTATAATATAAAATGAAATTTTAAATTATTATATTATCATAATATTATCATGTATGAATATCTCTTAATATGATATATATATACATTAAATGTCTTTACAACGATAATCGTTACATATATGTCTCGTTTAAAAATCATTAAGTTAGTAGTCTTGTTTTTACATATGTAGTTCATTATTAATATACTTAATGATATGTTTACTTATCATAGTATCATGTTAACTATATATATATCCATATACATGTCATCATATAGTTTTTACAAGTTTTAACGTTCGTGAATCACCGGTCAACTTGGGTGGTCAATTGTCTATATGAAACATATTTCAATTAATCAAGTCTTAACAAGTTTGATTGCTTAACATGTTGGAAACATTTAATCATGTAAATATCAATCTCAATTAATATATATAAACATGGAAAAGTTCGGGTCACTACATACGTCCCATGCATAGAGACAAAAATAATCATTCATATGCATTGAACACCTGGTAATCGACATTCACAATATGCATATAAGAATATCCCCATCATTCCGGGATCCTCCTTCGGACATGATATAAATTTCGAAGTACTAAAGCATCCGGTACTTTGGATGGGGCTTGTTGGGCCCGATAGATCTATCTTTAGGATTCGCGTCAATTATGGTGTCTGTTCCCTAATTCTTACATTACCAGACTAAAAAGGGGCATATTCAGTTTCGATCATTCCACCATAGAACGTAATTTCGATTACTTGTGTCTATTTTATAAAACATTTATAAAAGTTGCGCATGTTTTCTCAGCCCAAAAATATAAAGGGTAAAAAGGCAAATGAAACTCACCTAATGTATTTTGTAGTAAAAATACATATGACGACATTGAACAACTGAACAATGCAGGGTTGGCCTCGGATTCACGAACCTATATCATTTGTTTATTTATCAATATACATAATGGAAATCGAACAAATATATATATAAATTTATTAGTTATATCCCTTTTTATATGTTTCATATATTCCTTTTGTAATATAAAAATATTAATCTTTGTTATATTATATGTGTTAAATATATTTTTAATATATATATATATATATATATATATATATATATATATATATATATATATATATATATATATATATATATATATATATATATATATATATATATATATATATATATATATATATATATATATATATATATATATATATATATATATATATATATATATATATATATGTATGTATCATTTGTATATTAATTATAGTAGTAGTCAAAATAATATTAATTGTGGTAAAAATGATAATAATTATAATACTTAATATTACTAATAATAATAGTAATAATAGTACTAAAAATGATACTAATGCTATTATTTATGAAAATAATAATAATTTATATTATTTTTATAGTAATTATAATAATAATGATGATAAAAATAATGATTTTGCTATTAATACATAATAGCTAATAATAATAATAATTATAACCATCTTATTACGAATGGTAATTTTTAATAATAATACTTTTGTTAATAATACGTCTTCAATGATACTAATACTAATATTAATGATAATACTATATTTATAATACTTATGAAAATTATAATACTAGTAACAATTATTATAATGCTAATAATTAATAGTAATAACAATTAATAATAACAATATTAATAATAATAACAATTATAACAATTATAATAATAATAATAATAATAATAATAATAATAATATTAATAATAATAATAATAATAATAATAATAATAATAATAATAATAATAATAATAATAATAATAATAATAATAATAATAACAAGAGTGTATACCCTTTGGAAAGTTTTCTAAAAAAGAAATGTCCCAATGGAGACTCGAACTTGTGACCCCTCGAACACTCGAACAACCCTTTAACCATTATTCCGTATCTATCTTTCTGTTATAGTTCCACACCCGTATTTATATAACTCATTATACTGACAGTTTCTACCTCTTCTTCTTCATGGCTCAAACGAACATTAATTCCACAACTCAACACAAAAATCGAGTTATCAGTTTAACTTATGACTTAAAATCGAAACCTAAATATATGCAATGTGTTTGAATAACCTCACTGTAAAAAAAAAAAAAAAAAAAATTACAGCAGTCGCTGTATATGTTGAAGAACATAATCTTTGATTTCAAAATCTTGATAGTTTGGGACCTCGATTCCTTCATGAATTATTTCCCAAATCGTTTCTAAAAACTTTATCAAACATCAATTTAACTTAAATCTTACCAGAAAACACGAATTCGATTGAAGAACACCTGTTGACTTTTTTTTAATTCGAACCTTTGACTCCCAAATTGAAACTCGATAAAGAAAATTGGAATCTGAGCTTTTACATAACGTTTAAGTGGAGGATGTATAACATAATCGCATTATTACATTTTTAAAAATCATTCGAATATGAAATATGTTTAAAAAGTTGAAGAAGCAGAGTTACGAGCTGTCTGCTTTATTTTCTGTTGAAATTAATCGAATAAAACTGAAGAAAGTAGTAATTGATAATGGTAATGTAAAATCGAATAACTCTCCTTTACTAACGTGAGCTAATTAGTTGTCTTATAACAAAATAAAAATTCGATAGCAGAAAGAAGTAATGAAACAAAAAAATAGAAAGTGACATTAAGCAGAATATTGGTTTTGTTTTCAATCATCTGATTTCCCTGTCAAACAAAATCTGAAATACGGATAAGAATTATGTACAGGGTAATGGTTACATATAAAAACTTGGTACGATCTTCACATATATATTACTTTTATAATTGAAATTAATAATAATAAAAATAAATAAATAAATATATAAGTAATAATATTAATTATAATAATCAGAAATAATAATGATACTAATAATCATAAAAATGTTAATAATTAATGATAACAATAATAAATTGTATTATTTTCTAACTATAATAATAATAAGGATTTTAAAATAATAATAACATTAATATCACAAATTACATATATATTAGATTTTTATATCTATAAAATAATAATATTCATAATTCTGATATTAATAATAGTAACAATAATAATATTAGTATAACAATTATATTTTAAACTTGTAATTACATTTAATATAATAATTTTATATATTATGCAATTTTTTTACAAATAACAACATATGATATTTAAACCTTTTATATATATGATCCAATATACATAATAATTATTTGTAGAAATCATATGTATTTATATATATCTTTAGTTTAATCATTTTATTATCTTATACATTATTTTGCATTCTTACTTCTAATCGTATAATTACATTTCATTATTACAAATTATTATATATTTATATATATGCATATTTATTTATAAACAATTGTTCGTGAATTATCGGGCAAGGTCAAAAGGGTAAATGCATTCATGTAAACTATTTCAAAGTTTTCAAGACTCAACATTAAGAACTTTACTTATCGTATCGAAATCATATAAAGATTAAGTTTAAATTTAGTCGGAAATTCCCGGGTCAATGCGAAATTCAACTTGTCTTTCCGCCGGAACACCCGGTAACTCACACGGAAAAACGTCTTCAAATTCATTTACCACCGGAATTTCACGAATGGGTGGTGGCTCGTCACGAGTATCAACAACATGGGCAAGGAAAGCCATGCCACCACTAACAAGGAAACGACGTGCCCTTGCAAAAGTGCATATCGGCACAAGTCTTCTTCGCTTATCGCCATGAATAATTAACTCTCCCCCACTTGGGGTCTTCACCCGAATGAATTTATCATGGCATGCAATATCAGCTCTATTACTATCGAGCCAATCCATACCAACAACAATATCAAAATCACCCAAAGTCATCGAAATGAGATCGATTTCAAAAGTTTCGGTACCAAACACAACATTACAATTTTTACAAACATCAACCCCTAGCATCGTTTTACCATCCGCTATTTCGACTTCTACCGGATGACTTAGCTAGCAGTTTAATCAACTTAGGCACAAATCTTGGAGACACAAACGACAAGTTAGCACCACTATCAAAAAGTATACGTGCTGGACTAGAGTTAACCATGAAAGTACCTGAGACGACTTCATTTGATTATTTGGCTTCTTCATTCGTCATCAAGTAGTTGCGACCCCTAGCCGTACCTGCCTCTTTCTCCAATTTCTTAACATGATCATTGTTCAAATTGGGACATTCTGGCCTCTTATGCCCTTCTTTACCACGATTATAACAAGTAAGTTTGGTTGTAGAAGGAGGGTTGGTGCAATCACGGGCCATATGTCCCTTTCGTTCACAATTGTGACAAGAAACGGAACTCTCCTGGAACACTTTTCTTCACACTACCGACACTCTCGGATGCACCCTTACTCTTCTTGTTCGAATGACTTGTAGCTTCAAACTTCTTCTTGCCAAAAATAAAGCCACTCTTTCTTAACACGAGTGCCTCAAAACCTTTGGCCATATTGAACAACTCATCGAAGCTTTTCACCACGTTTACACTAATCTTCTCTTGATAACTATCATTCAAGATTCGATAGAAATCTTCTTTCAACACTTTATCATTCCCGACATACTCCGGAAAAAATTGGGTCTTGGACAAAAACATGGATTTGAGAGTGTTCAAATCCATCAACCCTTACCTCAAGGAACGTAACTCATCCTTAAGCCTAGTAAGATCGGCCGAAGTTCGATATTCATCGAAAAACTCTGCCTTGAACTCGTCTTAAGTAAAATCCATGCATTGTTCTTCACCATAGACTTGGATTTTCGCGTCCCACCACAATTTAGCATCGCCTCTTAACATGCTACATCCATATCTCGTCTTTTTATCGAGAGGGCATTCACATGTACGAAAGGCCCCCTCCATATCGGAGATCCAACGGGTACTCTTAAGTGGGTCCCGTTCACCATCGAAGGTGGGAGGTTGAGAGTCCTTGAAATTCTTATAAAAGAAGTCCCGTCTCCCCACATTATCCCCTTGTAGAACAAGCTTAACTTGTTCCCTAACCACATTAACTAGTTGCTCGTCGATCGTATCTAGAAACATCTTCTTAATGTCTTCGAGAAACTTCACTTTTTGACGTTTAAAGATGGCCTCAACTTTGGCCGTGAACTCGGGGTCCTCGCTCGTGCCCCCATTATCGGTGTCGTGTCCATTTCTCATCTTCATTCTATAAAACGGAAGAGATTAAACAATGAACAAAAGACATGACACAAACATGTACACATATACATCATACCGCTCCATCTTGCTCAACAATCGTCGTACATCGCTTGTTTGACATGATTTGCACCCATAACAATGGTAGCTAGTCATTGCTACGCGAGCACGTCGCATTAACTCGTTAGTACAACGTTTATCTCGCTTGATGTTTACAACTACAACACAAAACAATTAATGCATGGTTAGATCACATAAACCTAAGCACTAACAATTCCCGATCCGACCCGAAGTCCTACAAGTCCCGCATAAAAGCGCATACACAATACAGTCTAAGTCTAGGCACCTATCTCAAGTCGCCTAAATCCCTTAGACCATGCTCTGATACCACTTGAAACAACCCAACCCGTATTCCATACTATAATTTTTTTTATTACACATTTACGCGCTAATTAAATATGTAACCATGCCACACGTTCCATTAGAACATACTATAAGTTTAATGTTTTACAAAAGGCACGAAGGCCATTAACAAATGTGATACAAGTTTGACCTATCCAAAAATGATAGTTTTAATCCAAACAACACATCGAGCATGGTTTGGGGCTAAACTACCCAAAACGCTAGGCCAACTTCAAAAGCTCCAACAAACATCATCAAAGGACACCTAGTGCCCAACAACCCCTTTTCCCCTATCCGCACCTGCATCTAAAAAGATAAACAACGAGAGGGGTAAGCTAATGCTTAGTGAATGCAATAATTATACATGTTCATATATAACCTACTTACTTGCAATCACTTACACGATACCACATACAAGCTAGCAATTCAATAATCATGCGAACATCATGCATAAACTACTATCCACAATTCACAAGAAGCTAGCAACAACAATAGCATATAGTTCACAAGTTAATATGATAGATACGAAATCCCACAACCATGGTTAACCAATCATACTAGGGAACGGTACTCGTAAAAGACCATCGGAGTTCATAACATCCATTAGTGTTACTTAAACACCGCGTAATCACTAATCGTCTGGGTGATGCCTTAAACACCGCGACTAACTCACCCCCATGACAATGTGGCGTCTTGAACACCGCGACGATTCCACATGTCAATCAAAACAATGAGTGGTGTCTTGAACACCGCGACAATTCCACTCCCATGACAATGTGGTGTCTTAAACACCGCGACAATACCACATGTCAATCAAACCAATGAGTGGTGTCTTAAACACCACGACAATACCACTCGTTACGTAGAATGTGGTGTCTTAAACACCGCGACAATACCACATTCATACTACACAAATAAATTTGTAATATACGCATAATTATTCCACTCACCTTAATATAAGGATGATGATTATGCACTTCCGAACTTCAAAGCAATGTACCTAATACATTAAGTACACTTTCAATACACAACTAGTGGAGCTAACCACATTACTTACACTTGAGCATTTAATGACCCAATTTGCATTAAATAACTCAACTACACCAAAACCGCCCTTAATTGGCCAAGACACATGTTAAATCACTAAAACTTGTGATTTAAAGTCTACTAACTTAAACCAACACAAACTTAGGGTAATTCATACTCATTTCACCTAAACTAGGTCAACATTACTATTTTGACCCATTTCAATGCTTAAACTTACAAAGTTGGTCAACTTAACCCATTTACAATTCTTTTCACATTTAACAAGTGTTTTAGTGCTTAGCAACACAATTAACACTTACAAATCTCATTTTATTAGACCAAAACCCTAGATTGTAGCTATTAGGGTATCATTACAATAACATAACCCAAATTCACCCATTTTACCCTCAAATGGATCATACAAGTCTCTAGTAACCATAACCCTAGCCATTAACCAATTAAAACTCAAAACATAGAGTTAAGACTTACCAACACTATCCACTTGTAGCTAAGAACAAAGAGAACAACTTTAATTCTTGCTCCAAAGATCAACTCTCAATCCTTCACTCACCAATCTCACTTGAAATCAAATGGGTTTTTATGTTTTGAGAGAAATTGGAGAAAGAAAATGGAAAAGAAATGAATTAAATGAGATAAGTGGTGGAGATTTAATGCTCCAATCAGATCTATACGTAAAAAGATGAATTTACCCTTGAACCACTTATTTTAAAAACAAAATCCGGAACCAGCTCACCCAGTGGGTCGCGGCACGGCCCCAATTGTCGCGGTGCGGAAATTAACGTATTTTACGAGCTGTCTTAAATCATTCCTGACTTAGATTCTAGTTATTGGTCGCGGCGCGGCCTTCTACTCCGCGGCGCGACATTTAAAGGAAAACTCGACCCTTCTTAACATGCCTCCTGACTCTGGTTTGAGTTCAATGTCGCAGCGCGACAAAGGCTTCCGCGGCGCGGCAATGGCCTTCAACTGGCCCATTCGACAACTTACACAACTTAACGATTTATTCAACTTATACACCTTGTTCACGCTTCCTATGCACGTCTAAACTTCATATTTAGGTCTCACATGACTTATCTCCATTAAAACTCATGTACAAACTCATGCATGCACACATTCCCAAGTATTTATACATATACGTTTATACAACAACTAACACAACAATTTATTTAATCACATAAACGAACGAGGTACAAGCGTACTACGATTAAGTTTGTACCTTTAAATATGTACGAGAAAAACAGGATGTTACAATTTTTACAGTATAAAAACAAAAAAAATATGGATGTGAAGGATAGACAACTAAAAATTTTAGAAGACCTATCCGGGGACATGATTGATGAAATCTTGTCTAAAGTCGGTCAGAATTCGTCGGAACAATTATTTACGGCGAAATTAGTGTGTAGAACATTTGATGAACGTTCCAGGCATGCCTTAGTTTATAAAAGGCTTTCATTTGAAAGATGGGGTATATCACATTGGGGAGACCGTAAGTTACGTCGTGTTTTCTTTAAAGCATTAAATGCGGGGAACCCAAATGGAATTTTACGCTACGGGTTAAGAACCTATTTTGACTCAACATATCCCAACCTAGGACTTCGTGAGTTAGAAAGAGCTTCTAACATGCAACATTAAGAAGCATGTTATGCTTACGGGTTAGTGATATTCGCTTCTCACCAAAGTGAGAAAAAGAACATCGAATTACGACTGTTAAATAAAACATTCCCACAAGCGACGGATTCAGTAGTTGGGGTGAGAAATAAGGTTTTTAGATTATTATGGGGCTGTTAGGCATTACGAAACCCTCGTCCTTTTGATGACGTTACAACATGCTGCCTAGCCAATGGTCATAACAGTTATTTTCCACAAGACCAAGGATGGGAAGTAGTCTTAGTAAAACCAGAATGCATGACTAGTTTCTGGACTTATGAATTACATGTTTTTATTGCCTTTGCTGAACAACTTGCGTATTAACTAGGATTGTTGTCACATCTATTTTGTATCAAAGTGATTGTGTGTTATATTTCATGCTATATGTATAATAGCGGTATTGTAAGTTTGTAAATTTTTGTATAAAAGTTTGAATGCGAAATATTATTATAATCATTTTTTCATGTAGAATTGTAGTAGTTGAATGGTATATTAGCTACTAAGTATAAACTTAACGGGTAGGTACTACCCGAATTAAAACTATAAAACGCTAATATGAAGAAAAAACTTTTATAAATGAGTTCATATTATGCTACGAAATACTATTGATTACTCTTAATATTCTATATGATTAACTTAATTCTTTTGGGCTATTTTTGAAGGAAATGGCACCGACGACTCGTCAGAATTTGAACATGAGCGAGGAAGACTTCCATGTTTTCCTTGCAGCAAACATAGCCGCAGTACAGGCTGCAATGCAAAACAACAACAATAACTCTGAATCTAGCAATGCAAATAACGCCACAAGAAATAGTGTAGGATGCTCCTACAAAGAATTCATTGCCTGTAAACCTCTGGAATTCGATGGAACCGAGGGTCCAATCGGATTGAAACGGTGGACCGAAAAGGTTGAATCGATGTTTGCCATAAGTAAGTGTACTGAAGAAGACAAAGTAAAGTACGCTACACATACCTTCACAGGTACTGCGTTAACATGGTGGAATACCTATCTAGAACAAATGGGACAAGATGCTGCGTACGCACTACCGTGGTCAGCATTTAAACATCTGATGACTGAGAAGTATCGTCCCAGAAGCGAGGTCAACAAGCTAAAAGTAGAGCTTAAGGGATTACGAACACAAGGATTCGATATTACCACATACGAACGACGATTCACGGAGTTGTGCTTATTGTGCCCGAGAGCGTTCGAAGATGAAGAGGAGAAGATCAACGCATTTGTAAAAGGGTTACCAGAAAGGATCCAAGAAGATATAAGTTCACACGAGCCTGCTTCCATACAAAAAACGAGTCGAATGGCTCATAAACTCATAAATCAGATTGAGGAAAGAGTTAAAGAGCAGACGGCCGGAGAAGCTAACACTAAACAAATCAAAAGAAGGTGGGAAGAAACCAGTGACAAGGGTCACAATTTTAACAATCAACACAACAATCACAACTTCAATCGCACAAATTATCGCAACAACAAACGCAACAACAATCGTTCTAACAACAACTACAACAACCATCCTAACAAAAATAACCACCACAAAAATCGTCCAAACATCAATAACAACCGCAATAACAACAATTGCTATAACAATAATAATCAGAAAAAGCCATGCCAAAGGTGTGAAGAGTACCACCCGAATGAGTTCTGCACTACATTTTGCACCAAGTGTAAAAGAACTGGCCATGGTTCGAGAAAGTGTGAGGTCTACGGCCCCATGAATAACAGAAATAAAAGAACAGATAATGTCGGAACAAGTAATGCCGCCTTTGTTTGTTATGGATATGGAAAACCGGGCCACATTAGGAGTAATTGCCCAAACCCAGAGAAAAATAATGGGCAAAGTCGTGGAAGAGTTTTCAATATTAATACGGCAGAAGCGCAGGAAGACACAGAGCTTGTTACGTGTACGTTTCTCATTGACAATAAATCTGCTTATGTTTTATTTGATTCGGGTGCGGATAGGAGCTATATGAGTAGAGATTTTTATGCCAAATTAAGTTGTCCATTGACGCCCTTGGATAATAAATTTTTACTCGAATTAGCAAACGGTAAATTAATTTCAGCAGATAATATATGTCGGAATTGAGAAATTAAACTGGTTAGCGAAACGTTTAAGATTGATTTGATAACAGTAGAGTTAGGGAGTTTTGATGTGATAATCGGCATGGACTGGTTGAAAGAGGTGAAAGCAGAGATCGTTTGTTACAAAAATGCAATTCGTATCATACGAGAAAAAGGAAAACTCTTAATGGTGTACGGAGAAAAGAGCAACGCGAAGCTAAATCTTATTAGTAATTTGAAGGCGCAAAAACTAATAAGAAAAGGTTGCTATGCTGTTCTAGCACATGTCGAGAAAGTACAAACCGAAGAAAAGAACATCAATGATGTTCCCGTCGTAAAAGAGTTTCCCGATGTATTTCCAAAAGAATTACCGGGATTACCTCCACACCGATCCGTTGAATTTCAAATAGACTTGGTACCAGGAGCTGCACCAATAGCTCGTGCTCCATATAGACTTGCACCTAGTGAAATGAAGGAACTCAAGAGCCAATTACAGGAACTTTTAGAGCGAGGTTTCATTCGACCAAGCACGTCACCGTGGGGAGCCCCTGTTTTGTTTGTCAAGAAGAAAGATGGTACATTCAGGTTGTGTATCGACTACCGAGAGTTGAACAAACTTACCATCAAGAACCGTTTCCCACTACTGAGAATCGACGACTTATTTGATCAATTACAAGGTTCGTCAGTTTATTCGAAGATTGATTTATGTTCCGGATATCATCAAATGCGGGTGAAGGAGGATGATATTCCGAAGACTGCTTTTAGGACGCGTTACGGTCATTACGAGTTTATGGTTATGCCGTTTGGTTTAACTAATGCACCAGCTGTGTTCATGGACCTCATGAACCGAGTGTGTGGGCCGTATCTTGACAAGTTTGTCATTGTCTTCATCGATGACATACTTATCTACTCAAAGAATGATCAAGAGCACGAAGAACATTTGAGAAAAGGGCTAGAGTTGTTAAGGAAAGAAAAACTGTAAGCTAAGTTTTCAAAGTGTGCATTTTGGTTGGAAGAAGTTCAATTTCTCGGACACATAGTGAACAAAGAAGGTATTCAGGTGGATCCGGCATGAAATTTCCCGTTCATATTGATTATAAATGTTCCATATTAATTGATTTCGTTGCGAGGTTTTGACCTCTATATGAGACGTTTTTCAAAGACTGCATTCATTTTTAAAACAACCATAACCTTTATTTTATCAATAAAGGTTTTAAAAACATTATGTAGATTATCAAATAATGATAATCTAAAATATACTGTTCACACACGATCATTACATAATGGTTTACAATAGAAATATATTACATCGACATATGTTTCTTGAATGCAGTTTTTACACAATATCATACAAACATGGACTCCAAATCTTGTCCTTATTTTAGTATGCAACAGCGGAAGCTCTTAGTATTCACCTGAGAATAAACATGCTTTAAACGTCAACAAAAATGTTGGTGAGTTATATGTTTAACCTATATATATCAAATCATAACAATAGACCACAAGATTTCATATTTCAATACACATCCCATACATAGAGATAAAAATCATTCATATGGTGAACACCTGGTAACCGACATTAGCAAGATGCATATATAAGAATATCCCCATCATTCCGGGACACCTTTCGGATATGATATAAATTTCGAAGTACTAAAGCATCCGGTACTTTGGATGGGGTTTGTTAGGCCCAATAGATCTATCTTTAGGATTCGCGTCAATTAGGGTGTCTGTTTCCTAATTCTTAGATTACCAGACTTAATAAAAAGGGGCATATTCAATTTCGATAATTCAACCATAGAATGTAGTTTCACGTACTTGTGTCTATTTTGTAAATCATTTATAAAACCTGCATGTATTCTCATCCCAAAAATATTCGATTTTAAAAGTGGGACTATAACTCACTTTCACAGATATTTCCTTCCTCGAAAATAAGACTTGGCCACAGATCGATTCGCGAACCTATACAAATATGTACATATATATCAAAGTATGATCAAAATATAATTACAACCATTTTTATTATGTTTTAAAGATTTGAGTGTATTAAGTCAGCTGTCCTCGTTAGTAACCTACAACTAGTTGTCCACAGTTAGATGTACAGAAATAAATCGATATATATTATCTTGAATCAATCCACGACCCAGTGTATACATGTCTCAGGCAAAATCACAACTCAAAGTATATATATTTTTGAAATCAACCTCAACCCTGTATAGCTAACTCCAACATTACTGCATATAGAGTGTCTATGGTTGTTCCAAATAATATATATACATGGGTCGATATGATATGTCAAAACATTTGCATACGTGTCTATGGTATCCTAAGATTACATAATATATTAGAATACATGTATAATACAATATAAGTTAGCTAGGATATGATTTGTATAGATTTGTTAAACATTTCCCGTAGCTAAAAAGATCAAAAATATCCAATCTTGTTTTACCCATAACTTCTTCATTTTAAATCCGTTTTGAGTGAATCAAATTGCTATGGTTTCATATTGAACTCTAATTTAAGAATCCAAACAGAAAAAGTATAGGTTTATAGTCAGAAATTTAAGTTACATGTCAATTACTAAAGAGGTAGTCATTTTCGTCGAAAGAATGACATCTTGATGACCATTTTGAAAAACATACTTTTACTTTGAGTTTAACCAAGATTTTTGGATATAATTTCATGTTCATATGAAAAATCATTTTCCCAGAATAATAACTTTTAAATCAAAGTTTATCATAGTTTTTAATTATCCAAACCAAAATAGCCCCCGGTTGTACTACGACGGCGTATATCCAATTTTATGGTGTTCATCGTGTTTCCAGGTTTTAAATCATTAAGTTAGCATATCATATAGATATAGAACATGTGTTTAGTTGATTTTAAAAGTCAAGTTAGAAGGATTAACTTTTGTTTGTGAACAAGTTTAGAATTAACTAAACTATGTTCTAGTGATTACAAGTTTAAACCTTCGAATAAGATAGCTTTATATGTATAAATCGAATGATGTTATGAACATCATTACTACCTCAAGTTTTCTGGATAAAACTACTGGAAATGAGAAAAATGGATCTAGCTTCAAAGGATCCTTGGATGGCTTGAAAGTTTTTGAAGCATAATCATGACACGAAAACAGTTCAAGTAAGATTTTCACTCGAAATAAGATTGTTATAGTTGTAGAAATTGAATCAAAGTTTGAATAGGAATATTACCTTGAATTAGAAAGATAACCTACTGTAAATAACAAAGGTTCCTTGATCTTAGATGATTACTTGGAATGGATTAGAAAGCTTGGAAGTAGACTTGCAAACTTGGAAGTATTCTTGATTTTTATGAAACTATACTTATGGAATTTATGAAGAACACTTAGAACTTGAAGATGGAACTTGAGAGAGATCAATTAGATGAAGAAAATTGAAGAATGAAAGTATTTGTAGGTGTTTTTGGTCGTTGGTATATGGATTAGATATAAAGGATATGTAATTTTGTTTTCATGTAAATAAGTCATGAATGATTACTAATATTTTTGTAATTTTATGAGATATTTCATGCTAGTTTCCAAATGATGGTTCCCACATGTGTTAGGTGACTCACATAGGCTGCTAAGAGATGATCATTAGAGTGTATATACCAATAGTACATACATCTAAAAGCTGTGTATTGTACGAGTACGAATACGGGTGCATACGAGTAGAATTGTTGATGAAACTGAACGAGGATGTAATTGTAAGCATTTTTGTTAAGTAGAAGTACTTTGATATGTGTCTTGAAGTCTTTCAAAAGTGTAAGAATACATATCAAAACACAACATGTATATACATTCTAATGGAGTCGTTAAGTCTTCGTTAGTCGTTACATGTAAGTGTTGTTTTGAAACCTTTAAGTTAACGATCTCAATTAATGTTGTTAACCCAATGTTTATTATATCAAATGAGATGTTAAATTATTATATTATCATGATATTATGATGTATGAATATCTCTTAATATGATATATACATTAAAATATCGTTACAACAATAATCGTTACATATAAGTCTCGTTTCGTAATTCTTGAGTTAGTAGTCTTGTTTTTACATATGTAGTTCATTGTTAACACACTTAATGATATATTTAAATATCATATTATCATGTTAAATATAGTGTATCAATATCTTAATATAATACATATATATTTAGTAGATGTTATCATAACTGTAACATCCCAACCTGTTAACCAACCAAAATCGCAACATAAAAAAAAATAAAAAATTAAAACTGGGCAGAAGGGTGCGCCGAGCGCACCACACCAAGTGCGCGGCACGCACTGGTGCCTGGCAGCTTCTGTCCACTTTTTTCATTTTACACGAAAAGATCTTCGACTTCCCGACACATTTAGACCAAAGGCTTTTCACAACATATTATAATAGTTAAAACTATCACGTTCCAATAATAAAATGAGTTTTACGAGACCGGGCCCACATTGGCCGTTCTACGACTTTCGTACAAAATACAAGTTTTCAACCACACGACTTCTAATACAAAATAAAACCGAGCATGGTGATTGGGGATACGCTACCCAATCCTATCCAATCCAAAAGCAAGATCTTCTAAAGCAACTACGCGAGCCACTAGTTCCCACGCTTACTCGAGCCACCGCATCCAAGCAAATCTATAAAAAAAAGTAAACAACGAGAGGGTAAGCTAACGCTTAGTGAGTGAGAATATACTACATACATATATATGCATAAAATAGACACGCCACACAATATCAAATAACACAGACCTGATCATCCGAGCATATAGCAAGCAAAACTAAGCTTACCGTACAATTGCGATACCACTAGCTACAACATCAATGTAAGTTCACTCACAACGTTATGAACAACACTACCAAGCTACACCCGAAGGGCTAGCTACAACACATCAATATCAAAACATAAGATAATATAATATCCCCGAACCTACAACCCAAGGCTAAACACTTAACCTTAACAATAAGATGACCGTATAAAGCGAGTCACCATGAATCCGCTCTAACCGAAATTCACAACTTAACAATAAGATGATCGTGCAAACCGAGCCATCATGAACCTATATGTGAAGTGATCTCTATAACCGAGAACCGCTTCACCCAACCCGCACCCATCCTACACATACATATGCACATAGGATATTAACACTCACCTTTTTGCCTTGATGAATGCAACCGAGTAATTCCGCAACACGTCAATGGAAAGTACCTAATCCATTATCACAAATACAATAACACACTTAGAGTGGATTTACAAACCAACTCAATTCGACACTTAATGCAAATTCGACCAATTGCACTTACAAACACCAAACGCGTCCAAACTAACCACTAATCACTAATCACAAGTGAAAATGGTCCCAATAAGCCAAAAGAACCCAAACTTAAGTGTTTAACACTTATCAATCTCAAAATCACCTAAAAACCCTAATTTTGACTCAATTCCAAAATTAGTCTTTCAAACACACCAAAAGGGTTCCAATACTTCCATAATCACTAAACCTAGTGATTAAACCCAATTACAAGACATAAACAAGACCAATTTGTTCGCCAACCCAAAATCCACCAACAATAACAATAAATCCGATTACTAGCATCAACAAACTCACTTCAAGAGTTTTAAATGTGTTCCTCTGCAAATCAAGTTCAAACCCTAACTTTGAATATCAAATCAAACAATGAAATTCGGAGTTAGAACTTACCACAACAACCAAAACGTAGCTAGGAACGAGGTGAACAACTTTAAAAACCCGAGCTTTGGTGAGAATCCAACTCTTTCTTCTCCAAATGAAGCTTCCTCTCTCTAAAACTCTTCTCTCTCTAGGGTTTGAAGATGAGAGTGATGAATGGATGTGAAAATGATCCAAAGTTGGATCCAAACCAACTGATAAAGCCCACAGATCCGGCTTCAAGTGAAATGACCAAATTGCCCTTCATTAAACTCAAAATAGAAAAAGGCTGAAATCTGTTGCTGGCAAGGTGCGCGACGCGCACCCATAACAGTGTGCGGCGCGCACAACAGTCTGGGCAGATTCTGACCTTCGTTTAATTCCACAATACTTCCTGCATTCATCGTAGCATAATTACACTTCCGTACAATAAATATTAGAGTCTTACAACTCTCCTCCACTTAGAATGGATCACGTCCTCGTGATCCTTGTCACTTAACCAAATGGAGCACGCCCCACGGTCCTTAAACGTAAGTCCCAAACTGACTTTCCTAGGCAATTCTTCCCAACGAATCGCTTTTAACAACCAAAATCGTCACACGCGATTTATCAATTCACAATCCGTGCGCTAAACCTTACTCAATCCCTCACATCGGGAAAACTCAGCAAATCTCGAACCGAGATATCAATTCCTTAGCGTACCTTTACCAAGGACAACGCTAAAAGCGACCAAGTCTCAACCTAAAGTAAACAATCCAAACGTTGAAGATCGAACCACAAAAATCCTTACGGATTACACTTACCACTAAACATCCTTTGTAGCGTGCAATACAACCAATTCACCACTATCCTAACATCATAAGCAACGCTAAACCCAAGGTGCACAAAAATCGACTATTGTTACACCCGTAACAACATGTGAGCGAAACACGGCTTTCGCCTCACTAATCCCACGACATGGTCCCCATGACCCCACCATCGGCGTATAAAACCACCGTTAGTTCACACAATGTGGTCCTTACGACTCCACCATTGGCGTATAGAACAACCAATAGATCACACATCCAACAACAAGAAGGCTGGCAGAAAACTACACGCGACCCACTTCCCAAATCTCAACACCGAATGAAGTCAGCGGACCCTGTCAACAGTCATGCTTCACCGATATAACACTACACCCATGATGAAGTCAGCGGCCCCGAAGGTCATGCTTCACCAATCAACGATCTCATGATGAAGTCAGCGGACTCCGAAGGTCATGCTTCACCAATCAATGATCTCATGATGAAGTCAGAGGACCCCGAAGGTCATGCTCCACCAATCCACGATCCCATGATAAAGTCAGCGGACCCCGAAGGTCATGCTTCACCAATCAATGATCTCATGATGAAGTCAGAGGACCCCGAAGGTCATGCTCCACCAATCAAAGATCCCATGATGAAGTCAGCGGACCCCGAAGGTCATGCTTCACCAATCAATGATCTCATGATGAAGTCAGAGGACCCCGAAGGTCATGCTCCACCAATCAACGATCCCATGATGAAGTCAGCGGACCCTGAAGTTCATGCTTCACCAATCAATGATCTCATGATGAAGTCAGAGGACCCCGAAGGTCATGCTCCACCAATCAACGATCCCATGATGAAGTCAGCGGACCCCGAAGGTCATGCTTCACCAATCAATGATCTCATGATGAAGTCAGAGGACCCCGAAGGTCATGCTCCAAAAATCAACGATCCCATGATGAAGTCAGCAGACCCTGAAGGTCATGCTTCACCAATCAACGATCTCATGATGAAGTCAGAGGACCCCGAAGGTCATGCTTCACCAGTCAACGATCCCTTTTGGCCTCGAACAACAAGTAGCGTAACATCGCGCTCTGCTACGCCATAGTGAATCCTAAAGGATACCACTAACCATTCACACAATCGAGCAAGAACCGCCTATATCAAACATAGGTACAAAACAATAATTCTCTAAAAGAGGATCCGATATGCACATCCCTTAACCGAGGGATTTCACCTTGCTCACCATACCCGTCCATTATCTCTCAACGAGATTTACCACATTACTACCTTGGTGATATTTCAAATCCAAAATCATAAGTACAATTTATTCGAAATTGTACCCTACTACAAATCGACCAAATCTAGGTCCCGACACAAATTTCGGATCTACCAAAAGCATTGTCCGAAATCTCACACTAAAACCTCCTCATGCGGGAGTGTAACTCCCCCACTTGGAACTACGTTCTATAACTGCATCTTGTACACCCGCACAATGCTACCAAAGGTAGACTTTACCAATAATTGGGTTCACACGGTCCATCACTGTAGTGACCCGAACTTTTCCATGTTTATATATATATTAAATGAAATTGTTATTTACATGATTAAGTGTTTCCAACATGTTAAGCAATCAAACTTGTTAAGACTTGATTAATTGAAATAGGTTTCATATAGACAATTGACCACCCAAGTTGACCGGTGATTCACGAACGTTAAAACTTGTAAAAACTATACGATGACATATATATGGTTATATATATAGTTACCATGATTTTATTATAAGTATGTATCTCATTAGGTATTTTAACAATGAGTTATATACATAAAAATGAGACTATTAATTTAAGAAACTCGAAAACGATATATATAACGATTATCGTTATAACAACGTCTTACTAGGTACATATGAATCATATTAAGATATTGATACACTTGGTTAATTATGTTAAATGATAAGTAAATATATTATTAAGTGTATTAACAATGAAATACATATGTAAAAATAAGACTACTAACTTAATGATTTCGAAACGAGACATATATGTAACGATTATCGTTGTAACGGCATTTAAATGTATATATATCATACTAAGATATATTATATATCATAATATCATGATAATATAACAATTTAACATCTCATTTGTTATAATAAACAATGGGTTAACAACATTCAACAAGATCGTTAACCTAAAGGTTTCAAAACAACATTTACATGTAACGACTAACGATGACTTAACGACTCAGTTAAAATGTATATACATGTAGTGTTTTAATATGTATTCATACACTTTTGAAAGACTTCAAGACACTTATCAAAATACTTCTACTTAACAAAAATGCTTACAATTACATCCTCGTTCAGTTTCATCAACAATTCTACTCGTATGCACCCGTATTCCTACTCGTACAATACACAGCTTTTAGATGTATGTACTATTGGTATATACACTCCAATGATCAGCTCTTAGCAGCCCATGTGAGTCACCTAACATATGTGGGAACCATCATTTGGCAACTAGCATGAAATATCTCATAAAATTACAAAAATATGAGTAATCATTCATGACTTATTTACATGAAAACAAAATTACATATCCTTTATATCTAATCCATACACCAACGACCAAAAACACCTACAAACACTTTCATTCTTCAATTTTCTTCATCTAATTGATCTCTCTCAAGTTCTATCTTCAAGTTCTAAGTGTTCTTCATAAATTCCAAAAGTTCTAGTTTCATAAAATCAAGAATACTTCCAAGATTGCAAGTTTACTTCCAAGTTTTCTAAATCCATTCCAAGTAATCATCCAAGATCAAGAAACCTTTGTTACTTACAGTAGGTTATATTTCTAATACAAGTTAATAATCATATTCAAACTTTAATTCAATTTCTATAACAATAACAATCTTATTTCGAGTGGAAATCTTACTTGAATTTTTTTCGTGTCATGATTCTGCTTCAAGAACTTTCAAGCCATCCAAGGATCCTTTGAAGCTAGATCTATTTTTCTCATTTCTAGTAGGCTTATCCAAGGAACTTTAGGTAGTAATGATGTTCATAACATCATTCGATTCATACATATAAGACTATCTTATTCGAAGGTTTAAACTTGTAATCACTAGAACATAGTTTGGTTAATTCTAAACTTGTTCGCAAATAAAAGTTAATCCTTCTAACTTGACTTTTAAAATCAACTAAACACATGTTCTATATCTATATGATATGCTAACTTAATGATTTAAAACCTGGAAACACGAAAAACATCGTAAAATCAGATTTACGCCGTCGTAGTAACACCGCGGGCTGTTTTGGGTTAGTTAATTAAAAACTATGATAAACTTTGATTTAAAAGTTTTTATTCTGAGAAAATGATTTTTATTATGAACATGAAAGTATATCCAAAAATTATGGTTAAACTCAAAGTGGAAGTATGTTTTCTAAAATGGTCATCTAGACGTCGTTCTTTCGACTGAAATGACTACCTTTACAAAAACAACTTGTGACTTATTTTTCCGACTATAAACCTATACATTTTCTGTTTAGATTCATAAAATAGAGTTCAATATGAAACTATAGCAATTTGATTCACTCAAAACGGATTTAAAATGAAGAAGTTATGGATAAAACAAGATTGGATAATTTTTCTCATTTTAGCTACGTGAAAATTGGTAACAAATCTATTCCAACCATAACTTAATCAACTTGTATTGTATATTATGTAATCTTGAGATACCATAGACACGTATACAATGTTTCGACCTATCATGTCGACACATCTATATATATTTCGGAACAACCATAGACACTCTATATGTGAATGTTGGAGTTAGCTATACAGGGTTGAGGTTGATTCCAAAATATATATAGTTTGAGTTGTGATCAATACTGAGATACGTATACACTGGGTCGTGGATTGAATATTATCGATTTATTTCTGTACATCTAACTGTGGACAACTAGTTGTTGGTTACTAACTGTAGTGACCCGAACTTTTCCATGTTTATATATATTAATTGAGATTGATATTTACATGATTAAATGTTTCCAACATGTTAAGCAATCAAACTTGTTAAGACTTGATTAATTGAAATATGTTTCATATAGACAATTGACCACCCAAGTTGACCGGCGATTCACGAACGTTAAAACTTGTAAAAACGACATGACGATATATATATATGGATATACATATGGTTAACATGAGATTATGATAAGTAAGTATCTCCATAAGTTTATTAACAATGAGTTATATACATATAAACAAGACTACTAACTTAAGGATTTCGAAACGAGACATATATGTAACGATTATCGTTGTAACGACATTTAAATGTATATATATCATATTAAGATATATTAATATATCATAATATCATGATAATATAATAATTTAACATCTCATTAGATATAATAAACAATGGGTTAACAACATTAATTGAGATCGTTAACTTAAAGGTTTCAAAACAACACTTACATGTAACGACTAACGATGACTTAACGACTCAGTTAAAATGTATATACATGTAGTGTATTTAGATGTATTAAAATACTTTTGGAAGACTTCAAGACATATATCAAAACACTCATACTTAACGAAAATGGTTACAGTTACTTTCCCATTCTTTTCTTTCATCAAGAATTCTAGTCGTATTCTTACCCGTATTATACACAGCTTCAAAACGTACTTACTATGGGTATATACCAATAGGAACTAGCATGGGATTCCACTCTTGATTATGTCATGTATGACTAATCAATTTTAACTTCTACCATGAGCTAGTCAACTAACTAGAACTCCTTTTAACCCCACTCACCACTCACCAATTACCACTCATCATTCACTCCATTTTACTTCCAATTCTCTTTCTAATTCTCTCTCAACACACACACACTATTATGAACGTATTTTTCCAGTAGTTAATCATCATCTTCATCAAAAATCACTTCAAGAATCAAGCTATAATCTTCATAGGAAGAACACTTCAAGAACACTTCAAAAATCCCTTCAAGTTTACTAATTTACTTCCAAGCTTTCTAATCCATTCCAAGTAATCATCTAAGATCAAGAAACCTTTGTTATATACAGTAGGTTATCTTTCTTATTCAAGGTAATATTCATATTCAAACTTTGATTCAATTTCTATAACTATAAACTATCTTAATTCGAGTAAAAATCTTACTTGAACTTGTTTTTGTGTCATGATCCTACTTCAAGAACTTTCAAGCCATCCAAGATCCTTTGAAGCTAGATCATTTCTTGTCACTTCCAGTAGGTTTACCTACTAAACTTGAGGTAGTAATGATGTTCATAACATCATTCGATTCATATATATAAAACTATCTTATTCGAAGGTTTAAACTCGTAATCACTAGAACATAGTTTAGTTAATTCTAAACTTGTTCGCAAACAAAAGTTAATCCTTCTAACTTGACTTTTAAAATTAACTAAACACATGATCTATATCTATATGATATGCTAACTTAATGATTTAAAACCTGGAAACACGAAAAACACCGTAAAACCGGATTTACGCCGTCGTAGTAACACCGCGGGCTGTTTTGGGTTAGTTAATTAAAAACTATGATAAACTTTGATTTAAAAGTTGTTATTCTGAGAAAATGATTTTTATTATGAACATGAAACTATATCCAAAAATTATGGCTAAACTCAAAGTGGAAGTATGTTTTCTAAAATGGTCATCTAGACGTCGTTCTTTCGACTGAAATGACTACCTTTACAAAAACGACTTGTAATTTATTTTTCCGACTATAAACCTATACTTTTTCTGTTTAGATTCATAAAATAGAGTTCAATATGAAACCATAACAATTTGATTCACTCAAAACGGATTTAAAATGAAGAAGTTATGGGTAAAACAAGATTGGATAATTTTTCTCATTTTAGCTACGTGAAAATTGGTAACAAATCTATTCCAACCATAACTTAATCAACTTGTATTGTATATTATGTAATCTTGAGATACCATAGACACGTATACAATGTTTCAACCTATCATGTCGACACATCTATATATATTTCGGAACAACCATAGACACTCTATATGTGAATGTTGGAGTTAGCTATACAAGGTTGAGGTTGATTCCAAAATATATATAGTTTGAGTTGTGATCAATACTGAGATACGTATACACTGGGTCATGGATTGATTCAAGATAATATTTATCGATTTATTTCTGTACATCTAACTGTGGACAACTAGTTGTAGGTTACTAACGAGGACAGCTGACTTAATAAACTTAAAACATCAAAATATATTAAAAGTGTTGTAAATATATTTTGAACATACTTTAATATATATGTATATATTGTTATAGGTTCGTGAATCAACAGTGGCCAAGTCTTACTTCTCGACGAAGTAAAAATCTGTGAAAGTGAGTTATAGTCCCACTTTTAAAATCTAATATTTTTGGGATGAGAATACATGCAGGTTTTATAAATGATTTACAAAATAGACACAAGTACGTGAAACTACATTCTATGGTTGAATTATCGAAATCGAATATGCCCCTTTTTATTAAGTCTGGTAATCTAAGAAATAGGGAACAGACACCCTAATTGACGCGAATCCTAAAGATAGATCTATTGGGCCTAACAAACCCCATCCAAAGTACCGGATGCTTTAGTACTTCGAAATTTATATCATATCCGAAGGGTGTCCCGGAATGATGGGGATATTCTTATATATGCATCTTGTTAATGTCGGTTACCAGGTGTTCACCATATGAATGAGTTTTATCTCTATGTATGGGATGTGTATTGAAATATGAAATCTTGTGGTCTATTGTTACGATTTGATATATATAGGTTAAACCTATAACTCACCAACATTTTTGTTGACGTTTAAAGCATGTTTATTCTCAGGTGAATATTAAGAGCTTCCGCTGTTGCATACTAAAATAAGGACAAGATTTGGAGTCCATGTTTGTATGATATTGTGTAAAAACTGCATTCAAGAAACTGATTTCGATGTAACATATTTGTATTGTAAACCATTATGTAATGGTCGTGTGTAAACAGGATATTTTAGATTATCATTATTTGATAATCTACGTAAAGCGTTTTAAACCTTTATTTATGAAATAAAGGTTATGGTTTGTTTTAAAAATGAGTGCAGTCTTTGAAAAACGTCTCATATAGAGGTCAAAACCTCGCAGCGAAATCAATTAATATGGAACGTTTTTAATCAATAAGAACGGGACATTTCAGTTGGTATCCGAGCGTTGGTCTTAGGGAACTAGAATTTTACATTAGTGTGTCTTATCGAGTTTGTTAGGATGCATTAGTGAGTCTGGACTTCGACCGTGTTTACTTGAAAAATGATTGCTTAACAAATTTTGTTGGAAACTATATATTTTTAACATGTGAATATTATGTGATATATTAATCTCTTAAAGCGTTTGATATTATGTGATAGATGTCTACCTCTAGAACAAGTCCCATTGACTCACCTAATAATAATGAAGAGTCAAATGTAAATTGGAATGATTCGTGGACTGATTCACAAGTTCCCAAAGAGGAACCGGAAGAAGAGTCGGAACCGGAAGAAGAATCGGAACCGGAAGAAGAATCGGAACCGGATGAAGAAATAGAACCGGTGGGGGAAATAATAAAACGGTTAAGTAAAATAAAATCCTCAACCAACCAACCAAGGTTAATTATGGTCAATGGTGTTTTCGCTAAGGAAGCAAAATATTGGGAGGATTACCAATTCTCCGATGAATCGGATTCTGACGAGAATTCCGATGATGTTATAGAAATTACCCCAACTGAATTTAAAAAGGCAAAAGAAAATAATAAGGGAAAGGGCATAAAAATAGAGAAATCTAATTCCAACCCCGATGAACTTTATATGTATCGTCAACCCCCGAAGTCCTTAAGTTGTAACAATGACCCGGGAACCTCTAAACCACCAGGTTTTTCTAAACCAATGTGGAAAACGACGGCTCGTATTAGGGGAACATCATATATCCCTAGAAACTTGGCAAAACGAACCAAAACCGAAGAAGAAGAAACAAGCGAGTCGGAATAAGATAGTTGTATTCGTGTGGTGTAATATATGTAATATAGTGTGCTTATGCTTTATGATATATGTAAAATTTGCTTGTATTAATAAGTATTTTTTTTTATGAATCTAACTCTTGTCTATTTTACAGTATAAAAACACAAAATGGATAGACAACCCAATATTTTAAGAGACCTACCCGGAGACATGATTGATGAAATATTGTCTAGAGTCGGTCAGAATTCTTCGGCACAACTATTTAAGGCGAGATCAGTTTGTAAGACATTCGAAGAACGTTCCAAGAGTGCCTTGGTTTATAAAAGGCTTTCGTTCGAAAGATGGGGGATATCACATTGGGAAATCCATAAGTTACGATGTGTTTACTTTGACGCATATATTGCGGGGAACCCAAATGCTATTTTACGCAATGGGTTAAGAAATTATTTGACTCAATATATCCGAATATTGGACTTCGTGATTTAGAAAAAGCGGCTAACATGCAACATAAAGAAGCATGTTATGCTTACGGATTAGTAATGTTCGCTTCTCACCAAAGTGAGAACAAGAACATCGGCCTACAACTATTAAACAAAACGTTCCCACAAGTGACGGAGTCGGTAATTGGGGTAAGAAATGAGGTTTTTAGATTGTTACGGGACTGTTGGACATTACGTAACCCTCGTCCCTTTGACAACGTTACAACACACTGTCTTATCAACGGCCATAACGGTTATGTTCCACAAGACCAAGGATGGGAAGTAGTCCTAGTAAAACCAGAATGCATGACTTGTTTCTGGACGTATGAATTACGTGTCTTTATTGCCTTTGCTGAACGACTTGTGTACTAGCTAGAATTATCTTCACAACTATCTTGTATCAAAGTTATTGTGTGCTATATTTCATGCTTTATGTAAAATAAGCGGTATTGTAAGTTTGTAAAATATTGTATAAAAGTTTGAACGCGAAATATTATTATTATCAGTTTTTCATATAGAATTGTAGTAGTTGAATTGTATATTAGCTACTAAGTATGAACTTAACGGGTAGGTACTACCCGAATTTAAATTTATAAAACGCTAATATGAAGAAAAAGCTTTTATAAATGAGTTCATATTATGCTACGAAATACTATTAACTACTCTTAATATTCTGTATGATTAACTTGTTCCATTTGACTATTTTGAAGGAAATGGCGCCGACTACTCGACACACCGTGAATATGAATGAAGAGGAATTCCGTACTTTTCTAGCTTCAAACATAGTCGCAGTACAGGCTGCGCTACATACCAACAATAACCTTGGATCTAGCAGTACAGGAAATCGTGTAGGATGCACCTACAAAGAATTCACTGCCTGCAAACCTTTGGAATTTGATGGAACCGAAGGACCGATCGGATTGAAACGGTGGACCGAGAAGGTCGAATCGGTGTTTGCCATAAGTAAGTGTACTGAAGTGGACAAAGTAAAGTACGCTACGCATACCTTTACAGGTTCTGCGTTAACATGGTGGAATACCTATCTAGAGCAAGTGGGACAAGACGATGCGTACGCACTACCGTGGTCAGCATTCAAGCACTTGATGAACGAGAAGTACCGTCCCAGAACCGAGGTCAATAAGCTCAAGACAGAACTTAGAGGGTTACGAACCCAAGGATTTGATATTACCACGTACGAAAGACGATTCACAGAATTGTGCCTATTGTGTCCGGGAGCATTCGAAGATGAGGAAGAGAAGATCGACGCGTTTGTGAAAGGATTACCGGAAAGAATCCAAGAAGATATAAGTTCACACGAGCCCGCCTCCATACAACAGGCATGTAGAATGGCTCACAAACTAGTGTGTAGTGACCCGAACTTTTCCATGTTTATATATATTAATTGAGATTGATGTTTACATGATTAAATGTTTCCAACATGTTAAGCAATCAAACTTGTTAAGACTTGATTAATTGAAATAGGTTTCATATAGACAATTGACCACCCAAGTTGACCGGTGATTCACGAACGTTAAAACTTGTAAAAAAACTATATGATGACATATATATGGTTATATATATAGTTAACATGATATTATGATAAGTAAACATATCATTAATTATATTAACAATGAACTACATATGTAAAAACAAGACTACTAACTTAATGATTTTGAAACGAGACATATATGTAACGTTTATCGTTGTAACGACATTTAATGTATATATATCATATTAAGAGATATTCGTACATCATAATATCATGATAATATAATAATTTAAAATCTCTTTTGTTATTATAAACATTGGGTTAACAACATTTAACAAGATCGTTAACCTAAAGGTTTCAAAACAACACTTACATGTAACGACTAACGATGACTTAACGACTCAGTTAAAATGTATATACATGTAGTGTTTTAATATGTATTTATACACTTTTGAAAGACTTCAATACACTTATCAAAATACTTCTACTTAACAAAAATGCTTACAATTACATTCTCGTTCAGTTTCATCAACAATTCTACTCGTATGCACCCGTATTCGTACTCGTACAATACACAGCTTTTAGATGTATGTACTATTGGTATATACACTCCAATGATCAGCTCTTAGCAGCCCATGTGAGTCACCTAACACATGTGGGAACCATCATTTGGCAACTAGCATGAAATATCTCATAAGATTACAAAAATATGAGTAATCATTCATGACTTATTTACATGAAAACAAAATTACATATCCTTTATATCTAATCCATACACCAACGACCAAAAACACCTACAAACACTTTCATTCTTCAATTTTCTTCATCTAATTGAACTCTCTCAAGTTCTATCTTCAAGTTCTAAGTGTTCTTCATAAATTCCAAAAGTTCTAGTTTCATAAAATCAAGAATACTTTCAAGTTTGCTAGCTCACTTCCAATCTTGTAAGGTGATCATCCAACCTCAAGAAATCTTTGTTTCTTACAGTAGGTTATCATTCTAATACAAGGTAATAATCATATTCAAACTTTGGTTCAATTTCTATAACTATAACAATCTTATTTCAAGTGATGATCTTACTTGAACTTGTTTTCGTGTCATGATTTTGCTTCAAGAACTTTGAGCCATCCAAGGATCCATTGAAGTTAGATCCATTTTTCTCTTTTCCAGTAGGTTCATCCAAGGAACTTAAGGTAGTAATGATGTTCATAACATCATTCGATTCATACATATAAAGCTATCTTATTCGAAGGTTTAAACTTGTAATCACTAGAACATAGTTTAGTTAATTCTAAACTTGTTCGCAAACAAAAGTTAATCCTTCTAACTTGACTTTTAAAATCAACTAAACACATGTTCTATATCTATATGATATGCTAACTTAATGATTTAAAACCTGGAAACACGAAAAACACCGTAAAACCGGATTTACGCCGTCGTAGTAACACCGCGGGCTGTTTTGGGTTAGTTAATTAAAAACTATGATAAACTTTGATTTAAAAGTTGTTATTCTGAGAAAATGATTTTTATTATGAACATGAAACTATATCCAAAAATTATGGTTAAACTCAAAGTGGAAGTATGTTTTCTAAAATGGTCATCTAGACGTCGTTCTTTCGACTGAAATGACTACCTTTACAAAAACGACTTGTAACTTATTTTTCCGACTAGAAACCTATACTTTTTTTGTTTAGATTCATAAAATAGAGTTCAATATGAAACCATAGCAATTTGATTCACTCAAAACGGATTTAAAATGAAGAAGTTATGGGTAAAACAAGATTGGATAATTTTTCTCATTTTAGCTACGTGAAAATTGGTAACAAATCTATTCCAACCATAACTTAATCAACTTGTATTGTATATTATGTAATCTTGAGATACCATAGACACGTATACAATGTTTCGACCTATCATGTCGACACATCTATATATATTTCGGAACAACCATAGACACTCTATATGTGAATGTTGGAGTTAGCTATACAGGGTTGAGGTTGATTCCAAAATATATATAGTTTGAGTTGTGATCAATACTGAGATACGTATACACTGGGTCGTGGATTGATTCAAGATAATATTTATCGATTTATTTCTGTACATCTAACTGTGGACAACTAGTTGTAGGTTACTAACGAGGACAGCTGACTTAATAAACTTAAAACATCAAAATATATTAAAAGTGTTGTAAATATATTTTGAACATACTTTGATATATATGTATATATTGTTATAGGTTCGTGAATCAACCAGTGGCCAAGTCTTACTTCCCGACGAAGTAAAAATCTGTGAAAGTGAGTTATAGTCCCACTTTTAAAATCTAATATTTTTGGGATGAGAATACATGCAGGTTTTATAAATGATTTACAAAATAGACACAAGTACGTGAAACTACATTCTATGGTTGAATTATCGAAATCGAATATGCCCCTTTTTATTAAGTCTGGTAATCTAAGAATTAGGGAACAGACACCCTAATTGACGCGAATCCTAAAGATAGATCTATTGGGCCTAACAAACCCCATCCAAAGTACCGGATGCTTTAGTACTTCGAAATTTATATCATATCCGAAGGGTGTCCCGGAATGATGGGGATATTCTTATATATGCATCTTGTTATTGTCGGTTACCAGGTGTTCACCATATGAATGATTTTTATCTCTATGTATGGGATGTGTATTGAAATATGAAATCTTGTGGTCTATTGTTACGATTTGATATATATAGGTTAAACCTATAACTCACCAACATTTTTGTTGACGTTTTAAGCATGTTTATTCTCAGGTGATTATTAAGAGCTTCCGCTGTCGCATACTTAAATAAGGACAAGATTTGGAGTCCATGCTTGTATGATATTGTGTAAAAACTGCATTCAAGAAACTTATTTTGTTGTAACATATTTGTATTGTAAACCATTATGTAATGGTCGTGTGTAAACAGGATATATTAGATTATCATTATTTGATAATCTACGTAAAGCTTTTTAAACCTTTATTGATGAAATAAAGGTTATGGTTTGTTTAAAAATGAATGCAGTCTTTGAAAAACGTCTCATATAGAGGTCAAAACCTCGCAACGAAATCAATTAATATGGAACGTTTTTAATCAATAAGAACGGGACATTTCAGTTGGTATCAGAGCGTTGGTCTTAGAGAACCAGAAAATTTGCATTAGTGTGTCTTATCGAGTTTGTTAAGATGCATTAGTGAGTCTGGACTTCGACCGTGTTTTCTTTAAAAATGATTGCTTAACATTTTTGTTGGAAACTATATATTTTTAACATATGAATATTATGTGATATATTAATCTCTTAACGTGTTTGATATTATGTGATAGATGTCTACCTCTAGAACAAGTCCCATTGACTCACCTAATAATAATGAAGAGTCAAATGTAAATTGGAATAATTTGTGGACTGATTCACAAGTTCCCGAAGAGGAACCGGAAGAAGAGTCGGAACCGGAAGAAGAATCGGAACCGGAAGAAGAATCGGAACCGGATGAAGAAATAGAACCGGTGGGGGAAATAATAAAACGGTTAAGTAAAAGAAAATCCTCAACCAACCGACCAAAGTTAATTATGGTCAATGGTGTTTCCGCCAAGGAAGCAAAATATTGGGAGGATTACCAATTCTCCGATGAATCGGATTCCGACGAGAATTCCGATGATGTTATAGAAATTACCCCAACTGAATTTAAAAAGGCAAAAGAAAATAATAAGGGAAAGGGCATAAAAATAGAGAAATCTAATTCCAACCCCGATGAACTTTATATGTATCGTCAACCCCCGAAGTCCTTAAGTTGTAACAATGACCCGGGAACCTCTAAACCACCAGGTTTTTCTAAACCTATGTGGACAACGACGGTTCGTATTAGGGGAACATCATATATCCCTAGAAACTTGGCAAAACGAACCAAAACCGAAGAAGAAGAAACGAGCGAGTCGGAATAAGATAGTTGTATTCGTGTGGTGTAATATATGGAATATAGTGTTCTTATGCTTTATGATATATGTAAAAATTGCTTGTATTAATAAGTATTTTTTTTTATGAATCTAACTCTTGTCTATTTTACAGTTTAAAAATACAAAATGGATAGACAACCCAATATTTTAAGAGACCTACCCGGAGACATGATTGATGAAATCTTGTCTAGAGTCGGCCAGAATTCTTCGGCACAACTATTTAAGGCGAGATCAGTTTGTAAGACATTCGAAGAACGTTCCAAGAATGTCTTGGTTTATAAGAGACTTTCGTTTGAAAGATGGGGGATATCACATTGGGAAACCCATAAGTTACGATGTGTTTACTTTGACGCATATATTGCGGGGAACCCAAATGCTATTTTACGCAACGGGTTAAGAAATTATTTTGACTCAATATATCCGAATATTGGACTTCGTGATTTAGAAAAAGCGGCTAACATGCAACATAAAGAAGTATGTTATGCTTACGGATTAGTAATGTTCGCTTCTCACCAAAGTGAGAACAAGAACATCGGGCTACAACTATTAAACAAAACGTTTCCACAAGTGACGGAGTCGGTAATTGGGGTAAGAAATGAGGTTTTTAGATTATTACGGGACTGTTGGACATTACGTAACCCTCGTCCCTTTGATGACGTTACAACACGCTGTCTTATCAACGGCCATAACGGTTATGTTGCACAAGACCAAGGATGGGAAGTAGTCCTAGTAAAACTAGAATGCATGACTTGTTTCTGGACGTATGAATTACGTGTATTTATTGCCTTTGCTGAACGACTTGTGTACTAGCTAGAATTGTCTTCACAACTATCTTGTATCAAAGTTATTGTGTGCTATATTTCATGCTTTATGTAAAATAAGCGGTATTGTAAGTTTGTAAAATATTGTATAAAAGTTTGAACGCGAAATATTATTATAATCAGTTTTTCATATAGAATTGTAGTAGTTGAATTGTATATTAGCTACTAAGTATGAACTTAACGGGTAGGTACTACCCGAATTTAAACTTATAAAACGCTAATATGAAGAAAAAGCTTTTATAAATGAGTTCATATTATGCTACGAAATACTATTAACTACTCTTAATATTCTGTATGATTAACTTGTTCCATTTAACTATTTTGAAGGAAATGGCACCGACTACTCGACACACCGTGAATATGAATGAAGAGGAATTCCGTACTTTTCTAGCTTCAAACATAGCCGCAGTACAGGCTGCGCTACATACCAACAATAACCTTGGATCTAGCAGTACAGGAAATCGTGTAGGATGCACCTACAAAGAATTCACTGCCTGCAAACCTTTGGAATTTGATGGAACCGAAGGACCGATCGGATTGAAACGGTGGACCGAGAAGGTTGAATCGGTGTTTGCCATAAGTAAGTGTACTGAAGAGGACAAAGTGAAGTACGCTACGCATACCTTCACAGGTTCTGCGTTAACATGGTGGAATACCTATCTAGAGCAAGTGGGACAAGATGATGCGTACGCACTACCGTGGTCAGCATTCAAGCACTTGATGAACGAGAAGTACCGTCCCAGAACCGAGGTCAATAAGCTCAAGACAGAACTTAGAGGGTTACGAACCCAAGGATTTGATATTACCACGTACGAAAGACGATTCACAGAATTGTGCCTATTGTGTCCGGGAGCATTCGAAGATGAGGAAGAGAAGATCGACGCGTTTGTGAAAGGATTACCGGAAAGAATCCAAGAAGATATAAGTTCACACGAGCCCGCCTCCATACAACAGGCATGTAGAATGGCTCACAAACTAGTGAACCAGATTGAAGAAAGAATTAAAGAACAGACTGCTGAAGAGGCCAATGTGAAGCAAGTCAAAAGAAAGTGGGAGGAAAACGGTGATAAGAATCACCAATACAACAACAACAGCAATTACAACAATAATCGCAACAATTATCCCAACAATCGCAACATCAATCGCAACTACAACAAACGGCCCAACAACAACAACAACAACAACAACAACAGCAACTACAACAATCATCCCAACAACAATAATAACCGCAACAACAACAACAATCAGAAGCAACTATGCCAAAGGTGTGAAAAGAATCACTCGGGGTTCTGCACCAAATTTTGCAACAAGTGTAAAAGAAATGGTCATAGCGCGGCGAAGTGTGAGGTCTACGGACCAGGGGTTAATAGAACGAAAGGAACAAATGGTGTCGGAACGAGTAATGGCGGAGCAAGTAGTGTCGGAGCAAGTTATGCCAATGTAGTTTGTTATAAATGTGGAAAACCAGGCCACATTATTAGAAATTGCCCGAACCAGGAGAACACGAATGGACAAGGCCGTGGAAGAGTTTTCAATATTAATGCGGTAGAGGCACAGGAAGACCCGGAGCTTGTTACGGGTACGTTTCTTATTGACAATAAATCTGCTTACGTTTTATTTGATTCGGGTGCGGATAGAAGCTATATGAGTAGAGATTTTTGTGCTAAATTAAGTTGTCCATTGACGCCTTTGGATAGCAAATTTTTACTCGAATTAGCAAATGGTAAATTAATTTCAGCAGATAATATATGTCGGAATCGAGAAATTAAACTGGTTAGCGAAACATTTAAGATTGATTTGATACCAGTAGAGTTAGGGAGTTTTGATGTGATAATCGGTATGGACTGGTTGAAAGAAGTGAAAGCGGAGATCGTTTGTTACAAAAATGCAATTCGCATTATACGAGAAAAAGGAAAACCCTTAATGGTGTACGGAGAAAAGGGCAACACGAAGCTACATCTTATTAGTAATTTGAAGGCACAAAAACTAATAAGAAAAGGTTGCTATGCTGTTCTAGCACACGTCGAGAAAGTACAAACTGAAGAAAAGAGCATCAATGATGTTCCCATTGCAAAAGAATTTCCCGATGTATTTCCGAAAGAATTACCGGGATTACCCCCACATCGATCCGTTGAATTTCAAATAGATCTTGTACCAGGAGCTGCACCAATAGCTCGTGCTCCTTACAGACTCGCACCCAGCGAGATGAAAGAACTGCAAAGCCAATTACAAGAACTTTTAGAGCGTGGTTTCATTCGACCAAGCACATCACCGTGGGGAGCTCCTGTTTTGTTTGTCAAGAAGAAAGATGGTACATTCAGGTTGTGTATCGACTACCGAGAGTTGAACAAACTTACCATCAAGAACCGGTACCCACTACCAAGAATCGACGACTTATTTGATCAACTACAAGGCTCGTCTGTTTATTCAAAGATTGACTTACGTTCCGGGTATCATCAAATGCGGGTGAAAGAAGATGATATTCCAAAGACTGCTTTCAGAACACGTTACGGTCATTACGAGTTTATGGTCATGCCGTTTGGTTTAACTAATGCACCAGCTGTGTTCATGGACCTTATGAACCGAGTGTGTGGACCATACCTTGACAAGTTTGTCATTGTTTTCATTGATGACATACTTATTTACTCAAAGAATGACCAAGAACACGGTGAACATTTGAGAAAGGTGTTAGAAGTATTGAGGAAGGAAGAATTGTACGCTAAGTTTTCAAAGTGTGCATTTTGGTTGGAAGAAGTTCAATTCCTCGGTCACATAGTGAACAAAGAAGGTATTAAGGTGGATCCGGCAAAGATAGAAACTGTTGAAAAGTGGGAAACCCCGAAAACTCCGAAACACATACGCCAGTTTTTAGGACTAGCTGGTTACTACAGAAGGTTCATCCAAGACTTTTCCAGAATAACAAAACCCTTGACTGCATTAACGCATAAAGGGAAGAAATTTGAATGGAATGATGAACAAGAGAAAGCGTTTCAGTTATTGAAGAAAAAGCTAACTACGGCACCTATATTGTCATTGCCTGAAGGGAATGATGATTTTGTGATTTATTGTGATGCATCAAAGCAAGGTCTCGGTTGTGTATTAATGCAACGAACAAAGGTGATTGCTTATGCGTCTAGACAATTGAAGATTCACGAACAAAATTATACGACGCATGATTTGGAATTAGGCGCGGTTGTTTTTGCATTAAAGACTTGGAGGCACTACTTATATGGGGTCAAAAGTATTATATATACCGACCACAAAAGTCTTCAACACATATTTAATCAGAAACAACTGAATATGAGGCAGCGTAGGTGGATTGAATTATTGAATGATTACGACTTTGAGATTCGTTACCACCCGGGGAAGGCAAATGTGGTAGCCGATGCCTTGAGCAGGAAGGACAGAGAACCCATTCGAGTAAAATCTATGAATATAATGATTCATAATAACATTACTACTCAAATAAAGGAGGCGCAACAAGGAGTTTTAAAAGAGGGAAATTTAAAGGATGAAATACCCAAAGGATCGGAGAAGCATCTTAATATTCGGGAAGACGGAACCCGGTATAGGGCTGAAAGGATTTGGGTACCAAAATTTGGAGATATGAGAGAAATGGTACTTAGAGAAGCTCATAAAACCAGATACTCAATACATCCTGGAACGGGGAAGATGTACAAGGATCTCAAGAAACATTTTTGGTGGCCGGGTATGAAAGCCGATGTTGCTAAATACGTAGGAGAATGTTTGACATGTTCTAAGGTCAAAGCTGAGCATCAGAAACCATCAGGTCTACTTCAACAACCCGAAATCCCGGAATGGAAATGGGAAAACATTACCATGGATTTCATCACTAAATTGCCAAGGACTGCAAGTGGTTTTGATACTATTTGGGTAATAGTTGATCGTCTCACCAAATCAGCACACTTCCTACCAATAAGAGAAGATGACAAGATGGAGAAGTTAGCACGACTGTATTTGAAGGAAGTCGTCTCCAGACATGGAATACCAATCTCTATTATCTCTGATAGGGATGGCAGATTTATTTCAAGATTCTGGCAGACATTACAGCAAGCATTAGGAACTCGTCTAGACATGAGTACTGCCTATCATCCACAAACTGATGGGCAGAGCGAAAGGACGATACAAACGCTTGAAGACATGCTACGAGCATGTGTTATTGATTTCGGAAACAGTTGGGATCGACATCTACCGTTAGCAGAATTTTCCTACAACAACAGCTACCATTCAAGCATTGAGATGGCGCCGTTTGAAGCACTTTATGGTAAAAAGTGCAGGTCTCCGATTTGTTGGAGTGAAGTGGGGGATAGACAGATTACGGGTCCGGAGATTATACAAGAAACTACCGAGAAGATCATCCAAATTCAACAACGGTTGAAAACCGCCCAAAGTCGACAAAAGAGCTACGCTGACATTAAAAGAAAAGATATAGAATTTGAAATTGGAGAGATGGTCATGCTTAAAGTTTCACCTTGGAAAGGCGTTGTTCGATTTGGTAAACGAGGGAAATTAAATCCAAGGTATATTGGACCATTCAAGATTATTGATCGTGTCGGACCAGTAGCTTACCGACTTGAGTTACCTCAACAACTCGCGGCTGTACATAACACTTTCCACGTCTCGAATTTGAAGAAATGTTTTGCTAAAGAAGATCTCACTATTCCGTTAGATGAAATCCAAATCAACGAAAAACTCCAATTCATCGAAGAACCCGTCGAAATAATGGATCGTGAGGTTAAAAGACTTAAGCAAAACAAGATACCAATTGTTAAGGTTCGATGGAATGCTCGTAGAGGACCCGAGTTCACCTGGGAGCGTGAAGATCAGATGAAGAAGAAATACCCGCATCTATTTCCAGAAGATTCGTCAACACCTTCAACAGCTTAAAATTTCGGGACGAAATTTATTTAACGGGTAGGTACTGTAGTGACCCGAACTTTTCCATGTTTATATATATTAATTGAGATTGATGTTTACATGATTAAATGTTTCCAACATGTTAAGCAATCAAACTTGTTAAGACTTGATTAATTGAAATAGGTTTCATATAGACAATTGACCACCCAAGTTGACCGGTGATTCACGAACGTTAAAACTTGTAAAAAAACTATATGATGACATATATATGGTTATATATATAGTTAACATGATATTATGATAAGTAAACATATCATTAATTATATTAACAATGAACTACATATGTAAAAACAAGACTACTAACTTAATGATTTTGAAACGAGACATATATGTAACGTTTATCGTTGTAACGACATTTAATGTATATATATCATATTAAGAGATATTCGTACATCATAATATCATGATAATATAATAATTTAAAATCTCTTTTGTTATTATAAACATTGGGTTAACAACATTTAACAAGATCGTTAACCTAAAGGTTTCAAAACAACACTTACATGTAACGACTAACGATGACTTAACGACTCAGTTAAAATGTATATACATGTAGTGTTTTAATATGTATTTATACACTTTTGAAAGACTTCAATACACTTATCAAAATACTTCTACTTAACAAAAATGCTTACAATTACATTCTCGTTCAGTTTCATCAACAATTCTACTCGTATGCACCCGTATTCGTACTCGTACAATACACAGCTTTTAGATGTATGTACTATTGGTATATACACTCCAATGATCAGCTCTTAGCAGCCCATGTGAGTCACCTAACACATGTGGGAACCATCATTTGGCAACTAGCATGAAATATCTCATAAGATTACAAAAATATGAGTAATCATTCATGACTTATTTACATGAAAACAAAATTACATATCCTTTATATCTAATCCATACACCAACGACCAAAAACACCTACAAACACTTTCATTCTTCAATTTTCTTCATCTAATTGAACTCTCTCAAGTTCTATCTTCAAGTTCTAAGTGTTCTTCATAAATTCCAAAAGTTCTAGTTTCATAAAATCAAGAATACTTTCAAGTTTGCTAGCTCACTTCCAATCTTGTAAGGTGATCATCCAACCTCAAGAAATCTTTGTTTCTTACAGTAGGTTATCATTCTAATACAAGGTAATAATCATATTCAAACTTTGGTTCAATTTCTATAACTATAACAATCTTATTTCAAGTGATGATCTTACTTGAACTTGTTTTCGTGTCATGATTTTGCTTCAAGAACTTTGAGCCATCCAAGGATCCATTGAAGTTAGATCCATTTTTCTCTTTTCCAGTAGGTTCATCCAAGGAACTTAAGGTAGTAATGATGTTCATAACATCATTCGATTCATACATATAAAGCTATCTTATTCGAAGGTTTAAACTTGTAATCACTAGAACATAGTTTAGTTAATTCTAAACTTGTTCGCAAACAAAAGTTAATCCTTCTAACTTGACTTTTAAAATCAACTAAACACATGTTCTATATCTATATGATATGCTAACTTAATGATTTAAAACCTGGAAACACGAAAAACACCGTAAAACCGGATTTACGCCGTCGTAGTAACACCGCGGGCTGTTTTGGGTTAGTTAATTAAAAACTATGATAAACTTTGATTTAAAAGTTGTTATTCTGAGAAAATGATTTTTATTATGAACATGAAACTATATCCAAAAATTATGGTTAAACTCAAAGTGGAAGTATGTTTTCTAAAATGGTCATCTAGGCGTCGTTCTTTCGACTGAAATGACTACCTTTACAAAAACGACTTGTAACTTATTTTTCCGACTAGAAACCTATACTTTTTTTGTTTAGATTCATAAAATAGAGTTCAATATGAAACCATAGCAATTTGATTCACTCAAAACGGATTTAAAATGAAGAAGTTATGGGTAAAACAAGATTGGATAATTTTTCTCATTTTAGCTACGTGAAAATTGGTAACAAATCTATTCCAACCATAACTTAATCAACTTGTATTGTATATTATGTAATCTTGAGATACCATAGACACGTATACAATGTTTCGACCTATCATGTCGACACATCTATATATATTTCGGAACAACCATAGACACTCTATATGTGAATGTTGGAGTTAGCTATACAGGGTTGAGGTTGATTCCAAAATATATATAGTTTGAGTTGTGATCAATACTGAGATACGTATACACTGGGTCGTGGATTGATTCAAGATAATATTTATCGATTTATTTCTGTACATCTAACTGTGGACAACTAGTTGTAGGTTACTAACGAGGACAGCTGACTTAATAAACTTAAAACATCAAAATATATTAAAAGTGTTGTAAATATATTTTGAACATACTTTGATATATATGTATATATTGTTATAGGTTCGTGAATCAACCAGTGGCCAAGTCTTACTTCCCGACGAAGTAAAAATCTGTGAAAGTGAGTTATAGTCCCACTTTTAAAATCTAATATTTTTGGGATGAGAATACATGCAGGTTTTATAAATGATTTACAAAATAGACACAAGTACGTGAAACTACATTCTATGGTTGAATTATCGAAATCGAATATGCCCCTTTTTATTAAGTCTGGTAATCTAAGAATTAGGGAACAGACACCCTAATTGACGCGAATCCTAAAGATAGATCTATTGGGCCTAACAAACCCCATCCAAAGTACCGGATGCTTTAGTACTTCGAAATTTATATCATATCCGAAGGGTGTCCCGGAATGATGGGGATATTCTTATATATGCATCTTGTTATTGTCGGTTACCAGGTGTTCACCATATGAATGATTTTTATCTCTATGTATGGGATGTGTATTGAAATATGAAATCTTGTGGTCTATTGTTACGATTTGATATATATAGGTTAAACCTATAACTCACCAACATTTTTGTTGACGTTTTAAGCATGTTTATTCTCAGGTGATTATTAAGAGCTTCCGCTGTCGCATACTTAAATAAGGACAAGATTTGGAGTCCATGCTTGTATGATATTGTGTAAAAACTGCATTCAAGAAACTTATTTTGTTGTAACATATTTGTATTGTAAACCATTATGTAATGGTCGTGTGTAAACAGGATATATTAGATTATCATTATTTGATAATCTACGTAAAGCTTTTTAAACCTTTATTGATGAAATAAAGGTTATGGTTTGTTTAAAAATGAATGCAGTCTTTGAAAAACGTCTCATATAGAGGTCAAAACCTCGCAACGAAATCAATTAATATGGAACGTTTTTAATCAATAAGAACGGGACATTTCATAGTGAACCAGATTGAAGAAAGAATTAAAGAACAGACTGCTGAAGAGGCCAATGTGAAGCAAGTCAAAAGAAAGTGGGAGGAAAACGGTGATAAGAATCACCAATACAACAACAACAGCAATTACAACAATAATCGCAACAATTATCCTAACAATCGCAACATCAATCGCAACTACAACAAACGGCCCAACAACAACAACAACAGCAACTACAACAATCATCCCAACAACAATAATAACCGCAACAACAACAACAATCAGAAGCAACTATGCCAAAGGTGTGAAAAGTACCACTAGAGGGTTCTGCACCAAATTTTGCAACAAGTGTAAAAGAAATGGTCATAGCGCGGCGAAGTGTGAGGTCTACGGACCAGGGGTTAATAGAACGAAAGGAACAAATGGTGTCGGAATGAGTAATGGCGGAGCAAGTAGTGTCGGAGCAAGTTATGCCAATGTAGTTTGTTATAAATGTGGAAAACCGAGCCACATTATTAGAAATTGCCCGAACCAGGAGAACACGAATGGACAAGGCCGCGGAAGAGTTTTCAATATTAATGCGGCAGAGGCACAGGAAGACCCGGAGCTTGTTACGGGTACGTTTCTTATTGACAATAAATATGCTTACGTTTTATTTGATTCGGGTGCGGATAGAAGCTATATGAGTAGAGATTTTTGTGCTAAATTAAGTTGTCCATTGACGCCTTTGGATAGTAAATTTTTACTCGAATTAGCAAATGGTAAATTAATTTCAGCAGATAATATATGTCGGAATCGAGAAATTAAACTGGTTAGCGAAACATTTAAGATTGACTTGATACCAGTAGAGTTAGGGAGTTTTGATGTGATAATCGGTATGGACTGGTTGAAAGAAGTGAAAGCAGAGATCGTTTGTTACAAAAATGCAATTCGCATTATACGAGAAAAAGGAAAACCCTTAATGGTGTACGGAGAAAAGGGCAACACGAAGCTACATCTTATTAGTAATTTGAAGGCACAAAAACTAATAAGAAAAGGTTGCTATGCTGTTCTAGCACACGTCGAGAAAGTACAAACTGAAGAAAAGAGCATCAATGATGTTCCCGTCGCAAAAGAATTTCCCGATGTATTTCCGAAAGAATTACCGGGATTACCCCCACATCGATCCGTTGAATTTCAAATAGACTTGTACCAGGAGCTGCACCAATAGCTCATGCTCCTTACAGACTCGCACCCAGCGAGATGAAAGAACTGCAAAGCCAATTACAAGAACTTTTAGAGCGTGGTTTCATTCGACCAAGCACATCACCGTGGGGAGCTCCTGTTTTGTTTGTCAAGAAGAAAGATGGTACATTCAGGTTGTGTATCGACTACCGAGAGTTGAACAAACTTACCATCAAGAACCGCTACCCACTACCGAGAATCGACGACTTATTTGATCAACTACAAGGCTCGTCTGTTTATTCAAAGATTGACTTACGTTCCGGGTATCATCAAATGCGGGTGAAAGAAGATGATATTCCAAAGACTGCTTTCAGAACACGTTACGTTCATTACGAGTTTATGGTCATGCCATTTGGTTTAACTAATGCACCATCTGTGTTCATGGACCTTATGAACCGGGTGTGTGGACCATACCTTGACAAGTTTGTCATTGTTTTCATTGATGACATACTTATTTACTCAAAGAATGACCAAGAACACGGTGAACATTTGAGAAAGGTGTTAGAAGTATTGAGGAAGGAAGAATTGTACGCTAAGTTTTCAAAGTGTGCATTTTGGTTGGAAGAAGTTCAATTCCTCGGTCACATAGTGAAAAAAGAAGGTATTAAGGTGGATCCGGCAAAGATAGAAACTGTTGAAAAGTGGGAAACCCCGAAAAATCCAAAACACATACGCCAGTTTTTAGGACTAGCTGGTTACTACAGAAGGTTCATCCAAGACTTTTCCAGAATAGCAAAACACTTGACTGCATTAGCGCATAAAGGGAAGAAATTTGAATGGAAGGATGAACAAGAGAAAGCGTTTCAGTTATTGAAGAAAAAGCTAACTACGGCACCTATATTGTCATTGCCTGAAGGGAATGATGATTTTGTGATTTATTGTGACGCATCAAAGAAAGGTCTCGGTTGTGTATTAATGCAACGAACGAAGGTGATTGCTTATGCGTCTAGACAATTGAAGATTCACGAGCAAACTTATACGACGCATGATTTGGAATTAGGCGCGGTTGTTTTTGCATTAAAGACTTGGAGGCACTACTTATATGGGGTCAAAAGTATTATATATACCGACCACAAAAGTCTTCAACACATATTTAATCAGAAACAACTGAATATGAGGCAGCGTAGGTGGATTGAATTATTGAATGATTACGACTTTGAGATTCGTTACCACCCGGGGAAGGCAAATGTGGTAGCCGATGCCTTGAGCAGGAAGGACAGAGAACCCATTCGAGTAAAATCTATGAATATAATGATTCATAATAACCTTACTACTCAAATAAAGGAGGCGCAACAAGGAGTTTTAAAAGAGGGAAATTTAAAGGATGAAATACCCAAAGGATCGGAGAAGCATCTTAATATTCGGGAAGACGGAACCCGGTATAGGGCTGACAGGATTTGGTTACCAAAATTTGGAGATATGAGAGATATGGTACTTAGAGAAGCTCATAAAACCAGATACTCAATACATCCTGGAACGGGGAAGATGTATAAGGATCTCAAGAAACATTTTTGGTGGCCGGGTATGAAAGCCGATGTTGCTAAATACGTAGGAGAATGTTTGACGTGTTCTAAGGTCAAAGCTGAGCATCAGAAACCATCAGGTCTACTTCAACAACCCAAAATCTCGGAATGGAAATGGGAAAACATTACCATGGATTTCATCACTAAATTGCCAAGGACTGCAAGTGGTTTTGATACTATTTGGGTAATAGTTGATCGTCTCACCAAATCAGCACATTTCCTGCCAATAAGAGAAGATGACAAGATGGAGAAGTTAGCACGACTGTATTTGAAGGAAGTCGTCTACAGACATGGAATACCAATCTCTATTATCTCTGATAGGGATGGCAGATTTATTTCAAGATTCTGGCAGACATTACAGCAAGCATTAGGAACTCGTCTAGACATGAGTACTGCCTATCATCCACAAACTGATGGGCAGAGCGAAAGGACGATACAAACGCTTGAAGACATTCTACGAGCATGTGTTATTGATTTCGGAAATAGTTGGGATCGACATCTACCGTTAGCAGAATTTTCCTACAACAACAGGTACCATTCAAGCATTGAGATGGCGCCGTTTGAAGCACTTTATGGTAGAAAGTGCAGGTCTCCGATTTGTTGGAGTGAAGTGGGGGATAGACAGATTACGGATCCGGAAATTATACAAGAAACTACCGAGAAGATCATCCAAATTCAACAACGGTTGAAAACCGCCCAAAGTCGACAAAAGAGCTACGCTGACATTAAAAGAAAAGATATAGAATTTGAAATTGGAGAGATGGTCATGCTTAAAGTTGCACCTTGGAAAGGCATTGTTCGATTTGGTAAACGAGGGAAATTAAATCCAAGGTATATTGGACCATTCAAGATTATTGATCGTGTCGGACCAGTAGCTTACCGACTTGAGTTACCTCAACAACTCGCGGCTGTACATAACACTTTCCACGTCTCGAATTTGAAGAAATGTTTTGCTAAAGAAGATCTCACTATTCCATTAGATGAAATCCAAATCAACGAAAAACTCCAATTCATCGAAGAACCCGTCGAAATAATGGATCGTGAGGTTAAAAGACTTAAGCAAAACAAGATACCAATTGTTAAGGTTTGATGGAATGCTCGTAGAGGACCCGAGTTCACCTGGGAGCGTGAAGATCAGATGAAGAAGAAATACCCGCATCTATTTCCAGAAGATTCGTCAACACCTTCAACAGTTTAAAATTTCGGGACGAAATTTATTTAACGGGTAGGTACTGTAGTGACCCGAGCTTTTCCATGTTTATATATATTAATTGAGATTGATATTTACATGATTAAATGTTTCCAACATGTTAAGCAATCAAACTTGTTAAGACTTGATTAATTGAAATATGTTTCATATAGACAATTGACCACCTAAGTTGACCGGCGATTCATGAACGTTAAAACTTGTAAAAACGACATGACGATATATATATGGATATACATATGGTTAACATGAGATTATGATAAGTAAGTATCTCCATAAGTATATTAACAATGAGTTATATACATATAAACAAGACTACTAACTTAAGGATTTCGAAACGAGACATATATGTAACGATTATCGTTGTAACGACATTTAAATGTATATATATCATATTAAGATATATTAATATATCATAATATCATGATAATATAATAATTTAACATCTCATTAGATATAATAAACAATGGGTTAACAACATTAATTGAGATCGTTAACTTAAAGGTTTCAAAACAACACTTACATGTAACGACTAACGATGACTTAACGACTCAGTTAAAATGTATATACATGTAGTGTATTTAGATGTATTAAAATACATTTGGAAGACTTCAAGACATATATCAAAACACTCATACTTAACGAAAATGGTTACAGTTACTTTCCCATTCTTTTCTTTCATCAAGAATTCTAGTCGTATTCTTACCCGTATTATACACAGCTTCAAAACGTACTTACTATGGGTATATACCAATAGGAACTAGCATGGGATTCCACTCTTGATTATGTCATGTATGATTAATCAATTTTAACTTCTACCATGAGCTAGTCAACTAACTAGAACTCCTTTTAACCCCACTCACCACTCACCAATTACCACTCATCATTCACTCCATTTTACTTCCAATTCTCTTTCTAATTCTCTCTCAACACACACACACACTATTATGAACGTATTTTTCCAGTAGTTAATCATCATCTTCATCAAAAATCACTTCAAGAATCAAGCTATAATCATCATAGGAAGAACACTTCAAGAACACTTCAAAAATCCCTTCAAGTTTACTAATTTACTTCCAAGCTTTCTAATCCATTCCAAGTAATCATCTAAGATCAAGAAACCTTTGTTATATACAGTAGGTTATCTTTCTTATTCAAGGTAATATTCATATTCAAACTTTGATTCAATTTCTATAACTATAAACTATCTTAATTCGAGTAAAAATCTTACTTGAACTTGTTTTTGTGTCATGATCCTACTTCAAGAACTTTCAAGCCATCCAAGATCCTTTGAAGCTAGATCATTTCTTGTCACTTCCAGTAGGTTTACCTACTAAACTTGAGGTAGTAATAATGTTCATAGCATCATTCGATTCATATATATAAAACTATCTTATTCGAAGGTTTAAACTCGTAATCACTAGAACATAGTTTAGTTAATTCTAAACTTGTTCGCAAACAAAAGTTAATCCTTCTAACTTGACTTTTAAAATTAACTAAACACATGATCTATATCTATATGATATGCTAACTTAATGATTTAAAACCTGGAAACACGAAAAACACCGTAAAACCGGATTTACGCCGTCGTAGTAACACCGCGGGCTGTTTTGGGTTAGTTAATTAAAAACTATGATAAACTTTGATTTAAAAGTTTTTATTCTGAGAAAATGATTTTTATTATGAACATGAAACTATATCCAAAAATTATGGTTAAACTCAAAGTGGAAGTATGTTTTCTAAAATGGTCATCTAGACGTCGTTCTTTCGACTGAAATGACTACCTTTACAAAAATGACTTGTAATTTATTTTTCTGACTATAAACCCATACTTTTTCTGTTTAGATTCATAAAATAGAGTTCAATATGAAACCATAGCAATTTGATTCACTCAAAACGGATTTAAAATGAAGAAGTTATGGGTAAAACAAGATTGGATAATTTTTCTCATTTTAGCTACGTGAAAATTGGTAACAAATCTATTCCAACCATAACTTAATCAACTTGTATTGTATATTATGTAATCTTGAGATACCATAGACACGTATACAATGTTTCGACCTATCATGTCGACACATCTATATATATTTCGGAACAACCATAGACACTCTATATGTGAACGTTGGAGTTAGCTATACAGGGTTGAGGTTGATTCCAAAATATATATAGTTTGAGTTGTGATCAATACTGAGATACGTATACACTGGGTCGTGGATTGATTCAATATAATATTTATCGATTTATTTCTGTACATCTAACTGTGGACAACTAGTTGTAGGTTACTAACGAGGACAGCTGACTTAATAAACTTAAAACATCAAAATATATTAAAAGTGTTGTAAATATATTTTGAACATACTTTAATATATATGTATATATATTGTTATAGGTTCGTGAATCAACAGTGGCCAAGTCTTACTTCTCGACGAAGTAAAAATATGTGAAAGTGAGTTATAGTCCCACTTTTAAAATCTAATATTTTTGGGATGAGAATACATGCAGGTTTTATAAATGATTTACAAAATAGACACAAGTACGTGAAACTACATTCTATGGTTGAATTATCGAAATCGAATATGCCCCTTTTTATTAAGTCTGGTAATCTAAGAATTAGGGAATAGACACCCTAATTGACGCGAATCCTAAAGATAGATCTATTGGGCCTAACAAACCCTATCCAAAGTACCGGATGCTTTAGTACTTTGAAATTTATATCATATCCGAAGGGTGTCCCGGAATAATGGGCATATTCTTATATATGCATCTTGTTAATGTCGGTTACCAGGTGTTCACCATATGAATGATTTTTATCTCTATGTATGGGATGTGTATTGAAATATGAAATCTTGTGGTCTATTGTTACGATTTGATATATATAGGTTAAACCTATAACTCACCAACATTTTTGTTGACGTTTAAAGCATGTTTATTCTCAGGTGAATATTAAGAGCTTCCGCTGTTGCATACTAAAATAAGGACAAGATTTGGAGTCCATGTTTGTATGATATTGTGTAAAAACTGCATTCAAGAAACTGATTTCGATGTAACATATTTGTATTGTAAACCATTATGTAATGGTCGTGTGTAAACAGGATATTTTAGATTATCATTATTTGATAATCTACGTAAAACTTTTTAAACCTTTATTTATGAAATAAAGGTTATGGTTTGTTTTAAAAATGAATGCAGTCTTTGAAAAACGTCTCATATAGAGGTCAAAACCTCGCAACGAAATTAATTAATATGGAACGTTTTTAATCAATAAGAACGGGACATTTCACTAACGAGGACAGCTGACTTAATAAACTTAAAACATCAAAATACATTAAAAGTGTTGTAAATATATTTTGAACATACTTTGATATATATGTATATATTGTTATAGGTTCGTGAATCAACCAGTGGCCAAGTCTTACTTCCCGATGAAGTAAAAATCTTTGAAAGTGAGTTATAGTCCCATTTTTAAAATCTAATATTTTAGGGATGAGAATACATGCAGGTTTTATAATTGATTTACAAAATAGACACAAGTACGTGAAACTACATTCTATGTTTGAATTATCGAAATCGAATATGCTCCTTTTTATTAAGTCTGGTAATCTAAGAATTAGGGAACAGACACCCTAATTGACGCGAATCCTAAAGATGGATCTATTGGGCCTAACAAACCCCATCCAAAGTACCGGATGCTTTAGTACTTCGAAATTTATATCATATCTGAAGGGTGTCCCGGAATGATGGGGATATTCTTATATATATGCATCTTGTTAATGTTGAAATGTCCCGTTCTTATTGATTAAAAACGTTCCATATTAATTGATTTCGTTGCGAGGTTTTGACCTCTATATGAGACGTTTTTCAAAGACTGCATTCATTTTTAAAACAAACCATAACCTTTATTTCATAAATAAAGGTTTAAAAAGCTTTAGGTAGATTATCAAATAATGATAATCTAAAATATCCTATTTACACACGACCATTACATAATGGTTTACAATACAAATATGTTACATCGAAATCAGTTTCTTGAATGCAGTTTTTACACAATATCATACAAACATGGACTCCAAATCTTGTCCTTATTTTAGTATGCAACAGCGGAAGCTCTTAATATTCACCTGAGAATAAACATGCTTTAAACGTCAAGAAAAATGTTGGTGAGTTATAGGTTTAACCTATATATATCAAATCGTAACAATAGACCACAAGATTTCATATTTCAATACACATCCCATACATAGAGATAAAAATCATTCATATGGTGAACACCTGGTAACCGACATTAACAAGATGCATATATAAGAATATCCCCATCATTCCGGGACACCCTTCGGATATGATATAAATTTCGAAGTACTAAAGCATCCGGTACTTTGGATGGGGTTTGTTAGGCCCAATAGATCTATCTTTAGGATTCGCGTCAATTAGGGTGTCTGTTCCCTAATTCTTAGATTACCAGACTTAATAAAAAGGGGCATATTCGATTTCGATAATTCAACCATAGAATGTAGTTTCACGTACTTGTGTCTATTTTGTAAATCATTTATAAACCTGCATGTATTCTCATCTCAAAAATATTAGATTTTAAAAGTGGGACTATAACTCACTTTCACAGATTTTTACTTCGTCGGGAAGTAGGACTTGGCCACTGGTTTATTCACGAACCTATAACAATATATACATATATATCAAAGTATGTTTAAAATATATTTACAACACTTTTAATATATTTTGATGTTTTAAGTTGATTAAGTCAGCTGTCCTCGTTAGTAACCTACAACTAGTTGTCCACAGTTAGATGTACAGAAATAAATCGATAAATATTATTTTGAATCAATCCACGACCCAGTGTATACGTATATCAGTATTGATCACAACTCAAACTATATATATTTTGGAATCAACCTCAACCCTGTATAGCTAACTCCAACATTCACATATAGAGTGTCTATGGTTGTTCCGAAATATATATAGATGTGTCGACATGATAGGTCGAAACATTGTATACGTGTCTATGGTATCTTAAGATTACATAATATACAATACAAGTTGATTAAGTTATGGTTGGAATAGATTTGTTACCAATTTTCACGTAGCTAAAATGAGAAAAATTATCCAATCTTGTTTTACCCATAACTTCTTCATTCTAAATCCGTTTTGAGTGAATCAAATTGCTATGGTTTCATATTAAACTCTATTTTATGAATCTAAATAGAAAAGTATAGGTTTATAGTCAGAAAAATAAGTTACAAGTCGTTTTTGTAAAGGTAGTCATTTCAGTCGAAAGAACGACGTCTAGATGACCATTTTAGAAAACATACTTTCACTTTGAGTTTAACCATAATTTTTGGATATAGTTTCATGCTCATAATAAAAATTATTTTCTCAGAATAACAACTTTTAAATCAAAGTTTATCATAGTTTTTAATTAACTAACCCAAAACAGCCCGCGGTGTTACTACGACGGCGTAAATCCGGTTTTACGGTGTTTTTCGTGTTTCCAGGTTTTAAATCATTAAGTTAGCATATCATATATATATAGAACATGTGTTTAGTTAATTTTAAAAGTCAAGTTAGAAGGATTAACTTTTGTTTGCGAACAAGTTTAGAATTAACTAAACTATGTTCTAGTGATTACGAGTTTAAACCTTCGAATAAGATAGTTTTATATATATGAATCTAATGATGTTACGAACATCATTACTACCTCAAGTTTAGTAGGTAAGCCTACTAGAAATGACAAGAAATGATCTAGCTTCAAAAGATCTTGGATGGCTTGAAAGTTCTTGAAGTAGGATCATGAGATAAAAACAAGTTCAAGTAAGATTTTTACTCGAATTAAGATAGTTTATAGTTATAGAAATTGAATCAAAGTTTGAATATGAATATTACCTTGAATAAGAAAGATAACCTACTATATATAACAAAGGTTTCTTGATCTTAGATGATTACTTGGAATGGATTAGAAAGCTTGGAAGTAAATTAGTAAACTTGAAGGGATTTTTGAAGTGTTCTTCCTATAATGATTATAGCTTAATTCTTGAAGTGATTTTTGATGAAGATGATGATTAACTACAGGAAAAATACGTTCATAATAGTGTGTGTGTGTTGAGAGAGAATTAGAAAGAGAATTGGAAGTGAAATGGAGTGAATGATGAGTGGTAATTGGTGAGTAGTGAGTGGGGTTAAAAGGAGTTCTAGTTAGTTGACTAGCTCATGGTAGAAGTTAAAATTGATTAGTCATACATGACATAATAAAGAGTGGAATCTCATGCTAGTTCCTATTGGTATATACCCATAGTAAGTACGTTTTGAAGCTGTGTATAATACGGGTAAGAATACGACTAGAATTCTTGATGAAAGAAAAGAATGGGAAAGTCACTGTAACCATTTTCATTAAGTATGAGTGTTTTGATATATGTCTTGAAGTCTTCCAAAAGTATTTTAATACATCTAAATACACTACATGTATATACATTTTAACTGAGTCGTTAAGTCATCGTTAGTCGTTACATGTAAGTGTTGTTTTGAAACCTTTAAGTTAACGATCTCAATTAATGTTGTTAACCCATTGTTTATTATATCTAATGAGATGTTAAATTATTATATTATCATGATATTATGATATATTAATATATCTTAATATGATATATATACATTTAAATGTCGTTACAACGATAATCGTTACATATATGTCTCGTTTCGAAATCCTTAAGTTAGTAGTCTTGTTTATATGTATATAACTCATTGTTAATATACTTATGGAGATACTTACTTATCATAATCTCATGTTAACCATATGTATATCCATATATATATCGTCATGTCGTTTTTACAAGTTTTAACGTTCGTGAATCGCCGGTCAACTTGGGTGGTCAATTGTCTATATGAAACATATTTCAATTAATCAAGTCTTAACAAGTTTGATTGCTTAACATGTTGGAAACATTTAATCATGTAAATATCAATCTCAATTAATATATATAAACATGGAAAAGTTCGGGTCACTACAGTACCTACCCGTTAAATAAATTTCGTCCCGAAATTTTAAGCTGTTGAAGGTGTTGATGAATCTTCTAGAAATAGATGCGGGTATTTCTTCTTCATCTGATCTTCACGCTCCCAGGTGAACTCGGGTCCTCTACGAGCATTCCATCGAACCTTAACAATTGGTATCTTGTTTTGCTTAAGTCTTTTAACCTCACGATCCATTATTTCGACGGGTTCTTCGATGAATTGGAGTTTTTCGTTGATTTGGATTTCATCTAACGGAATAGTGAGATCTTCTTTAGCAAAACATTTCTTCAAATTCGAGACGTGGAAAGTGTTATGTACAGCCACGAGTTGTTGAGGTAACTCAAGTCGGTAAGCTACTGGTCCGACACGATCAATAATCTTGAATGGTCCAATATTCCTTGGATTTAATTTCCCTCGTTTACCAAATCGAACAACGCCTTTCCAAGGTGCAACTTTAAGCATGACCATCTCTCCAATTTCAAATTCTATATCTTTTCTTTTAATGTCAGCGTAGCTCTTTTGTCAACTTTGGGCGGTTTTCAACCGTTGTTGAATTTGGATGATCTTCTCGTTAGTTTCTTGTATAATCTCCGGACCCGTAATCTGTCTATCCCCCACTTCACTCCAACAAATTGGAGACCTGCACTTTCTACCATAAAGTGCTTCAAACGGCGCCATCTCAATGCTTGAATGGTAGCTGTTGTTGTAGGAAAATTCTGCTAACGGTAGATGTCGATCCCAACTGTTTCCGAAATCAATAACACATGCTCGTAGCATGTCTTCAAGTGTTTGTATCGTCCTTTCGCTCTGCCCATCAGTTTGTGGATGATAGGCAGTACTCATGTCTAGACGAGTTCCTAATGCTTGCTGTAATGTCTGCCAGAATCTTGAAATAAATCTGCCATCCCTATCAGAGATAATAGAGATTGGTATTCCATGTCTGGAGACGACTTCCTTCAAATATAGTCGTGCTAACTTCTCCATCTTGTCATCTTCTCTTATTGGCAGGAAGTGTGATGATTTGGTGAGACGATCAACTATTACCCAAATAGTATCAAAACCACTTGCAGTCCTTGGTAATTTAGTGATGAAATCCATGGTAATGTTTTCCCATTTCCATTCTGGGATTTCGGGTTGTTGAAGTAAACCTGATGGTTTCTGATGCTCAGCTTTGACCTTAGAACACGTCAAACATTCTCCTACGTATTTAGCAACATCGGCTTTCATACCCGGCCACCAAAAATGTTTCTTGAGATCCTTGTACATCTTCCCCGTTCCAGGATGTATTGAGTATCTGGTTTTATGAGCTTCTCTAAGTACCATTTCTCTCATATCTCCAAATTTTGGTACCCAAATCCTTTCAGCCCTATACCGGGTTCCGTCTTCCCGAATATTAAGATGCTGTTCCGATCCTTTGGGTATTTCATCCTTTAAATTTCCTTCTTTTAAAACTCCTTGTTGCGCCTCCTTTATTTGAGTAGTAAGGTTATTATGAATCATTATATTCATAGATTTTACTCGAATGGGTTCTCTGTCCTTCCTGCTCAAGGCATCGGCTACCACATTTGCTTTCCCCGGGTGGTAACGAATCTCAAAGTCGTAATCCTTCAACAATTCAATCCACCTACGCTGCCTCATATTCAGTTGTTTCTGATTAAATATGTGTTGAAGACTTTTGTGGTCGGTATATATAATACTTTTGACCCCATATAAGTAGTGCCTCGAAGTCTTTAATGCAAAAACAACCGCGCCTAATTCCAAATCATGCGTCCTATAATTTTACTCGTGAATCTTCAATTGTCTAGACGCATAAGCAATCACCTTCGTTCGTTGCATTAATACACAACCGAGACCTTGCTTTGATGCGTCACAATAAATCACAAAATCATCATTCCCTTCAGGCAATGACAATATAGGTGCCGTAGTTAGCTTTTTCTTCAATAACTGAAACGCTTTCTCTTGTTCATCCTTCCATTCAAATTTCTTCCCTTTATGCGCTAATGCAGTCAAGTGTTTTGCTATTCTGGAAAAGTCTTGGATGAACCTTCTGTAGTAACCAGCTAGTCCTAAAAACTGGCGTATGTGTTTCGGATTTTTCGGGGTTTCCCACTTTTCAACAGTTTCTATCTTCGCCGGATCCACTTTAATACCTTCTTTGTTCACTATGTGACCGAGGAATTGAACTTCTTCCAACCAAAATGCACACTTTGAAAACTTAGCGTACAATTCTTCCTTCCTCAATACTTCTAACACCTTTCTCAAATGTTCACCGTGTTCTTGGTCATTCTTTGAGTAAATAAGTATGTCATCAATGAAAACAATGACAAACTTGTCAAGGTATGATCCACACACTCGGTTCATAAGGTCTATGAACACAGCTGGTGCATTAGTTAAACCAAATGGCATGACCATAAACTCGTAATAACCGTAAGGTGTTCTGAAAGCAGTCTTTGGAATATCATCTTCTTTCACCCGCATTTGATGATACCCGGAACGTAAGTCAATCTTTGAATAAACAGACTAGCCTTGTAGTTGATCAAATAAGTCATCGATTCTCGGTAGTGGGTAGCGGTTCTTGATGGTAAGTTTGTTCAACTCTCGGTAGTCGATACACAACCTGAATGTACCATCTTTCTTCTTGACAAACAAAACAGGAGCTCCCCACGGTGATGTGGTTGGTCGAATGAAACCATGCTCTAAAAGTTCTTGTAATTGGCTTTGCAGTTCTTTCATCTCGCTGGGTGCGAGTCTGTAAGGAGCACGAGCTATTGGTGCAGCTCCTGGTACAAGATCTATTTGAAATTCAACGGATCGATGTGGGGGGTAATCCCGGTAATTCTTTCGGAAATACATCGGGAAATTCTTTTGCGACGGGAACATCATTGATGCTCTTTTCTTCAGTTTGTACTTTCTCGACGTGTGCTAGAACAGCATAGCAACCTTTTCTTATTAGTTTTTGTGCCTTCAAATTACTAATAAGATGTAGCTTCGTGTTGCCCTTTTCTCCGTACACCATTAAGGGTTTTTCTTTTTCTCGTATAATGCGAATCGCATTTTTGTAACAAACGATCTCTGCTTTCACTTCTTTCAACCAGTCCATACCGATTATCACATCAAAACTCTCTAACTTTACTGGTATCAAATCAATCTTAAATGTTTCGCTAACCAGTTTAATTTCTCGATTCCGACATATATTATCTGCTGAAATTAATTTACCATTTGCTAATTCGAGTAAAAATTTACTATCCAAAGGCGTCAATGGACAACTTAATTTAGCACAAAAATCTCTACTCATATAGCTTCTATCCGCACCCGAATCAAATAAAACGTAAGCAGATTTATTGTCAATAAGAAATGTACCCGTAACAAGCTCCGGGTCTTCCTGTGCCTCTGCCGCATTAATATTGAAAACTCTTCCGTGGCCTTGTCCATTCGTGTTCTCCTGGTTGGGGCAATTTCTAATAATGTGGCCCGGTTTTCCACATTTATAACAAACTACATTGGCATAACTTGCTCCGACACTACTTGCTCCGCCATTACTCGTTTCGACACCATTTGTTCCTTTCGTTCTATTAACCCCTGGTCCGTAGACCTCACACTTCGCCACGCTATGACCATTTCTTTTACACTTGTTGCAAAATTTGGTGCAGAACCCCGAGTGATACTTTTCACACCTTTGGCATAGCTGCTTCTGATTGTTGTTGTTGTTGCGGTTATTATTGTTATTGGGATGATTGTTGTAGTTGCTGTTGTTGTTGTTGTTGTTGTTGTTGTTGTTGTTGTTGGGCCGTTTGTTGTAGTTGCGATTGATGTTGCGATTGTTGGGATAATTGTTGCGATTATTGTTGTAATTGCTGTTGTTGTTGTATTGGTGATTCTTATCACCGTTTTCCTCCCACTTTCTTTTGACTTGCTTCACATTGGCCTCTTCAGCAGTCTGTTCTTTAATTCTTTCTTCAAACTGGTTCACTAGTTTGTGAGCCATTCTACATGCCTGTTGTATGGAGGCGGGCTCGTGTGAACTTATATCTTCTTGGATTCTTTCCGGTAATCCTTTCACAAACGCGTCGATCTTCTCTTCCTCATCTTCGAATGCTCCCGGACACAATAGGCACAATTCTGTGAATCGTCTTTCGTACGTGGTAATATCAAATCCTTGGGTTCGTAACCCTCTAAGTTCTGTCTTGAGCTTATTGACCTCGGTTCTGGGACGGTACTTCTCGTTCATCAAGTGCTTGAATGCTGACCACGGTGGTGCGTACGCATTGTCTTGTCCCACTTGCTCTAGATAGGTATTCCACCATGTTAACGCAGAACCTGTGAAGGTATGCGTAGCGTACTTTACTTTGTCCTCTTCAGTACACTTACTTATGGCAAACACCGATTCGACCTTCTCGGTCCACCGTTTCAATCCGATCGGTCCTTTGGTTCCATCAAATTCCAAAGGTTTGCAGGCAGTGAATTCTTTGTAGGTGCATCCTACACGATTTCCTGTACTGCTAGATCCAAGATTATTGTTGGTATGTAGCGCAGCCTGTACTGCGGCTATGTTTGAAGCTAGAAAAGTACGGAATTCCTCTTCATTCATATTCACGGTGTGTCGAATAGTCGGTGCCATTTCTTTCACAATTGTCAAATGGAACAAGTTAATCATACAGAATATTAAGAGTAGTTAATAGTATTTCGTAGCATAATATGAACTCATTTATAAAAGCTTTTTCTTCATATTAGCGTTTTATAAGTTTAAATTCGAGTAGTACCTACCCGTTAAGTTCATACTTAGTAGCTAATATACAATTCAACTACTACAATTCTATATGAAAAACTGATTATAATAATATTTCGCGTTCAAACTTTTACACAATATTTTACAAACTTACAATACCGCTTATTTTACATATAGCATGAAATATAGCACACAATAAATTTGATACAAGATGGTTGTGAAGATAATTCTAGCTAGTACACAAGTCGTTCAGCAAAGGCAATAAGGACACGTAATTCATACGTCCAGAAACAAGTCATGCATTCTGGTTTTACTAGGATTACTTCCCATCCTTGGTCTTGTGGAACATAACCGTTATGGCCGTTGATAAGACAGCGTGTTGTAACATCGTCAAAGGGACGAGGGTTACGTAATGTCCAACAGTCCCGTAACAATCTAAAAACCTCATTTCTTACCCCAATTACCGACTCCGTCACTTGTGGGAACGTTTTGTTTAATAGTTGTAGCCCGATGTTCTTGTTCTCACTTTGGTGAGAAGCGAACATTACTAATCTGTAAGAATAACATGCTTCTTTATGTTGCATGTTAGCCGCTTTTTCTAAATCACGAAGTCCAATATTCAGATATATTGAGTCAAAATAATTTCTTAACCCATTGCGTAAAATAGCATTTGGGTTCCCCGCAATATATGCGTCAAAGTAAATACATCGTAACTTATGGATTTCCCAATGTGATATCCCCCATCTTTCGAACGAAAGCCTTTTATAAACCAAGGCATTCTTGGAACGTTCTTCGAATGTCTTACAAACTGATCTCGCCTTAAATAGTTGTGCCGAAGAATTCTGACCGACTCTAGACAAGATTTCATCAATCATGTCTCCGGGTAGGTCTCTTAAAATATTGGGTTGTCTATCCATTTTGTGTTTTTATACTGTAAATAGACAAGAGTTAGATTCATAAAAAAAAATACTTATTAATACAAGCAATTTTTACATATATCATAAAGCATAAGCACACTATATTACATATATTACACCACACGAATACAACTATCTTATTCCGACTAGCTTGTTTCTTCTTCTTCGGTTTTGGTTCGTTTTGCCAAGTTTCTAAGGATATATGATGTTCCCCTAATACGAGCCGTCGTTTTCCACATTGGTTTAGAAAAACCTGGTGGTTTAGAGGTCCCCGGGTCATTGTTACAACTTAAGGACTTCGGGGGTTGACGATACATATAAAGTTCATCGGGGTTGGAATTAGATTTCTCTATTTTTATGCCATTTCCCTTATTATTTTCATTTACCTTTTTAAATTCAGTTGGGGAAATTTCTATAACATCATCAGAATTCTCGTCGGAATCCGATTCATCGGAGAATTGGTAATCCTCCCAATATTTTGCTTCCTTAGCGGAAACACCATGGACCATAATTAACCTTGGTCGGTTGGTTGAGGATTTTCTTTTACTTAACCGTTTTATTATTTCCCCCACCGGTTCTATTTCTTCATCCGGTTCCGATTCTTCTTCCGGTTCCGATTCTTCTTCCGGTTCCGACTCTTCTTCCGGTTCCTCTTCGGGAACTTGTGAATCAGTCCACGAATAATTCCAATTTACATTTGACTCTTCATTATTATTAGGTGAGTCAATGGGACTTGTTCTAGAGGTAGACATCTATCACATAATATCAAACACGTTAAGAGATTAATATATCACATAATATTCACATGTTAAAAATATATAGTTTCCAACAAAATTTGTTAAGCAATCATTTTTCAAGTAAACACGGTCGAAGTCCAGACTTACTAATGCATCCTAACAAACTCGATAAGACACACTAATGCAAAATTCTGGTTCTCTAAGACCAACGCTCGGATACCAACTGAAATGTCCCGTTCTTATTGATTAAAAACGTTCCATATTAATTGATTTCGTTGCGAGGTTTTGACCTCTATATGAGACGTTTTTCAAAGACTGCATTCATTTTTAAAACAAACCATAACCTTTATTTCATAAATAAAGGTTTAAAAAGCTTTACGTAGATTATCAAATAATGATAATCTAAAATATCCTGTTTACACACGACCATTACATAATGGTTTACAATACAAATATGTTACATCGAAATCAGTTTCTTGAATGCAGTTTTTCACAATATCATACAAACATGGACTCCAAATCTTGTCCTTATTTTAGTATGCAACAGCGGAAGCTCTTAATATTCACCTGAGAATAAACATGCTTTAAATGTCAACAAAAATGTTGGTGAGTTATAGGTTTAACCTATATATATCAAATCGTAATAATAGACCACAAGATTTCATATTTCAATACACATCCCATGCATAGAGATAAAAATCATTCATATGGTGAACACCTGGTAACCGACATTAACAAGATGCATATATAAGAATATCCCCATCATTCCGGGACACCCTTCGGATATGATATAAATTTCGAAGTACTAAAGCATCCGGTACTTTGGATGGGGTTTGTTAGGCCCAATAGATCTATCTTTAGGATTCGCGTCAATTAGGGTGTCTGTTCCCTAATTCTTAGATTACCAGATTTAATAAAAAGGGGCATATTCGATTTCGATAATTCAACCATAGAATGTAGTTTCACGTACTTGTGTCTATTTTTTAAATCATTTATAAAACCTGCATGTATTCTCATCCCAAAAATATTAGATTTTAAAAGTGGGACTATAACTCACTTTCACAGATTTTTACTTCGTCGGGAAGTAGGACTTGGCCACTGGTTGATTCACGAACCTATAACAATATATACATATATATCAAAGTATGTTTACAATATATTTACAACACTTTTAATATATTTTGATGTTTTAAGTTGATTAAGTCAGCTGTCCTCGTTAGTAACCTACAACTAGTTGTCCACAGTTAGATGTACAGAAATAAATCGATAAATATTATTTTGAATCAATCCACGACCCAGTGTATACGTATCTCAGTATTGATCACAACTCAAACTATATATATTATGGAATCAACCTCAACCCTGTATAGCTAACTCCAACATTCACATATAGAGTGTCTATGGTTGTTCCGAAATATATATAGATGTGTCGACATGATAAGTCAAAACATTGTATACGTGTCTATGGTATCTCAATATTACATAATATACAATACAAGTTGATTAAGTTATGGTTGGAATAGATTTGTTACCAATTTTCACGTAGCTAAAATGAGAAAAATTATCCAATCTTGTTTTACCCATAACTTCTTCATTTTAAATCCGTTTTGAGTGAATCAAATTGCTATGGTTTCATATTGAACTCTATTTTATGAATCTAAATAGAAAAGTATAGGTTTATAGTCAGAAAAATAAGTTACAAGTCATTTTTGTAAAGGTAGTCATTTCAGTCGAAAGAACGACGTCTAGATGACCATTTTAGAAAACATACTTCCATTTTGAGTTTAACCATAATTTTTGGATATAGTTTCATGTTCATAATAAAAATTATATTCTCAGAATAACAACTTTTAAATCAAATTTTATCATAGTTTTTAATTAACTAACCCAAAACAGCCCGCAGTGTTACTACGACGGCGTAAATCCGGTTTTACGGTGTTTTTCGTGTTTCTAGGTTTTAAATCATTAAGTTAGCATATCATATAGATATAGAACATGTGTTTAGTTAATTTTAAAAGTCAAGTTAGAAGGATTAACTTTTGTTTGCGAACAAGTTTAGAATTAACTAAACTATGTTCTAGTGATTACGAGTTTAAACCTTCGAATAAGATAGTTTTATATATATGAATCTAATGATGTTACGTACATCATTACTACCTCAAGTTTAGTAGGTAAACCTACTGGAAGTGACAAGAAATGATCTAGCTTCAAAAGATCTTGGATGGCTTGAAAGTTCTTGAAGTAGGATCATGACACAAAAACAAGTTCAAGTAAGATTTTTACTCGAATTAAGATAGTTTATAGTTATAGAAATTGAATCAAAGTTTGAATATGAATATTACCTTGAATAAGAAAGATAACCTACTGTATATAACAAAGGTTTCTTGATCTTAGATGATTACTTGGAATGGATTAGAAAGCTTGGAAGTAAATTAGTAAACTTGAAGGGATTTTTGAAGTGTTCTTGAAGTGTTCTTCCTATGATGATTATAGCTTGATTCTTGAAGTGACTTTTGATGAAGATGATGATTAACTACTGGAAAAATACGTTTATAATAGTGTGTGTGTGTGTTGAGAGAGAATTAGAAAGAGAATTGGAAGTGAAATGGAGTGAATGATGAGTGGTAATTGGTGAGTGGTGAGTGGGGTTAAAAGGAGTTCTAGTTAGTTGACTAGCTCATGGTAGAAGTTAAAATTGATTAGTCATACATGACATAATCAAGAGTGGAATCCCATGCTAGTTCCTATTGGTATATACCCATAGTAAGTACGTTTTGAAGCTGTGTATAATACGGGTAAGAATACGACTAGAATTCTTGATGAAAGAAAAGAATGGGAAAGTAACTGTAACCATTTTCGTTAAGTATGAGTGTTTTGATATATGTCTTGAAGTCTTCCAAAAGTATTTTAATACATCTAAATACACTACATGTATATACATTTTAACTGAGTCGTTAAGTCATCGTTAGTCGTTACATGTAAGTGTTGTTTTGAAACCTTTAAGTTAACGATCTCAATTAATGTTGTTAACCCATTGTTTATTATATCTAATGAGATGTTAAATTATTATATTATCATGATATTATGATATATTAATATATCTTAATATGATATATATACATTTAAATGTCGTTACAGCGATAATCGTTACGTATATGTCTCGTTTCGAAATCCTTAAGTTAGTAGTCTTGTTTATATGTATATACCTCATTGTTAATATACTTATGGAGATACTTACTTATCATAATCTCATGTTAACCATAAGTATATCCATATATATATCGTCATGTCGTTTTTACAAGTTTTAACGTTCGTGAATCGCCGGTCAACTTGGGTGGTCAATTGTCTATATGAAACATATTTCAATTAATCAAGTCTTAACAAGTTTGATTGCTTAACATGTTGGAAACATTTAATCATGTAAATATCAATCTCAATTAATATATATAAACATGGAAAAGTTCGGGTCACTACAAATGTCGGTTACCAGGTGTTCACCATATGAATGATTCTTATCTCTATGTATGGGATGTGTATTGAAATATGAAATATTGTGGTCTATTGTTACGATTTGATATATATAGGTTAAACATATAACTCACCAACATTTTTGTTGACGTGTAAAGCATGTTTATTCTCAGGTGAATACTAAGAGCTTCCGCTGTTGCATACTAAAATAAGGACAAGATTTAGAGTCCATGTTTGTATGATATTGTGTAAAAACTGCATTCAAGAAACTGATTTCGATGTAACATATTTGTATTGTAAACCATTATGTAATGGTCGTGTGTAAACAGGATATTTTAGATTATCATTATTTGATAATCTATGTAAAGCTTTTTAAACCTTTATTTATGAAATAAAGGTTATGGTTTGTTTTAAAAATGAATGCAGTCTTTGAAAAACGTCTCATATAGAGGTCAAAACCTCGCAACGAAATCAATTAATATGGAACGTTTTTAATCAATAAGAACGGGACATTTCAGTTGGTATCCAAGCGTTGGTCTTAGAGAACCAGAAAATTTGCATTAGTGTGTCTTATCGAGTTTGTTAGGATGCATTAGTGAGTCTGGACTTCGACCTTGTTTTCTTTAAAAATGATTGCTTAACATTTTTGTTGGAAACTATATATTATTAACATGTATATATTATGTGATATATTAATCTCTTAACATGTTTGATATTGTGTGATAGATGTCTACCTCTAGCACAAATCCCATTGACTCACCTAATAATAACAAAGAGTCGAATATATATTGGACTGATTCACAAGTTCCCGAAGAAGAACCGGAAGAAGAGTCGGAACCGGAAGAAGACTCAGAACCGGAAGAGGAGGAACCGGAGGAGGAAATAGAACCGGTAGGGGAAATAATAAAACGGTTAAGTAAAAGAAAATCCTCAACCAACCGACCAAGGTTAATTATGGTCAATGGTGTTTCCGCCAAGGAAGCAAAATATTGGGAGGATTACCAATTCTCCGATGAATCGGATTCCGACGAGAATTCCGATGATGTTATAGAAATTACCCCAACTGAATTTAAAAAGGCAAAAGAAAATAATAAGGGAAAGGGCATAAAATAGAGAAATCTAATTCCAACCCCGATGAACTTTATATATATCGTCAACCCCCGAAGCCCTTAAGTTGTAACAATGACCCGGGAACTTCTAAACCACCAAGTTTTTCTAAACCAATGTGGAAAATGACGGCTCGTATTAGGGGAAAATCATATATCCCTAGAAACTTGGCAAAACGAACCAAACCGAAGAAGAAGAAACGAGCAAGTCGGAATAAGATAGTTGTATTCGTGTGGTGTAATATATGTAATATAGTGTGCTTATGCTTTATGATATATGTAAAAATTCCTTGTATTAATAAGTAATTTTTTTATGAATCTAACTCTTGTCTATTTTACAGTTTAAAAACACAAAATGGATAGACAACCCAATATTTTAAGAGACCTACCCGGAGACATGATTGATGAAATCTTGTCTAGAGTCGGTCAGAATTCCTCGGCAAAACTATTTACGGCGAAATCAGTTTGTAAGACATTCGAAGAACGTTCCAAGAATGTCTTGGTTTATAAGAGACTTTCGTTTGAAAGATGGGGGATATCACATTGGGAAACCCATAAGTTACGATGTGTTTACTTTGACGCATATATTGTGGGGAACCCAAATGCTATTTTACGCAACGGGTTAAGAAATTATTTTGACTCAATGTATCCGAATATTGGACTTCATGATTTAGAAAAAGCGGCTAACATGCAACATAAAGAAGCATGCTATGCTTACGGGTTAGTAATGTTCGCTTCTCACCAAAGTAAGAAAAAGAACATCGGGCTACAACTATTAAACAAAACGTTCCCACAAGTGACGGAGTAGGTAATTGGGGTAAGAAATGAGGTTTTTAGGTTATTACGAGACTGTTGGTCATTACGTAACCCTCGTCCCTTTGACGATGTTACAACAGTTTGTCTTATCAACGGCCATAACGGTTATGTTCCACAAGACCAAGGATGGGAAGTAGTCCTAGTAAAACCAGAATGCATGACTTGTTTCTGGACGTATGAATTACGTGTCTTTATTGCCTTTGCTGAACGACTTGTGTACTAGCTAGAATTATCTTCACAACTATCTTGTATCAAAGTTATTGTGTGCTATATTTCATGCTTTATGTAAAATAAGCGGTATTGTAAGTTTGTAAAATATTGTATAAAAGTTTGAACGCGATATATTATTATAATCAGTTTTTCATATAGAATTGTAGTAGTTGAATTGTATATTAGCTACTAAGTATGAACTTAACGGGTAGGTACTACCCGAATTTAAACTTATAAAACGCTAATATGAAGAAAAAGCTTTTATAAATGAGTTCATATTATGCTACGAAATACTATTAACTACTCTTAATATTATGTATGATTAACTTGTTCCATTTAACTATTTTGAAGGAAATGGCACCGACTACTCGACACACCGTGAATATGAATGAAGAGGAATTCCGTACTTTTCTAGCTTCAAACATAGCCGTAGTACAGGCTGCGCTACATACCAACAATAACCTTGGATCTAGCAGTACAGGAAATCGTGTAGGATGCACCTACAAAGAATTCACTGCCTCCAAACCTTTGGAATTTGATGGAACCGAAGGACCGATCGGATTGAAACGGTGGACCGAGAAGGTCGAATCGGTGTTTGCCATAAGTAAGTGTGCTGAAGAAGACAAAGTGAAGTACGCTACGCATACCTTCACAGGTTCTGCGTTAACATGGTGGAATACCTATCTAGAGCAAATGGGACAAGATGATGCGTATGCACTACCGTGGTCAGCATTTAAGCACTTGATGAACGAGAAGTACCATCCCAGAACCGAGGTCAATAAGCTCAAGACAGAACTTAGAGGGTTACGAAACCAAGGATTTGATATTACCACGTACGAAAGATGATTCATAGAATTGTGCCTATTGTGTTCGGCAGCGTTCGAAGATGAGGAAGAGAAGATCGACGCGTTTGTGAAAGGATTACCGGAAAGAATCCAAGAAGATATAAGTTCACACGAGCCCGCCTCCATACAACAGGCATGTAGAATGGCTCACAAACTAGTGAACCAGATTGAAGAAAGAATTAAAGAACAGACTGCTGAAGAGGCCAATGTGAATCAATTCAAAAGAAAGTGGGAGGAAAACGGTGATAAGAATCACCAATACAACAACAACAGCAATTACAACAATAATCGCAACAACTATCCCAACAATCGCAACATCAATCGCAACTACAACAAACAGCCCAACAACAACAACAACAACAACAACAACAACAACAACAACAACAACAACAACAACAACAACAACAACAACAACAACAACAACAGCAACTACAACAATCATCCCAACAACAATAATAACCGCAACAACAACAACAATCAGAAGCAGCTATGCCAAAGGTGTGAAAAGTATCACTCGGGGTTCTGCACCAAATTTTGCAACAAGTGTAAAATAAATGGTCCTAGCGCGGCGAAGTGTGAGGTCTACGGACCAGGGGTTAACAGAACGAAAGGAACAAATGGTGTCGGAACGAGTAATGGCGGAGCAAGTAGTGTCAGAGCAAGTTATGCCAATGTAGTTTGTTATAAATGTGGAAAACTGGGCCACATTATTAGAAATTGCCCGAACCAGGAGAACACGAATGGACAAGGCCGCGGAAGAGTTTTCAATATTAATGCAGCAGAGGCACAGGAAGACCTAGAGCTTGTTACGGGTACGTTTCTTATTGACAATAAATCTGCTTACGTTTTATTTGATTCGGGTGCGGATAGAAGCTATATGAGTAGAGATTTTGTGCTAAATTAAGTTGTCCATTGAAGCCGTTGGATAGTAAATTTTTACTCGAATTAGCAAACGGTAAATTAATTTCAGCAGATAATATATGCCGGAATCGAGAAATTAAACTGGGTAGCGAAATATTTAAGATTGATTTGATACCAGTAGAGTTATGGAGTTTTGATGTAATAGTTGGCATGGACTGGCTGAAGCAGGTGAAAGCAGAGATCGTATGTTATAAAAATGCAATTCGCATTGTACGAGAAGAAGGAGACCCCTTAATGGTGTACGGAGAAAAGGGCAACATGAAGCTACATCTTATTAGTAATTTGAAGGCACAAAAACTAATAAGAAAAGGTTGCTATGCTGTTCTAGCACACGTCGAGAAAGTACAAACTGAAGAAAAGAGCATCAATGATGTTCCCGTCGCAAAAGAATTTCCCGATGTATTTCCGAAAGAATTACCGGGACTACCTCCACATCGATCTGTTGAATTTCAAATAGATCTTGTACCAGGAGCTGCACCAATAGCTCGTGCTCCTTATAGACTCGCACCCAGCGAGATGAAAGAACTGCAAAGCCAACTGCAAGAACTATTAGAACGTGGTTTCATTCAACCAAGCACATCACCATGGGGAGTTCCTGTTTTGTTTGTCAAGAAGAAGGATGGTACATTTAGGTTGTGTATTGACTACAGAGAGTTGAACAAACTTACCATCAAAAACCGTTATCCACTGCCGAGAATTGACGACTTATTTGATCAACTACAAGGCTCGTCGGTTTATTCGAAGATCGATTTACGTTCTGGATATCATCAAATGCGAGTAAAGGAGGATGATATTCCAAAAACTGCTTTTAGGACGCGTTATGGTCATTACGAGTTTATGGTTATGCCGTTTGGATTGACTAACGCACCAGCTGTGTTCATGGACCTTATAAACTGAGTGTGTGGGCCATATCTTGACAAGTTTGTCATTTTTTTCATCGATGACATACTTATTTACTCAAAGAATGATCAAGAGCACGAAGAACATTTAAGAAAAGTGCTAGAAGTATTGAGGAAAGAAAAACTGTACGCTAAGTTTTCAAAGTGTGCATTTTGGTTAGAAGAAGTTCAATTCCTCGGTCACATAGTGAACAAAAAAGGTATCCAGGTGGACCCGGCAAAGATCGAAACTGTTGAAAAGTGGGAAACCCCAAAAACTCCGAAGCATATACGTCAATTTTTAGGATTGGCTGGTTACTACAGAAGATTCATCCAAGATTTCTCCAAAATAGCAAAACCCTTGACTGCATTAACGCATAAAGGGAAGAAATTTGAATGGAAGGATGAACAAGAGAAGGCGTTTCAATTATTGAAGAAAAAGCTAACTACGGCACCTATATTGTCATTGCCTGAAGGGAATGATGATTTTGTGATTTATTGTGACGCATCAAAGTAAGGTCTCGGTTGTGTATTAATGCAACGGATGAAGGTGATTGCTTATGCGTCTAGATAATTGAAGATTCACGAGCAAAATTATACTACGCATGATTTGGAATTAGGCGCGGTTGTTTTTGCATTAAAGACTTGGAGGCACTACTTATATGGGGTCAAAAGTATTATATATACCGACCACAAAAGTCTTTAACACATATTTAATCAGAAACAACTGAATATGAGGCAGCGTAGGTGGATTGAATTGTTGAATGATTACGACTTTGAGATTCGTTACCACCCGGGGAAGGCAAATGTGGTAGCCGACGCCTTGAGCAGAAAGGACAGAGAACCCATTCGAGTAAAATCTATGAATATAACGATTCACACTAACCTTACTACTCAAATAAAGGAGGCGCAACAAGGAGTTTTAAAAGAGGGAAATTTAAAGGATGAAATACCCAAAGGATCGGAGAAGCATCTTAATATTCAGGAAGACGGAACCCGGTATAGGGCTGAAAGAATTTGGGTACCAAAATTTGGAGATATGAGAGAAATGGTACTTAGAGAAGCTCATAAAACCAGATACTCAATACATCCTGGAACGGGGAAGATGTATAAGGATCTTAAGAAACATTTTTGGTGGCCAGGTATGAAAGTCGATATTGCTAAATATGTAGGAGAATGTTTGACGTGTTCTAAGGTCAAAGCTGAACATCAGAAACCATCAGGTCTACTACAACAACTTGAAATCCCGGAATGGAAATGGGAAAACATTACCATGGATTTCATTACTAAATTGCCAAGGACTGCAAGTGGTTATGATACTATTTGGGTAATAGTTGATCGTCTCACCAAGTCAGCACACTTCCTGCCAATAAGAGAAGATGATAAGATGGAGAAGTTAGCACGACTGTATTTGAAGGAAGTCGTCTCCAGACATGGAATACCAATCTCTATTATCTCTGATAGGGATGGCAGATTTATTTCAAGATTCTGGCAGACATTACAGCAAGCATTAGGAACTCGTCTAGACATGAGTACTGCCTATCATCCACAAATTGATGGACAGAGTGAAAGGATGTTACAAACGCTTGAAGACATGCTACGAGCATGTGTTATTGATTTCGGAAACAGTTGGGATCGACATCTACCGTTAGCAGAATTTTCCTACAACAACAGCTACCATTCAAGCATTGAGATGGCGCCGTTTGAAGCACTTTATGGTAGAAAGTGCAGGTCTCCGATTTGTTGGAGTGAAGTGGGGGATAGACAGATTACGGGTCCAGAGATAATACAAGAAACTACCGAGAAAATCATCCAAATTCAACAAAGATTGAAAACCGCCCAGAGTCAACAAAAGAGCTACACGGACAGTTAAAGAAAAGATATAGAGTTTGAAATTGGAGAAATGGTCAGGCTTAAGGTTTCACCTTGGAAAGGCGTTGTTCGATTTGGTAAACGGGGGAAACTAAATCCAAGGTACATTGGACCATTCAAGATTATAGATCGTGTCGGACCAGTAGCTTACCAACTGGAGCTACTCGCAGCTGTACATAACACTTTCCACGTCTCAAATTTGAAGAAATGTTTTGCTAAATAAGATCTCACTATTCCGTTGGACGAAATCCAAATCAATGAAAAACTTCAATTCATTGAAGAACCCGTCGAAATAATGGATCGTGAGGTTAAGAGACTTAAACAAAACAAGATACCGATTGTTAAGGTTTGATGGAATGCTCGTAGAGGACCCGAGTTCACCTGGGAGCGTGAGGATCAGATGAAGAAGAAATACTCGCATTTATTCCAGAAGATACGTCAACACCTCCAACTGCTTAACATTTCGGACGAAATTTATTTAACGGGTAGGTACTGTAGTGACCCGAACTTTTCATTGTTTATATATATATTAAATGAAATTGTTATTTACATGATTAAGTGTTTCCAACATGTTAAGCAATCAAACTTTTTAAGACTTGATTAATTAAAATAGGTTTCATATAGACAATTGACCACCCAAGTTGACCGGTGATTCACGAATGTTAAAACTTGTAAAAACTATACGATGACATATATATGGTTATATATATAGTTACCATGATTTTATTATAAGTATGTATCTCATTAGGTATTTTAACAATGAGTTATATACATAAAAATGAGACTATTAATTTAAGAAACTCGAAAACGATATGTATAACGATTATCGTTATAACAACGTCTTACTAGGTACATATGAATCATATTAAGATATTGATACACTTGGTTAATTATTTAAATGATAAGTAAATATATTATTAAGTGTATTAACAATGAAATACATATGTAAAAATAAGACTACTAACTTAATGATTTCGAAACGAGACATATATGTAACGATTATCGTTGTAACGGCATTTAACTGTATATATATCATACTAAGATATATTATATATCATAATCATAATATCATGATAATATAACAATTTAACATCTCATTTGTTATAATAAAAAATGGGTTAACAACATTCAACAAGATCGTTAACCTAAAGGTTTCAAAACAACATTTACATGTAACGACTAACGAAGACTTAACGACTCAGTTAAAATGTATATACATGTAGTGTTTTAATATGTATTCATACACTTTTGAAAGACTTCAAGACACTTATCCAAATACTTCTACTTAACAAAAATGCTTACAATTACATCCTCATTCAGTTTCATCAACAATTCTACTCGTATGCACCCGTATTCCTACTCGTACAATACACAGCTTTTAGATGTATGTACTATTGGTATATACACTCCAATGATCAGCTCTTAGCAGCCCATTTGAGTCACCTAACATATGTGGGAACCATCATTTGGCAACTAGCATGAAATATCTCATAAAATTACAAAAATATGAGTAATCATTCATGACTTATTTACATGAAAACAAAATTACATATCCTTTATATCTAATCCATACACCAACGACCAAAAACACCTACAAACACTTTCATTCTTCAATTTTCTTCATCTAATTGATCTCTCCCAAGTTCTATCTTCAAGTTCTAAGTGTTCTTCATAAATTCCAAAAGTTCTAGTTTCATAAAATCAAGAATACTTCCAAGATTGCAAGTTTACTTCCAAGTTTTCTAAATCCATTCCAAGTAATCATCCAAGATCAAGAAACCTTTGTTACTTACAGTAGGTTATCTTTCTAATACAAGGTAATAATCATATTCAAACTTTAATTCAATTTCTATAACTATAACAATCTTATTTCGAGTGGAAATCTTACTTGAAATTTTTTTCGTGTCATGATTCTGCTTCAAGAACTTTCAAGCCATCCAAGGATCCTTTGAAGCTAGATCTATTTTTCTCATTTCCAGTAGGTTTATCCAAGGAACTTGAGATAGTAATGATGTTCATAACATCATTCGATTCATACATATAAGACTATCTTATTCGAAGGTTTAAACTTGTAATCACTAGAACATAGTTTAGTTAATTCTAAACTTGTTCGCAAATAAAAGTTAATCCTTCTAACTTGACTTTTAAAATCAACTAAACACATGTTCTATATCTATATGATATGCTAACTTAATTATTTAAAACCCGGAAACATGAAAAACACCGTAAAATCGGATTTACGCCGTCGTAGTAACACCGCGGCCTGTTTTGGGTTAGTTAATTAAAAACTATGATAAACTTTGATTTAAAAGTTGTTATTCTGAGAAAATGATTTTTATTATGAACATGAAACTATATCCAAAAATTATGGTTAAACTCAAAGTGGAAGTATGTTTTCTAAAATGGTCATCTAGACGTCGTTCTTTCGACTAAAATGACTACATTTACAAAAACAACTTGTGACTTATTTTTCCGACTATAAACCTATACTTTTTCTGTTTAGATTCATAAAATAGAGTTCAATATGAAACCATAGCAATTTGATTCACTCAAAACGGATTTAAAATGAAGAAGTTATGGGTAAAACAAGATTGGATAATTTTTCTCATTTTAGCTACGTGAAAATTGGTAACAAATCTATTCCAACCATAACTTAATCAACTTGTATTGTATATTATGTAATCTTGAGATACCATAGACACGTATACAATGTTTCGACCTATCATGTCGACACATCTATATATATTTCGGAACAACCATAGACACTCTATATGTGAATGTTGGAGTTAGCTATACAGGGTTGAGGTTGATTCCAAAATATATATAGTTTGAGTTGTGATCAATACTGAGATACGTATACACTGGGTCGTGGATTGAATATTATCGATTTATTTCTGTACATCTAAATGTGGACAACTAGTTGTAGGTTACTAACGAGGACAGCTGACTTAATAAACTTAAAACATCAAAATATATTAAAAGTGTTGTAAATATATTTTGAACATACTTTGATATATATGTATATATTGTTATAGGTTCGTGAATCAACCAGTGGCCAAGTCTTACTTCCCGATGAAGTAAAAATCTGTGAAAGTGAGTTATAGTCCCATTTTTAAAATCTAATATTTTTGGGATGAGAATACATGCAGGTTTCATAAATGATTTACAAAATAGACACAAGTAAGTGAAACTACATTCTATGGTTGAATTATCGAAATCGAATATGCCCCTTTTTATTAAGTCTGGTAATCTAAGAATTAGGGAACAGACACCCTAATTGACGCGAATCCTAAATATAGGTCTATTGGGCCTAACAAACCCCATCTAAAGTACCGGATGCTTTAGTACTTCGAAATTTATATCATATCCGAAGGGTGTCCCGGAATGATGGGGATATTCTTATATATATGCATCTTGTTAATGTCGGTTACCAGGTGTTCACCATATGAATGATTCTTATCTCTATGTATGGGATGTGTATTGAAATATGAAATATTGTGGTCTATTGTTACGATTTGATATATATAGGTTAAACATATAACACACCAACATTTTTGTTGACGTTTAAAGCATGTTTATTCTCAGGTGAATACTAAGAGCTTCCGCTGTTGCATACTAAAATAAGGACAAGATTTAGAGTCCATGTTTGTATGATATTGTGTAAAACTGCATTCAAGAAACTGATTTCAATGTAACATATTTGTATTGTAAACCATTATGTAATGGTCGTGTGTAAACAGGATATTTTAGATTATCATTATTTGATAATCTACGTAAAGCTTTTTAAACCTTTATTTATGAAATAAAGGTTATGCTTTGTTTTAAAAATGAATGCAGTCTTTGAAAAACGTCTCATATAGAGGTCAAAACCTCGCAACGAAATTCAATTAATATGGAATGTTTTTAATCAATAAGAACGGGACATTACAATCACCACGTCTTGCTTCAACTTTGAGCATACCAAGGATCCTAACCTATCCTTAAACACTTCGAACAAAAACTGTACCACAAATTACACGAACTATACACTCGCAATCATCCAATTGCTTTAGTTTGTCGAATTTCACCCGATCGCTCATGAACCTAAGGGTTTCACTTCGGTACCCTAAGTACAATGTAACCGCAACACAATCGGAGTCGAAAACGGTATAAAAAGGCACCTAATGTCGCGTCACGTAGACTCCTTTACCAACACGCATCGAGATCAACACTCGATTTCAAGAGTTTCAATCCACCTGACGAACCTCATGGTTCATCAACTTCAACACGAAAGCAAACATGCACTTAACGACCTAACACCAAAACCCATTTCCATGGTTTGGTAGAAACATTTCCCAAATACTAAGGAATGCTTGGTTGCACCAAGTCTTACGCCCTTCGCCCGATAATCAAACGTCACCATAGGGTACTTCCATTAAGAACGTCACCCATATCAATAACATGCACAACACCATTGAGACTTTAAGGGTCTCACTCAAACGAGCTTAACAACCCGATACCAACCAAAATGCTTAAGCACCCAAGGATTCGCACCATAGGATCAAGGCACAACACACCACTTTTACACTCTACTGAGAGCAAACCGGAACCATAAACGTAAATCGCCCGCTTGCTACGAATTATCTCCAACGGAGAATAAAGTTTAGCTAAGACTTACGCACATACCGCATGTTATTACAAACAAACAACATATAATTTCGTACTAAAGGTACCTGATGTAGCGCTGTTGGGCTTCCGTGCACCACTACCCATCATGTATTCGCGCTCTAACCTCCTAACCCGATCGTCATGCGATTTGGAACACTCTGACTTCCAGTGTCCCTCCATCCGGCAAATGAAACACCTGATTTAGCCTAAAGGCACCACCGTACAATCTTGTGCCAAATTACCCCGTTCCCCACACTTAAAGCACGTGAGCTTGTAACCCTTCTTACTCTTCTTCTTCACATTCCGGACGCCTTCAGGCGTACTTCGTGCCCTCTTACCATGAGCACCATGTAATCCTAACCTTGATAGTACATCTTCATCATCACTACCTCGAGGTTTGGGAAACCTCTTTTCAAACTCTTCCTTTACAACATTAGTCACTTAGTCTCGGACCATTTTCGTCATTTGTCCTTCGACCAACTCCTTGGTTACTTCCCTAACTTTGCCGGTGAAAACCGAGACATATTGTTCAAACACGGCCTCAATCTTTAACTTTAGCTCATCCTTCTCTTCGTGAATAGGTTCACTCGTTCCGCATCCATCTTCCGTTTTCATTCTAAGGAATGCAAACGATTAGATCACGAACGTATAAACCACACGCACAACACTGTCCCATCTTCCTAAACACTCGTCGTACATCACTTGTTAGACATGATTTGCACCCGTAATAAGGTTTGCAAGTCCTTATTACGCCTACACGCCGTATCAACTTGTTAGTACAACGACCGCCTCGCTTGATGTCATAAACAAACACAAACAAATTCCACGCGACAACAACACACGCGAGAATTATTATCACAACACAATAATATATTAATAATATCCGCATTACTAATATAAACGTTAGTCCACTTACAAACAAGGCACTAACTATAACCCATTCCGACCCGTAATCCTAGAAGTCCCGAAACAAATAAGCACACACAAAAGTCTAAGTCTAGCCACCTATCTCAAGTCACCTAAATCCCTTAGACCATGCTCTGATACCACTTGTAACATCCCAACCCGTTAACCAACCAAAATCGCAACATAAAAAAAAATTAAAACTGGGCAGAAGGGTGCGCCGAGCGCACCACACCAAGTGCGCGGCGCGCACTGGTGCCTGGCAGCTTCTGTCCACTTTTTCCGTTTTACGCGAAAAGATCTTCGACTTCCCGACACATTTAGACCAAAGGCTTTTCACAACATATTATAATAGTTAAAACTATCACGTTCCAATAATAAAATGAGTTTTACGACACCGGGCCCACATTGGCATTTCTACGACTTTCGTACAAAATACAAGTTTTCAACCACACGACTTCTAATACAAAATAAAACCGAGCATGGTGATTGAGGATACGCTACCCAATCCTATCCAATCCAAAAGCAAGATCTTCTAAAGCAACTACGCGAGCCACTAGTTCCCACGCTTACTCGAGCCACCGCATCCAAGCAAATCTATAAAAAAAGTAAACAACGAGAGGGTAAGCTAACGCTTCGTGAGGGAGAATATACTACATACATATATATGCATAAAATGGACACGCCACACAATATCAAATAACACATACCGGATCATCCGAGCATATAGCAAGCAAAACTAAGCTTACCGTACAATTGCGATACCACTAGCTGCAACATCAATGTACGTTCACTCACAACATTATGAACAACACTACCAAGCTACACCCGAAGGGCTAGCTACAACACATCAATATCAAAACATAAGATAATATAATATCCCCGAACCTACAACCCAAGGCTAAACACTTAACCTTAACAATAAGATGATCGTATAAACCGAGTCACCATGAATCCGCTCTAACCAAAAATCACAACTTAACAATAAGATGATCGTGCAAACTGAGCCATCATGAACCTATATGTGAAGTGATCTCTATAACCGAGAACTGCTTCACCCAACCCGCACCCATCCTACACATACATATGCACATAGGATATTAACACTCACCTTTTTGCCTTGATGAATGCAACTGAGTAATTCCGCAACACGTCAATGGAAAGTACCTAATCCATTATCACAAATACAATAACACACTTAGAGTGGATTTACAAACCAACTCAATTCGACACTTAGTGCAAATTCGACCAATTGCACTTACAAACACCAAACGCGACCAAACTAACCACTAATCACTAATAACAAGTGAAAATGGTCCTAATAAGCCAAAAGAACCCAAACTTAAGTGTATAACACTTATCAATCTCAAAATCACCCAAAAACCCTAATTTTGACTCAATTCAAAAATTAGTCTTTCAAACACACCAAAAGGGTTCCAATACTTCCATAATCACTAAACCTAGTGATTAAACCCAATTACAAGTCATAAACAAGACCAATTTGTTCGCCAACCTAAAATCCACCAACAATAACAATAAACCCGATTACTAGCATCAACAAACTCACTTCATGAGTTTTAAATGGGTTTCTCTACAAATCAAGTTCAAACCCTAACTTTGAATATCAAATCAAATAATGAAATTCGGAGTTAGAACTTACCACAACAACTAAAACGTAGCTAGGAACGAGGTGAACAACTTTAAAAACCCGAGCTTTGGTGAGAATCCAACTCTTTCATCTCCAAATAAAGCTTCCTCTCTCTAAAACTCTTCTCTCTCTAGGGTTTGAAGATGAGAGTGATGAATGGATGTGAAAATGATCCAAAGTTAGATCCAAACCAACTGATAAAGCCCACAGATCTGGCCTCAAGTGAAATGACCAAATTGCCCTTCATTAAACTCAAAATAGAAAAAGGCTGAAATCTGTTGCTGGCAAGGTGCGCGGCGCGCACCCATAACTGTGCTAGGCGCGCACAACAGTCTGGGCAGATTCTGACCTTCGTTTAATTCCACAATACTTCCTGCATTCAACATAGCATAATTACACTTCCGTACAATAAATATTAGAGTCTTACAATAACGATAATCGTTATATATATCATTTCGAGTTTCTTAATGTAAAGACCCGTCCTAATCCTCCTGGACGGAATCATTAACATTTGGTCCCATTGCGATGATCGACTCCAAGTAATGTCCTTAACATGAGCAAATGCACAGCGGAAGACTTAATTCGTACCTGAGAATAACATGCTTTAAAACGTCAACATAAAGTTGGTGAGATATAAGTTTAATGCTAGTAGCATTATAACTATGGACCACAAGATTTCATATAATTAAACATAATACACTCGCAAATGTATGAAAAGTAGTTGAGCACTTGGTAACCATACTTAACATTTTAAATCATCGCAGCATATTCTTAAATAGTCGCTACACCGTACCAAGTGTAGTATACAGAAACGAAGTACTGTGCAACCGTTGAAAACTGGTCGTCCAGCCCAGTTGGGGTTGTCAGGCCCGATAGATCTATCAACAGGATTCGCGTTTACGCTCCTCACGTAAATATTAGCTACCAAGTATAAAGAAATATGCCATGGTACAACTCAACGTAGAATTTATTTTTGATCACTTGTGTCCATAACGTAGATCATTTATAAAAACAGCGCATGTATTCTCAGCCCAAAAATATTTAGAGTTTAAAAGGGATCTATATACTCACCTAATGTATTTTGTAGTAAAAATACATATAACATCATTGATCACATATAAGGTTGGCCTCGGATTCACGAACCTATATCATTTATATATATATTAAAATATATAATCGTAATCAATCAATTTTTATATATATACTTTGTTATATGATTAGATTTATATTTATATAAAATTTAATTAATAGATATAATATATTTTATTACTTATCTGATATATATAGATTAATAAACGTTATATCAATATAAATGATATTATATTAGTCAAACACAATATTAAGTAATACTTTTGTAATAATTATATTTTTGTACAAATTCCTCTTGTTTGTAATTTAATAGCTTCTAAAATAAGAAAAATAATAGTAGTTATAATACTAATATTAGTAAGGATGGTAATAATAATATCTTAAATAAAATGATAATTATGATAAGATAAAAATGATAATTTTTATTGAAATACTATTTTTGACAATAAAGATAATTTTTATAATACTTATAATATTAATAACAATAATAATACTACTAATAACATTATTAATGAATATACTCATTTTTAATAAATTGATAGATTTTAAAAGAAAAAATAATACTTTTAATAACAACAAAAATAATGATATTAATATAAATGATGATAGAAATAATAATACTAAATAAAAAAAATGAGACTACCTCACAATAAAGGTTCCAAAAAGAAAATGCACCCGCCCAGGCTCGAACTCCCAACCTCTCGAACACCCGACACACATCTATACCAGCTGGGCTGGCTTGTTTATCTGTTTTGGTACGTTCCTAAAATCATTTAACCTATTTCTTTTCTATCTCCTTCTTCTTCATTCCCTTCATTCGATCAGAGATACCACTCAACACCATAGCCTACCAGTTTAATCTAAATTCGTAATTGATACACTAACAATTTGGTTTGGGAAGTTTTAATTAACTAAAAGAAAGAAATAAAGGAAAACGAATAAGCCTGTAACAGACTTTGTGAAGGACACGAACCCAAAACTGATTTTGATATACAATTTGTTTTAGATAAAAATTATAAAATGAAAAAGGTTGCAAAGTTATTTTCGAACCTGACTGTATTCTTAATTGTTCCTAAAATATCAATTGAAGACCGAATTTTCGCTATGAACCATAAGGTTGACTTTTAAATTGAAAAGTTTGATTTGGAAATTGAGACTCGATAGGAAAAATCAAAAGCTGAAACTTTACAGAAAACATTACAACATGATTTTGATCATTCCTGCATTTTTAGATTTTAAAAACTTATTCAAATTCGTGCTTTATCTGAAAAGTCGTTCAGTTTTATTTAATGGGTTAAAGTAATTACCAATTATAACTGATAGTGATAATGAAACGTTGAGTGGTTTATACGTGAATAACCCGGTTGTCTTATAGCAAATCAGTTTGACAAACTGAATCAATTAATAACAGGGATATGAATAAGATAAAATAAAAAAAAGAAACAGATATTGATGGGAAGTGATTTTTGGATGTATCTGTTTTGGTTCCGAATATTGATACAGGTTTATAGACTAGAAAGTAATGGTTGAAAGTGATATTAATTTGGATCATAGTAGATTCGAATCCCAGAAAAAAAATAGATAATACAGATAATGAAAAGAAACAGATTTGTATTTATTTTATATATTTTCTTTTTTTTATTAATAACTAGTAATAATTAATAGATATTTTAATGCTACAAATATTAATTATATTTGTAATATCTATAAGATAAATGATACTAATGATATTAAAAATAATTCTTCATGATAATGTTACCAATTTGTATTATTTATAATAATAATAATGATGTTTATAATAATAATGATATTAATAATAATTATAATAATAATAAAATAAATTAAATGTATCAACTTTCATATAGAGTAATCTTAATAACACTGATAGTAATATTATTACCTATTTTTATAATATTAATAATGAAAGTAATAATAATAATATTATTAATGATAATTATAATAATAATACTAATTAGATTAATATTGATACTAATAATATTTATATATATATATCAAATTTTCATGTTTAGCAATTACTAGTAATCAGGTTTCATATATATTAAGAATAAAAAAAATCATAAGTAGCAATGGTAATGATAAAATTGATGATAATACTAATTGTAATATTATTAATGTTAATAATAATATTAGTAATGATAATAGTAAAATATATAACAATTTCGTATCTATAAATTATATATCTATATTCACATAAATGTCCGTGAATCGCCAGACTTGGTCAAAGGATAACTGATTATTCAAATATAGATTTCAAACTTTCTAGACTTAACATTAAGGTTTTTGCTTATCGTGTCGGAAACATATAGAGATTATGGTTTAAATTTGGTCGGAAATTTCCGGGTCGTTACAGTACCCACCCGTTAAAGAAATTTCGTCCCCGAAATTTGGTAGAGGTTGTCATAAGTAACAATAGGAATGTTTTCATGACGAATATGAGGTAATAATAGAGTTTTATCATTATTGAAAGATATGGATAAAACGATTCGATCATGTGAAGCGCACGAGTGAAGCTATCACAAAAGAATGAAATGAGTGAATATGAAATTGTTTTAACCGATGACATGATTAGAATTGATTTCCAGAATTTAAGTGATTTAAAGAAAATCTTATATAACAAGATTTGGCTCTTTAGGGATAAAAATCTTCTTTAATTTAATGTGGCAATATGTTTTGATTTCTCTGTCGGATATTTCACTATAAATCTTCCTCCTCCGTTTCCATATTCTCCACACCTTCTATTCTTGATTCCTCTACTCATTCCTTAATATGCTTCATCCAATCCTGATTCTTATTATACTTCTAACTTTCATATCTTTCATTCTTCTCTTTCATCTGCCGCCAGAAGAATCTATTCACTTTTATGATTTTCTTGGTATTATAATGTTTCTAATTCTCCCGTGTCTTTACGTTGCAATACGTATTGATATACACGGTTTGTAATTTCTGAGTGGTTGTTGAGTTTGATAGCTTCCCTTATATTTCGATGTTCCTGCTTCTGTCTTCTATAATCATTGTCATCCACAGTTAATACTCTCTTCTATTTGCTGCGATTTATACTCCAATTTCTATTTCGGGACATTGTCCCTTCGTTTCTTCTTCCCGTCCTCAAGTCAAGCGAGTAATGATCCGAAATTCGTAGGTATGAACATAGCTAATGCTCTTAGAAAGAAATGGTAATGGCATGATTTTGATTTGTCCAATTACCAGAATATCCTAGAAAAGATCGAACTATCAAGACGATATGTTCTTAATACGTTTGGGGATTAGATAGAATGTAAGAGCCGTGTAACATGGCACATGATGACGGTACTGTGAATCATCACATTCCATTAGGAACTTAACATGACTTACTGTAATATAATGAAGTTGATCAAGTTTCATTATATTATACTAATTCACGCATCAGTTCCCAACATTGCTTCAAAACATTCATATTTTAAACTTGAAGATTTCAGAATCTAGAAACTAACACAGTTTCTTTTATGTTGTAACGCAGATATTACGGGGAGATAGATGATTGCAGATAGGAATAGTTGTGAAAATATCTTTAGAAATATGGAGAATATGTATAGCGGAAAATATGAAGATATCTTATAATATCTAAGATAAGATGATGATGAATAATATTATCTGAAAAATTTTAGAATAAGGAGTGGGGTTCATACTGACGGTTTCAACAGACACTGAATCATTTGCATTATTTGAAGGCAGTTTCATTCCTTGTATTTGTTCTTTGTTTCCTTCACGGTTAGCTCAATCCATTTTTCAGCACTAAATTTTCTATCGAGCGTTCCTAACATTCCCTTCTTTATCATCAAACTTTTGGCCATTTAGGCCATCTAAAATTTTACTGTTTCCTCTGCATTTAATGCAGTCATATCTGAATCGTCGATTATCAATCCGAGGTGTTTTTGGGCGAATTGTGTTTTTAGATGATTAAATGCTGATGATAACATGGCGGAGTATGAAAGGTTCCCCGGTAACGATGAGGAAAACCAATCGTATATATATCAAAGTTATAATAAGACTTATTCGAATGAAAGGTCGAAGTTGTTCTGCTGAAGCTGTGACAAAATTGGCTACTTTGAAAAGGAATCGTAAGGTTGTTTTTGCTAATAAATGCTAAAGAATTTGTCGCGGTACGTGTTAAACTATGACTTTGGGTTCAAGAGTTTTTCATGTGTATAGATCTTTTTTTCTGTAGATGAAGTGCGGTCGGTTCAACTTCTCGATTGAGGTATTTTCAAGAATCCTGATAGGTTTGTACGCGGATTGTAAACATCGAGATACAAATGAGGTTTAGGATGAAATCAAGTGGCAAACTTGAAGAATTGTTTAGTTTCATATGTTATAATCAATATTTTAATTCATTTTAATTGTCCAAAGTTAGCAGTCCAATAGTCCAGTTGTCTACTAGTCCAATATATTCATATATAATTTAATATATAATATTCGAATTAATTAATACGTATCGTGACCCGTGTACCGGTCTCAGTATTGATCACAACTCAAACCATATATATATTCTGAAATCAACCTCAACCCTGTATAGCCAACTCCAACATTCACATATAGAGTGTCTATGGTTGTTCCGAAATATATATATAGATGGGTCGATATGATAGGTCGAAACCTTGTATACGTGTCCCGTTATTTAAAGTGCGTAAAATAAATAACAGAACTTAAATGACAATAAATTAAATGCGTAAAGTAAATAACAGAAATTAAATGACGATAAATAAAATTGCGATAATTAAATTGCGATAAATAAAATGTAATCAGTTAGCTAGGAACAGTTAGCTAGAACAGTTAGCGTAGATTCTTAACAAAATTTCAATTAGTTAATTCGTTTGTTTCTAACAAATTTTATTTTGTCCAATGTTTTCTTCATTATGCCACTTGTTGGATTCTGATAGGTCAAAATCCAAATATGAAATTGAACGAAAATGGATTCTGTGGTGAACGGATACGTATATCTATGGATACAAGTAGGATAGTGACTGACTGTTGAATCAGAGTCGAAGAATGTACCGTGTAGCTGATTAATGTGAAATCTAAATATTCCTCGGGTATTACCTACCCGTTAAAATATTTTCACCATTAACAGTTTGTACAAAAGAATTTTAATTACAATCTTTGTGAAAATATACTTGCATATATATTTTCATCGGATGTAATCTTGGATTTAATGAGTCAAAAACTCATCTGATTTATCGTTAATACTAGATTACATAATCTCTAAAACTTTAGAAATTACATAATCACCATGTCGAACGAGGAAAAATGGGGTAAAATGATACGTAAAGCGAAGATAGTCGATGTAGATCGATGTGTAGAACGAAGTTCATACTCGAAGTACAGATGGTGATATTGAGGCGTGTAATATTGATATTCGAGGTACAGATTGTGATGTTGAGATTTACGACGTGATTGTGGTTGGGTGTTGAGAGTATTGTCGGCGTTGATGATGATGATACAGATTATGCTGCCGATGCTGCTGCTGATGTTTGTAACCTTCGCACCGTGTTCTCCAAAGCCGTCACACGAGCGCGAAGTTCGTTAATTTCTGCTAGTACACCAGGATGATTGGCGGTTGGGGTGAGCGAATGAACAAGATCCGAAATATGGGATAGGATATAATCGTGACGAGATACTCGAGAAATGAGAGAGAAAATGGTTTCTCGAATAGGTTCGCCGGTAAGTGCTTCAGGTTCGTCGTCAATAGGGCAATTCGGTGGGTGAAAGGGATCACCTTCTTCTTGTCTCCAATAATTTAGTACACTACGAACCCATCCCCAATTCATCCAGAATAGATGATGGGAAATTGGTTGATCCATTCCAGTGACGCTGCCTTCGGAGCCCGAATAAAAATCCATATCAGCGTAGCTGTCGGAGTCGGAGGAATTCGAACTGGACGCGGAGTTCATCTTGTATAGTCGGGGAATGAATTTTTGATTTGGGATAAATTATAGGAGTTGGGTTTGATATTCTTCAATACATAACTTACATATGTATTTATAATACTCAAAATCCCGTGATTTGCGGAGAATCTTTGAAATTCGTCAGGCAATGTCTATAGCAACAGATACGCTAGGATACGAATTTTGTCTATACACTATCAATGCACTAAATGCAGTAAGACGTGTCTAGACTTAAGAATACTAAGCAGACAATTCCTAAGGATGATAAGCAGATGATTTCCGACTAAATATGATAAGCAAAACTTTTGACAAGCAAACACGGTCGAAGTCCAGACTCACTAATGCATCTTAACAACTACTAGTCAGACACACTAATGCAAGGCCTGGTTCACTAAGACCACCGCTCTGATACCACCTGTAAAGACCCGTCCTAATCCTCCTGGACGGAATCATTAACATTTGGTCCCATTGCGATGATCGACTCCAAGTAATGTCCTTAGCATGAGCAAATGCACAGCGGAAGACTTAATTCGTACCTGAGAATAACATGCTTTAAAACGTCAACATAAAGTTGGTGAGATATAAGTTTAATGCTAGTAGCATTATAACTATGGACCACAAGATTTCATATAATTAAACATAATACACTCGCAAATGTATGAAAAGTAGTTGAGCACTTGGTAACCATACTTAACATTTTAAATCATCGCAGCATATTCTTAAATAGTCGCTACACCGTACCAAGTGTAGTATACAGAAACGAAGTACTGTGCAACCGTTGAAAACTGGTCGTCCAGCCCGGTTGGGGTTGTCAGGACCGATAGATCTATCAACAGGATTCGCGTTTACGCTCCTCACGTAAATATTAGCTACCAAGTATAAAGAAATATGCCATGGTACAACTCAACGTAGAATTTATTTTTGATCACTTGTGTCCATAACGTAGATCATTTATAAAAACAGCGCATGTATTCTCAGCCCAAAAATATTTAGAGTTTAAAAGGGATCTATATACTCACCTAATGTATTTTGTAGTAAAAATACATATAACATCATTGATCACATATAAGGTTGGCCTCGGATTCACGAACCTATATCATTTATATATATATTAAAATATATAATCGTAATCAATCAATTTTTATATATATACTTTGTTATATGATTAGATTAATATTTATATAAAATTTAATTAATAGATATAATATATTTTATTACTTATCTGATATATATAGATTAATAAACGTTATATCAATATAAATGATATTATATTAGTCAAACACAATATTAAGTAATACTTTTGTAATAATTATATTTTTGTACAAATTCCTCTTGTTTGTAATTTAATAGCTTCTAAAATAAGAAAAATAATAGTAGTTATAATACTAATATTAGTAAGGATGGTAATAATAATATCTTAAATAAAATGATAATTATGATAAGATAAAAATGATAATTTTTATTGAAATACTATTTTTGACAATAAAGATAATTTTTATAATACTTATAATATTAATAACAATAATAATACTACTAATAACATTATTAATGAATATACTCATTTTTAATAAATTGATAGATTTTAAAAGAAAAAATAATACTTTTAATAACAACAAAAATAATGATATTAATATAAATGATGATAGAAATAATAATACTAAATAAAAAAAATGAGACTACCTCACAATAAAGGTTCCAAAAAGAAAATGCACCCGCCCAGGCTCGAACTCCCAACCTCTCGAACACCCGACACACATCTATACCAGCTGGGCTGGCTTGTTTATCTGTTTTGGTACGTTCCTAAAATCATTTAACCTATTTCTTTTCTATCTCCTTCTTCTTCATTCCCTTCATTCGATCAGAGATACCACTCAACACCATAGCCTACCAGTTTAATCTAAATTCGTAATTGATACACTAACAATTTGGTTTGGGAAGTTTTAATTAACTAAAAGAAAGAAATAAAGGAAAACGAATAAGCCTGTAACAGACTTTGTGAAGGACACGAACCCAAAACTGATTTTGATATACAATTTGTTTTAGATAAAAATTATAAAATGAAAAAGGTTGCAAAGTTATTTTCGAAACTGACTGTATTCTTAATTGTTCCTAAAATATCAATTGAAGACCGAATTTTCGCTATGAACCATAAGGTTGACTTTTAAATTGAAAAGTTTGATTTGGAAATTGAGACTCGATAGGAAAAATCAAAAGCTGAAACTTTACAGAAAACATTACAACATGATTTTGATCATTCCTGCATTTTTAGATTTTAAAAACTTATTCAAATTCGTGCTTTATCTGAAAAGTCGTTCATACAGAGGTAGGAGCTGTTCTTCAGTTTTATTTAATGGGTTAAAGTAATTACCAATTATAACTGATAGTGATAATGAAACGTTGAGTGGTTTATACGTGAATAACCCGGTTGTCTTATAGCAAATCAGTTTGACAAACTGAATCAATTAATAACAGGGATATGAATAAGATAAAATAAAAAAAAGAAACAGATATTGATGGGAAGTGATTTTTGGATGTATCTGTTTTGGTTCCGAATATTGATACAGGTTTATAGACTAGAAAGTAATGGTTGAAAGTGATATTAATTTGGATCATAGTAGATTCGAATCCCAGAAAAAAAATAGATAATACAGATAATGAAAAGAAACAGATTTGTATTTATTTTATATATTTTCTTTTTTTTTATTAATAACTAGTAATAATTAATAGATATTTTAATGCTACAAATATTAATTATATTTGTAATATCTATAAGATAAATGATACTAATGATATTAAAAATAATTCTTCATGATAATGTTACCAATTTGTATTATTTATAATAATAATAATGATGTTTATAATAATAATGATATTAATAATAATTATAATAATAATAAAATAAATTAAATGTATCAACTTTCATATAGAGTAATCTTAATAACACTGATAGTAATATTATTACCTATTTTTATAATATTAATAATGAAAGTAATAATAATAATATTATTAATGATAATTATAATAATAATACTAATTAGATTAATATTGATACTAATAATATTTATATATATATATATATATATATCAAATTTTCATGTTTAGCAATTACTACTAATCAGGTTTCATATATATTAAGAATAAAAAAATTATAAGTAGCAATGGTAATGATAAAATTGATGATAATACTAATTGTAATATTATTAATGTTAATAATAATATTAGTAATGATAATACTAAAATATATAACAATTTCGTATCTATAAATTATATATCTATATTCACATAAATGTCCGTGAATCGCCAGACTTGGTCAAAGGATAACTGATTATTCGAATATAGATTTCAAACTTTCTAGACTTAACATTAAGGTTTTTGCTTATCGTGTCGGAAACATATAGAGATTATGGTTTAAATTTGGTCGGAAATTTCCGGGTCGTTACACTTAACTTAGTAATCTCATTTCTTATGTATATCACACATTGTTAATATACTTAGTGAGATACTTACTCATCATAATCTCATGTCAACCATATATATATGTCTATATATACCACAACATGTAGTTTTTACAATTTTGTAACGTTCGTGAATCGCCGGTCAACTTGGGTGATCAATTGTCTATATGAAACTTATTTCATTTAATCAAGTCTTAACAAGTTTGATTGCTTAACACATTGGAAATATTTAGTCATGTAAATATCAATCTCAATTAATATATATAAACATGGAAAAGTTCGGGTCACTACAGTACCTACCCGTTAAATAAATTTCGTCCCGAAATTTTAAGCTGTTGAAGGTGTTGACGAATCTTCTGGAAATAGATGCGGGTATTTCTTCTTCATATGATCTTCACGCTCCCAGGTGAACTTGGGTCCTCTACGAGCATTCCATCGAACCTTAACAATCGGTATCTTGTTTTGCTTAAGAGTCCTAACCTCACGATCCATTATTTCAACGGGTTCTTCAATGAATTGAAGTTTTTCATTGATTTGGATTTCGTCCAATGGAATAGTGAAATCTTCTTTAGCAAAACATTTCTTCAAATTTGAGACGTGGAAAGTGTTATGTACAGCCGCGAGTTGTTGAGGTAGCTCCAGTTGGTAAGCTACTGGTCCGACACGATCTATAATCTTGAATGGTCCAATGTACCTTGGATTTAGTTTCCCCCGTTTACCAAATCGAACAACTCCTTTCCAAGGTGAAACCTTAAGCATGACCATTTCTCCAATTTCAAACTCTATATCTTTTCTTTTACTGTCCGCGTAGCTCTTTTGTCGACTCTGGGCAGTTTTTAATCGTTGTTGAATTTGGATGATTTTCTCGGTAGTTTCTTGTATTATCTCCGGACCCGTAATCTGTCTATCCCCCACTTCATTCCAATAAATTGGAGACCTGCACTTTCTACCATAAAGTGCCTCAAACGGCGCCATCTCAATACTAGAATGATACCTGTTGTTGTAGGAAAATTCTGCTAATGGTAGGTGTCGATCCCAACTGTTTCCGAAATCAATAACACATGCTCTTAGGATGTCTTCAAGCGTTTGTATCATCCTTTCACTCTGCCCATCAGTTTGTGGATGATAGGCAGTACTCATGTCTAGACGAGTCCCCAATGTTTGTTCCAACATCTGCCAGAACCTTGAAACAAATCTACCATCCCTATCAGAGATAATAGAGACGGGTATTCCATGTCTGGAGACAACCTCCTTCAAATACAATCGTGCCAACTTCTCTATTTTGTCATCTTCTCTCATTGGCAGGAAGTGTGCTGACTTGGTGAGACGATCAACTATTACCCAAATAGTATCATAACCACTTGCAGTCCTTGGCAATTTAGTAATGAAATCCATGGTAATGTTTTCCCATTTCCATTCCGGGATTTCAGGTTGTTGTAGTAGACCTGATGGTTTCTGATGTTCAGCTTTGACTTTAGAACACGTTAAACATTCTCCTACATATTTAGCAATATCGGCTTTCATACCCGGCCACCAAAAGTGTTTCTTGAGATCTTTATACATCTTCCCTGCTCCGGGATGTATTGAATATTTGGTTTTATGTGCTTCTTTAAGTACCATTTCTCTCACATCTCCAAACCTTGGTACCCAAATTCTATAAGGCCTATATCGGGTTACGTCTTCCCGAATATTAAGATGTTTCTCTGATCCTTTGGTATCTCATTCTTCAACTTTCCTTCTTTTACAACCCCCTATTGCGCCTCCTTTATTTGATTAGTAAGGTTAGTACGAATAATTATATTCATAGCTTTTACCCGTATAGGTTCTCTGTACTTTCTACTCAAAGCGTCGGCTACCACATTCGCCTTCCCTGGGTGGTATCGAATCTCAAAATCATAATCATTCAACAGTTCAATCCACCTGCGTTGTCTCATATTAGTTGCTTCTGATTAAATATATGTTGGAGACTTTTGTGGTCGGTATATATAATACTTTTGACTCCATATAAATAATGCCTCCAAGTCTTTAATGCAAAAACAACAGCACCCAATTCCAAATCGTGAGTTGTATAATTTTGCTCGTGAATCTTCAATTGTCTAGACGCATAAGCAATCACCTTCGTTCGTTGCATTAATACACAACCGAGACCTTGCTTTCATGCGTCACAATAAATCACAAAATCATCATTCCCTTCAGGCAATGATAATATAGGTGCCGCAGTTAGCTTTTTCTTCAATAACTGAAACGCCTTCTCTTGTTCATCCTTCCATTCAAATTTCTTCCCTTTATGTGTTAATACAGTCAAGGGTTTTGCTATTTTGGAGAAATCTTGGATGAATCTTATGTAGTAACCAGCCAATCCTAAAAATTAACGTATATACTTTGGAGTTTTTGGGGTTTTCCACTTTTCAACGGTTTCGATCTTTGCCGGGTCCACCTGGATACTTTCTTTGTTCACTATGTGACCGAGGAATTGAAATTCTTCCAACCAAAATGCACACTTTGAAAACTTAGCGTACAGTTTTTCTTTCCTCAATACTTCTAGCACTTTTCTTAAATGTTCTTCGTGCTCTTGATCATTCTTTGAGTAAATAAGTATGTCATCGATGAAAACAATGACAAACTTGTCAAGATATAGCCTACAAACTCGGTTCATAAGGTCCATGAACACATCTGGTGCGTTAGTCAATTCAAACGGCATAACCATAAACTCGTAATGACCATAACGCGTCCTAAAAGCAGTTTTTGGAATATCATCCTCCTTTACTCGCATTTGATGATATCCAGAACATAAATTGATTTTCGAATAAACCGACGAGCCTTGTAGTTGATTAAATAAGTCATCAATTCTTGGCAGTGGATAACGGTTTTTAATGGTAAGTTTATTCAACTCTCTGTAGTCAATACACAACCTAAATGTACCATCCTTCTTCTTGACAAACAAAACAGGAGCTCCCCATGGTGATGTGCTTGGTCGAATGAAACCACTTTCTAATAGTTCTTGCAGTTGGCTTTGCAGTTCTTTCATCTCGCTGGGTGAGTCTTTAAGGAGCACGAGCTATAATTGCAGCTCCTGGTACAAGATCTATTTGAAATTCAACAGATCGATGTGGAGGTAGTCCCGGTAATTCTTTCGGAAATACATCGGGAAATTCTTTTGCGACGGGAACATCATTGATGCTCTTTTCTTCAGTTTGTACTTTCTCAACGTGTGCTAGAACAGCATAGCAACCTTTTCTTATTAGTTTTTGTGCCTTCAAATTACTAATAAGATGTAGCTTCGTGTTGCCCTTTTCTCTGTACACCATTAAGGGTTCTCCTTCTTCTCGTACAATACGAATTGCATTTTTGTAACATACGATCTCTGCTTTCATCTCCTTCAGCCAGTCCATGCCAACTATTACATCAAAACTCCCTAACTCTACTGGTATCAAATCAATCTTAAATATTTCGCTACCCAGTTTAATTTCTCGATTCCAGCATATATAATCTGCTGAAATTAATTTACCGTTTGCTAATTCGAGTAAAAATTTACTATCCAACGGCATCAATGGGCAACTTAATTTAGCACAAAAATCTCTACTCATATAGCTTCTATCCGCACCCGAATCAAATAAAACGTAAGCAGATTTATTGTCAATAAGAAACGTACCCGTAACAAGCTCTGGGTCTTCATGTGCCTCTGCCGCATTAATATTGAAAACTCTTCCGCTGCCTTGTCCATTCGTGTTCTCCTGGTTCGGGCAATTTCTAATAATGTGGCCCGGTTTACCACATTTATAACAAACTACATTGGCATAACTTGCTCCGACACTACTTGCTCCTCCATTACTCATTCCGACACCATTTGTTCCTTTTGTTCTATTAACCCCTGGTCCGTAGACCTCACACTTCGCCGCGCTATGACCATTTCTTTTACACTTGTTGCAAAATTTGGTGCAGAACCCCGAGTGATACTTTTCACACCTTTGACATAGCTTCTTCTGATTGTTGTTGTTGTTGTTGCGGTTGTTATTATTATTGGGATGATTGTTGTAGTTGTTGTTGTTGTTGTTGTTGTGCCGTTTGTTGTAGTTGCGATTGATGTTGCGATTGTTGGGATAGTTGTTGTTGTTTTGGTGACTCTTATCACCGCTTTCCTCCCACTTTCTTTTGACTAGCTTCACATTGGCCTCTTCAGCCGCCTGTTCTTTAATTCTTCCCTCGATCTGGTTCACTAGTTTGTGAGTCATTCTACATGCCTTTTGTATGGAGGCAGGCTCGTGTGAACTTATATCTTCTTGGATTCTCTTCGGTAACCCTTTCACAAACGCGTCGATCTTCTCTTCCTCATCTTCGAACGCTCTTGGACACAATAGGCATAATTCTGTGAATCGTCTTTCGTACGAAGTAATATCGAATCCCTGTGTTTGTAACCCTCTAAGTTCTGACTTGAGCTTATTGACCTCGGTTCTGGGACGGTACTTCTCGTTCATCTAGTGCTTGAATGCTGACCACGGTAGCGCGTAAGCAGCATCTTGTCCCACTTGCTCTAGATAGGTATTCCACCATGTTAACTCAATACCTGTGAAGGTATACATAGCATACTTCACTTTGTCTCCTTCAGCACACTTACTTATGGAAAACACCGATTTAACTTTCTCGGTCCACCATTTCAATCCGATTGGACCTTCGGTCCCATCAAGTTCTGAAGGTTTGCAGACAGTGAATTCCTTGTAGGAGCATCCTACACGATTTCTTACGCCGTTAGCTGTATTGCTAGATTCAGAGTTATTGTTGATATGTAGCGCAGCCTGTACTTCGGCTATGTTTGAAGCAAGAAAGGCACAAAATTCCTCTTCGCTCATATTCAAGGTGTGTCGAGTAGTCGGTGCCATTTCCTTCAAAATAGTCAAATGAAACAAGTTAATCATATAGAATATTAAGAGTAGTCAATAGTATCTCGTAGCATAATATGAACTCATTTATAAAAGCTTTTTCTTCATGTTAGCATTTTATAAGTTTAAATTCGGGTACTACCTACCCGTTAAGTTCATACTTAGTAGCTAATATACAATTCAACTACTACAATTCCATATGAAAAACTGATAATAATAATAATATATCACATACAAATATTCTTCAAACTTACAACTTCGCTATATTACATATAACATGAAATATAGTACACTATGATACAGGACAGTTTTGAAGATAAATCTAGTTAATACGCAAGTTGTTCAGCAAAGGAAATAAAGACACGTAATTCATAAGTCTAGAAACAAGTCATGCATTCTGGTTTTACTAAGACGACTTCCCGTCCTTGGTCTTGTGGAAAATAACCGTTATGACCTTTGGCTAGGCAGCATGTTATAATGTCATCAAAAGTACGAGGGTTTCGTAATGTCCAACAGCCCCGTAATAATCTAAAAACCTTGTTTCTCACCCCAACTACTGAATCCGTCACTTGTGGGAAAGTTTTATTTAAAAGCTGCAATCCGATGTTCTTTTTCTCACTTTGGTAAGAAGCGAACATCACTAACCCGTAAGCATAACATGCTTCTTTATGTTGCATGTTAGAAGCTCTTTCTAATTCGTGAAATCCTATGTTGGGATATGTTGAGTCAAAATAGGTTCTTAACCCGTAGCGTAAAATTGCATTTGGGTTCCCCGCATTTAACGCTTTAAAGAAAACACGGCGTAACTTAAAGTCTCCCCAATGTGATATACCCCACCTATCAAAGGAAAGCCTTTTATAAACTAAGGCATTTCTCGAAAGTCTTTAAAATGTTTGACAAGTTAATTTCGCCATAACTAAATGTGCTGATGAATTCTGACCGACTCTAGACAAGATTTCCTCAATCATATCCTCTGGTAGGTCTTCTAAAATATTCGATTGTCTACCCTTAACGTCTTTTTTGTTTTTATACTGTAAAATAGACAAGGATTAGATTCGTAATAACAAACAATACAAGCAATTTTTACATAGAACATAAAAGTACAAGCACACTACAATACATTTATTACACAACATGCTCACACCCCTCTAATCTGAATCACTGGTTTCTTCTTCTTCTTCGAACTTGGTTCTTTTTCCTAATCTTCTAGGGATATATGATGTTACTCTAATACGAGTCTTCGTTTTCCACATTGGTTTAGAAAAACCTGGTGGTTTAGAGGTTCCCGGGTTATTGTAACGATATTGAAAATACGGGTGTTGACGGTACATATAAAGTTCATCGGGGTCGGAATCAGATTTCTCTATTTTGATGCCTTTTCCCTTATTATTTCCTTTTGCCTCATTAAATTGGATTGGGGTAATTTCTATAACATCATCGGAATCCTCATCAGGAACCGATTCATCGGAAAATTGGTAATTTTCCCAATATTTTGCTTCCTTAGCGGAAACACCATTGACCATTATTAACTTTGGTCCATTGGTTGAGGATTTTCTTTTATTTGACCGATTTTATGTGGTTCCTACTATTCCCCCCTCCGGAACCTCTTCTTCTTCCGGTTCCTCTTCTTCTGGTTCCTCTTCTTCCGGTTCCTCTTCTTCCGGTTCTTCGGGAACTTGTGAATCTTGCCAATATATATTCGACTCTTCGTTATTATTACGTGAGTCAATGGGATTTGTGCTAGAGGTAGATATCTATCACACAATATCAAACATGTTAAGAGATTAATATATCACATAATATTTACATGTTAATAATATATAGTTTCCAACAAAAATGTTAAGCAATCATTTTTAAAGAAAACAAGGTCGAAGTCCAGACTCACTAATGCATCCTAACAAACTTGATAAGACACACTAATGCAAATTTTCTGGTTCTCTAAGACCAACGCTCTGATACCAACTGTCGCGTATTTATCTCAAGTGATTATATTTTAGAAAACCCATTTTCTAAAATCCAAGTGTCGCGTATTTATTTAACGATCCAATCGTTAAGATAAATACATATAAGGTGTCGGTAAGCTTGTTATTGGGTATGACCCGACTTCGATCAAAACACATTAGCCACATTAATTTAATATGTCTCTCGGGCATACGAAATATCTTCAATCTCTCACTTGCACGAGAAACAAAAGAAATTAATGCAAGTGATGGATACCACCTAACGACCATCCATCACCCCCAATACGTTATGACTTTGTGCCATTCAATAATGAAATGTCCCATTCATATTGATTATAAACGTTCCATATTAATTGATTTCGTTGCGAGGTTTTGACTTCTATATGAGACGTTTTTCAAAGACTGCATTCATTTTTAAAACAACCATAACCTTTATTTTATCAATAAAGGTTTTAAAAACATTACGTAGATTATCAACTAATGATAATCTAAAATATACTATTTACACACGACCATTACATAATGGTTTACAATAGAAATATATTACATCGACATATGTTTCTTGAATGCAATTTTTACACAATATCATACAAACATGGACTCCAAATCTTGTCCTTATTTTAGTATGCAACAGCGGAAGCTCTTAGTATTCACCTGAGAATAAACATGCTTTAAACGTCAACAAAAATATTGGTGAGTTATAGGTTTAACCTATATATATCAAATCGTAACAATAGACCACAAGATTTCATATTTCAATACACATCCCATACATAGAGATAAAAATCATTAATATGGTGAACACCTGGTAACCGACATTAACAAGATGCATATATAAGAATATCCCCATCATTCTGGGACACCCTTCGGATAAGATATAAATTTCGAAGTACTAAAGCATCTGGTACTTTGGATGGGGTTTGTTAGGCCCAATAGATCTATCTTTAGGATTCGCGTCAATTAGGGTGACTGTTCCCTAATTCTTAGATTACCAGACTTAATAAAAAGGGGCATATTCGATTTTGATAATTCAACCATAGAATGTAGTTTCACGTACTTGTGTCTATTTTGTAAATCATTTATAAAACCTGCATGTATTCTCATCCCAAAAATATTAGATTTTAAAAGTGGGACTATAACTCACTTTCACAGATATTTCCTTCCTCGAAAATAAGACTTGGCCACGGATCGATTCACGAACCTATACAAATATGTACATATATATCAAAGTATGATCAAAATATAATTACAACCATTTTTATTATGTTTTAAAGATTTGAGTGTATTAAGTCAGCTGTCCTCGTTAGTAACCTACAACTAGTTGTCCACAGTTAGATGTACAGAAATAAATTGATATATATTATCTTGAATCAATCCACGACCCAGTGTATACACGTCTCAGGCTAAATCACAACTCAAAGTATATATATTTTTGGAATCAACCTCAACCCTGTATAGCTAACTCCAACATTACTGCATATAGAGTGTCTATGGTTGTTCCAAATAATATATATACATGGGTCGATATGATATGTCAAAACATTTGCATACGTGTCTATGGTATCCCAAGATTACATAATATATTAGAATACATGTATAATACAATATAAGTTAGCTAGGATATGATTTGTATAGATTTGTTAAACATTTCCTGTAGCTAAAAAGATCAAAAATATCCAATCTTGTTTTACCCATAACTTCTTCATTTTAAATCCGTTTTGAGTGAATAAAATTGATATGGTTTCATATTGAACTCTAATTTAAGAATACAAACAGATAAAGTATAGGTTTATAGTCATAAATTTAAGTTACATGTCAATTACTAAAGAGGTAGTCATTTCCGTCGAAAGAACGACATCTTGATGACCATTTTGAAAAACATACTTTCACTTTGAGTTTAACTAAGATTTTTGGATATAGTTTCATGTTCATATGAAAAATAATTTTTCCAGAATAACAACTTTTAAATCAAAGTTTATCATAGTTTTTAATTATCCAAACCAAAACAGCCCCCGGTTTCACTACGACGGCGTATATCCGATCTTATGGTGTTCATCGTGTTTCAAGGTTTTAAATAATTAAGTTAGCATATCATATAGATATATAACATGTGTTTAGTTGATTTTAAAAGTCAAGTTAAAAGTATTAACTTTTGTTTGCGAACAAGTTTAGAATTAACTAAACTATGTTCTAGTGATTACAAGTTTAAACCTTCGAATAAGATAGATTTATATGTATGAATCGAATGATGTTATGAACATCATTACTAGCTCAATTTTTCTGGATAAAACTACTGGAAATGAAAAAAATAGATCTAGCTTCAAAGGATCCTTGGATGGCTTGAAAGTTCTTGAAGCAGAATCATGACACGAAAACAGTTCAAGTAAGATTTTCACTCGAAATAAGATTGTTATAGTTGTAGAAATTGAATCAAAGTTTGAATATGAATATTACCTTGAATTAGAAAGATAACCTACTATAAATAACTAAGGTTCCTTGATCTTAGATGATTACTTGGAATGGATTAGAAAGCTTGGAAGTAGACTTGAAAACTTGGAAGTATTCTTGATTTTTATAAAACTATACTTATGAAATTTATGAAGAACACTTAGAAATTGAAGATGGAACTTGAGAGAGATCAATTAGATGAAGAAAATTGAAGAATGAAAGTTTTTGTAGGTGTTTTTGGTCGTTGGTATATGGATTAGATATAAAGGATATGTAATTTTGTTTTCATGTAAATAAGTCATGAATGATTACTAATATTTTTGTAATTTTATGAGATATTTCATGCTAGTTGCCAAATGATGGTTCCCACATGTGTTAGGTGACTCACATGGGCTACTAAGAGCTGATCATTGGAGTGTATATACCAATAGTACATACATCTAAAAGCTGTGTATTGTACGAGTACGAATACAGTAGAATTGTTGATGAAACTGAACGAGGATGTAATTGTAAGCATTTTTGTTAAGTAGAAGTACTTTGATATGTGTCTTGAAGTCTTTCAAAAGTGTAAGAATACATATCAAAACACAACATGTATATACATTCTAATGGAGTCGTTAAGTCTTCGTTAGTCGTTACATGTAAGTGTTGTTTTGAAACCTTTAAGTTAACGATCTCAATTAAAGTTATTAACACAATGTTTATTATATAAAATGAGATGTTAAATTATTATATTATCATGATATTATGATGTATGAATATCTCTTAATATGATATATACATTAAAATATCGTTACAACGATAATCGTTACATATAAGTCTCGTTTCGTAATTCTTGAGTTAGTAGTCTTGTTTTTACATATGTAGTTCATTGTTAACACACTTAATGATATATTTAAATATCATTTTATCATGTTAAATATAGTGTATCAATATCTTAATATGATACATATATATTTAGTAGACGTTATCATAACGATAATCGTTATATATATCATTTCGAGTTTCTTAACTTAGTAATCTCATTTCTTATGTATATCACATATTGTTAATATACTTAGTGAGATACTTACTCATCATAATCTCATGTCAACCATATATATATGTCTATATATACCACAACATGTAGTTTTTACAATTTTGTAACGTTCGTGAATCGCCGGTCAACTTGGGTGATCAATTGTCTATATGAAACTTATTTCATTTAATCAAGTCTTAACAAGTTTGATTGCTTAACACGTTGGAAACATTTAGTCATGTAAATATCAAACTCAATTAATATATATAAACATGGAAAAGTTCGAGTCACTACACGGCAAAGATTGAAACCGTTGAAAAATGGGAAACTCCGAAAACTCCGAAGCATATACGCCAATTTTTAGGACTAGCTGGTTACTACAGAAGATTCATCCAAGATTTTTCCAAAATAGCAAAACCCTTAATTGCATTAACGCATAAAGGGAATAAATTTGAATGGAAGGATGAGCAGGAGAAAGCGTTTCAATTGTTGAAGAAAAAGTTAACTACGGCACCTATATTATCATTGCCTGAAGGGAATGATGATTTTGTGATATATTGTGACGCCTCAAAGCTAGGCCTCGGTTGTGTATTAATGCAATGAACGAAGGTAATTGCTTATGCGTCTAGACAATTGAAGATTCACGAGCAGAATTATACGACACATGATTTGGAATTAGGCGCGGTTATTTTTGCATTAAAGACTTGGAGACACTACTTATATGGGGTCAAAATTATCATATATACCGACCACAAAAGTCTTCAGTATATATTTAATCAGAAACAACTGAACATGAGGCAGCGTAGATGGATTGAATTGTTAAATGATTACGATTTTGAGATTCGTTACCACCCGGGGAAGGCGAATGTGGTAGCCAACGCTTTGAGTAGAAAGGATAGAGAACCTATGTGGGTAAAAGCTATGAATATAATTATTCGTACTAACCTTACTACTCAAATAAAGGAGGCGCAACAGGGAGTTGTAAAAGAAGGAAAGTTGAAGAATGAAATACCTAAAGGATCGGAGAAACATCTTAATATTCGGGAAGACGAAACCCGGTATAGGGCCGAAAGAATTTGGGTACCAAAGTTTGGAGATATGAGAGAAAAGGTACTTAAGGAAGCACATAAAACCAGATATTTCATACATTCCGGAGCGGGGAAGATGTACAAAGATCTCAAGAAACACTTTTGGTGGCCGGATATGAAAGCCGATATTGCTAAATATGTAGGAGAATGTTTGACGTGTTCTAAAGTCAAAGATGAACATCAGAAACCATCGGGTCTACTTCAACAACCTGAAATCCCAGAATGGAAATGGGAAAACATTACCATGGATTTCATTACTAAATTGCCAAGGACTGCAAGTGCTTATGATACTATTTGGGTAATAGTCGATCGTCTTACCAAATCAGCACACTTTCTGCCAATGAGAGAAGATGATAAAATGGAGAAGTTGGCGCGATTATATTTAAAGGAAGTTGTCTCCAGACATGGAATACCAATCTCTATTATCTCTGATAGGGATGGCAGATTTGTTTCAAGATTTTGGCAGATACTGCAACAAGCATTGGGGACTCGTCTAGACATGAGTACTACTTATCATCTACAAACTGATTGGTAAAGTGAAAGGATGATACAGACCCTTGAAGACATACTACGAGCATGTGTTATCGATTTCAGAAACAGTTGGGATCGACACCTACCGTTAGCAGAATTTTCCTACAACAACAGTTACAATTCGAGTATTGAAATGGCGCCGTTTGAAGCACTTTATGGTAGAAAGTGCAGGTCTCCGATTTGTTGGAGTGAAGTGGGGGATAGACAGATTACGGGTCCGGAGATAATACAAGAAACTACCAAGAAAATCATCCAAATTCAACAACGATTGAAAATTGGCCAGAGTCGACAAAAGAGCTACGCGGACATTAAAAGAAAAGATATAGAATTTGAGATTGGAGAAATGGTTATGCTTAAGGTTTCACCTTGGAAAGGTGTTGTTCGATTTGGTAAACGGGGGAAACTAAATCCAAAGTACATTGGACCATTCAAGATTATAGATCGTGTCGGACTAGTAGCTTACCAACTTGAGTTACCTCAACAACTCGCGACTGTGCATAACACTTTCCACGTCTCAAATTTGAAAGAGTGTGAAGATCAGATGAAGAAGAAATACCCGCACCTATTTTCAGAAGATTCGTCAACACCTTCTACAGCTTAAAATTTTGGGACGAAATTTATTTAACGGGTAGGTACTGTAGTGACCCGAACTTTTCCATAATTATATATATTAAATGATATCTAATATTAACATGATTAAATGTTTCCAACATGTTAAGCAATCAAACTTGTTAAGTCTTGATTATTTGTTATGAGTTTCATGTAGACAATTGACCACCCAAGTTGACCAGCGATTTACGAACGTTAAAACTTGTAAAAATGACATGATGATATATATATATGGACATATATATGGTTAACATGAGATTATGTTATGTAAGAATCTCACTAGGTATATTAACAATGTGTGATATACATAAAAATGAGAATATTGAATTATGAAGCTCGAAATGATATACATAACGATTATCGTTATAATAACGTCTTACTAAATACATATGTATTGTAATAAGATATTGATATACTATATTTAACATGATAAAATGATAATTAAGTATATCATTGAGTGTATTGACAATGAACTATACAAGTACGATGAGACTACTAACTTAAGGATTTCGAAACAATATATATATATATATATATATATATATATATATATATATATATATATATATGATGTTAAGATATATTCATACACTATGTTATCATATTAACATAACAATTTAACATTTCATTTAAGTATAATAACAATGAATTAATTACATTTAACAAGATCGTTAACCTAAAGGTTTCAAAACAACACTTACATGTAACGACTAATGATGACTTAACGACTCAGTTAAAATGTATATACATGTAGTGTATTTAGATGTATTAGTACACTTTTAAAAGACTTCAAGAAACATATCAAAGTACTTCTACTAAACAAAAATGCTTACAAATACATCCTCATTCATTTTTATCAACAACTCTACTCGTATACGTACGATAGATGTACTCGTATTGTACGCAACTTTTAGACGTATTTACTATTGATCTATACCAATAAAAATCAGCTCTTAGCAGCCCTCATTTAGTCAACAAATATGTGGAACCATTATTTGGCAACTAGCATGAATTATTACACTAAAAATCAAATTACAACTTGCATATATGGACACCCCCATTCACGACTTCATGCACACACAGATACACTTGCATTTTTCAATTTTCTTTCATCCATTTGATCTCTCTCTTGTTCCATGATGATGTTCTAAGTGTTCTTCATCATATTCATCAAAATCTACATCAATCTAGATCATAAATCCAACCTTTGATCAACCTACAAAACAACTACTTAAGAACACTTCAATAACACTTTCAAGATTACTAGTTTACTTCCAAGCTTTCAAATCCATTCCAAGTAATCATCCAAGATCAAGAAACCTTTGTTAATTACAGTAGGTTATCTTTCTTATTCAAGGTAATATTCATATTCAAACTTTGATTCAATTTCTATAACTATAACAATCTTATTTCGAGTGGAAATCTTACTTGAACTTGTTTTCGTGTCATGATTCTGCTTCAATAACTTTCAAGCCATCCAAGGATCCTTTTGAAAGGACCCGTTCATATACATTATAAATGATTCACAATAGTTGATTACATCGCGAGGTATTTGACCTCTATATGATACATTTTACAAACATTGCATTCGTTTTTAAAAGACAAACTTTCTTTACAATGAAAGTTGACGGCATGCACACCATTTCATAATACATCCAACTATAATTGACATAATAATAATCTTGATGAACTCAATGACTCGAATGCAACGTCTTTCAAAATATGCCATGAATGACTCCAAGTAATATCCTTAAAATGAGCTAATGCACAGCGGAAGATTTCTTTAATACCTGAGAATAAATATGCTTTAAAGTGTCAACTAAAAGGTTGGTGAGTTCATAGGTTTATCATAACAATCATTTCAATATATTAATAGACCACAAGATTTCCGTTTATAAATATATGTACACTCGCAAGTGTATAAAAGTATTCTATAAGTTGTAGGCACCCGGTAACAAGCCTTAACGTTCATGTTTTACCTTCTGAAGTACACCAGATCAGGTGTGTTTAAAATATCCTCGAAGTACTAAAGCATCCCATAGTCAGGATGAGGTTTGTCAGGCCCAGTAGATCTATCTTTAGGATTCGCGCCTACCGTACATAGACAAGTAGTTTAATGTTACCAAGCTAAGGGTATATTTCTGGTTTAAACCCACGTAGAATTAGTTTTAGTACTTATGCCTATTTCGTAAAACATTTATAAAAACAGCGCATGTATTCTCAGTCCCAAAAATATATATAAAAGGGAGCAAATGAAACTCACCATACTGTATTTCGTAGTAAAAATACATATAACGTCATTTAACAAGTGCAAGGTTGGCCTCAGATTCACGAACCAATATTAATTATATATATTTATATGTTGGTCAATATTTTTCTAGCAATTTTTGGTCAAGTCATAGTGTACCACAATCCTAATGCTCGAGACTAATATGCAAAAGTCAACAAAAGTCAACTTGACCCAAAATGACTTCTAAAATTTATACGTGTTTATTATATAACTTAACTAAAGTCGTTTTATATATTTAAATATATTTATTAGATTTTATAATAATAAAAGTCATTTATTAATAAAAATTTATATTAACGTTTATATATGATAAAATATACTTTTATATATCTTAAGTAGTAAAATTTATAAAGTTCACTTAATATCGTAAAACTATAGTGGTAAGTATTATTAATGTAATTATATTACGCGTGGTGAAAAATGTAGTGACCCGAACTTTTCCATGTTTATATATATTAATTGAGATTGATATTTACATGATTAAATATTTCCAACATGTTAAGCAATCAAATTTGTTAAGTCTTGATTAATTGAAATATGTTTCATATAGACAATTGACCACCCAAGTTAACCGGTGATTCACGAACATTAAAACTTGTAAAAACTATATGATGACATATATATGGATATATATATAGTTAACATGATACTATGATAAGTAAACATATCATTAAGTATATTAACAATGAACTACATATGTAAAAACAAGACTACTAACTTAATGATTTTTAAACGAGACATATATGTAACGATTATCGTTGTAAAGACATTTAATGTATATATATCATATTAAGAGATATTCATACATGATAATATCATGATAATATAATAATTTAAAATCTCATTTGATATTATAAACATTGGGTTAACAACATTTAACAAGATCGTTAACCTAAAGGTTTCAAAACAACACTTACATGTAACGACTAACGATGACTTAACGACTCAGTTAAAATGTATATACATGTAGTGTTTTAATATGTATTTATACACTTTTGAAAGACTTCAATACACTTATCAAAATACTTCTACTTAACAAAAATGCTTACAATTACATCCTCGTTCAGTTTCATCAACAATTCTACTCGTATGCACCCGTATTCGTACTCGTACAATACACAGCTTTTAGATGTATGTACTATTGGTATATTGTAATGACCCGGAAATTTCCGACCAAATTTAAACTCTAATCTCTATATGGTTCCGACACGATAAGCAAAAACCCTAAAGTTGACCCGCACTTTTGCGATCGTTCTATACTTATAAGATTAATATTTACATAAATTAAACCTTACCAACATGATAAGCAATCCAAATTGTTGAGACTTATGTTTTCGAAAAGAGTTTTACACAACGTTTGACCGTCTAGTTTGACCGATGATATCACGAACTATACAATATATGATAATTATACGTTTGTGTATATATATGTATATATACATATTTAACATGATCTAAGAATATTTTAATATCTCATTTTGTATTAATAACAATAAGTTATAAGTATATTTTGAAACTACTAACTTAAGTTTTCAAAACGATAACCATACGTAACGTTATTTGACTTAAATACTTATGACCTATAATGTTTATACATATATCGTATAAGTAATGTATTTAATCACTTTTAAAGACTTAAATACATAAAACAATATAAGTATATTTACAAAAGATAGCTATATTTGAATCCTCGTTCCGTTTTCTCAAAGATTTCTATACGTATACCTAGGGTATATGTACCCGTATCATACGCAGCTTCTAGATGTATTTACTATTGGTATATACCAATAAAAATCTGCTCCTTAACAGCCTTAAATCATTAAGAAACATGTGGAACCAACCATTTGTCAAGTAGCATGAATTATTTAGCAAGAAAACAAAGTTAGGTATTTTTTTTTCCTTTATAACCTAAAAACGTTTTTATGCATGCACACCATTTCTTCACCCCATTTTCTTATACTTACACTTCCATTTCTCTCTCAAAATACTCTTAACTTCATACTTGATCATCTCCAAGCATTTTCCCCATCATTTAGCTTCAAAAACCTTACTTAAACACCATAAGAAAACCATACAAAAACACTTCAAGAAATCCTTCCAAGAACACAAACTTACTTCCAATCTTTCATCCAATTCCATCACCCTTTTGGTTCTAGCTTTTTACTCCACTTTTACAGAAACCTTGTCCAAGGAACTTGAGGTAGTATCTATGTTCATAACCTTATTCGATTAATATATATATAGCTATCATATTTTGTGGTATACAATTTTAACAACAAGAACATAGTTTGAAAGTTTTCAAACTTGTTTGCAAACTAAATAGATCCTTCTAACTTAACTTTTAAAATACTTCAAGACCTGTAATATAACTTAAATATATGCTAACTTAACAAGGTATAACTTGGTTTTTCAAAGAATATCTTAAAAACTGTTTTTACGACGTCGGAGTGTAACCGGGGACTGTTTTGGGTTGGATAATTAAAAACTATCTTAAACTTTGAATTGGAGATTTATGTTCTGGAAAAATGATTTTTACTATAAATATGTTAACACATAGAAATTTCATGATTTAATTCAAAGTATAAGTATTTTTAGAAAAATGGTCATTAAGTGTTATTTTTTTGTAACAAAAATGTTTAACTTCATAAGTTTCACTAAAGTTTCACCTATGCCGTGTGATTTTGAATACAAACCAAGGTATTTTCAGTTCATAGTCTTAAAGAGGGACTCGATCCAAGGATATGGCAAGTTGAATCAACGAAAACGGATTTGTAGCGAAGAAACTATGACCGAAACAAAATTGGTTATCCTAGACTTGTTTAACTTCGGGATTAATTGGGAAAAATTAAATAAATCACATATTTCTAAGATAACATGATATTTTATATATATGTACTTATAATTCAATTTTATATGGTTCAGGATCACCCGTAAACAACACGAGAAGATTAATCATAAGATCCCATGTTTGTACGCAACACGTCATTTGACAACACCGGTAGTTTATGTACGCAACACGTCATTTGACAACACCGGTACCGTGGGTCAAGATTAATCTCGACCAATACATATACGATGGGGTTTTATTTATTTCGTTGGGGGTTTTATTTATTTCATTGCGGGTATATTAAACATCTAAAAATGAACCATTAAAATTGAATTACTAACAACGAGCTGCTAACTACGGACTAAGGAATTATTCAAAGTATTAAAAGTATAACAAGTATATATATGTGACATTTGTTTAAAAAGAAAAGGTATTGATATATTATATATGGATAGGTTCGTGATATCAACCGGAGACCAAGTCAAATTATATATATCTTCAAGACGAAAGTGAGTATATAGTCCCACTTTTAAACTCTAAATATTTCGGGATGAGAATACATGTATTTTATGTTTTACGTTATGGACACAAGTAACTGAAAAATATATTCTACGTTGAGTTGTACCACTGGCATACTTCCCTGTAGCTTGGTAACTAATATTTACAGCGGTATTGTAAACGCGAATCCTGTTGATAGATCTATCGGGCCTGACAACCCCAACCGGACTGGACGACCAGTATTCAACGATTGCACAGTACTTCGTTTCGTGACTACACTTGGTACAGTGTAGTAAGATTTCATATTAAAGGGAATATGCGACGTGATTAATTGTTAAGTATGGTTACCAAGTGCTCAACCACTTAGAATATTTTTATTAAAATGTTTATATATGAAATCTTGTGGTCTATATTTATATCGCTGTCGACATTAAACCTATATCTCACCAACTTTATGTTGACATTTTAAAGCATGTTATTCTCAGGTATGAATTAAGTCTTCCGCTGTGCATTATCTCGTACTAAGGATACTACTTGAGGCCATTAAGGACTTATATCATAAGGCGTTGCATTCGAGTCATTGAAGTTCATAGAGACTATTATTAAGTAAATAGCGGTTTAGGTCATTTGAATATTATGAAATGTCAGGCGAATATGTCAATTATGGATGTAACTATAGATTGTCTTTTAAGAATAAATGCAACGTTTGTAAGATGTATCATATAGAGGGCAAGTACCTCGCAATGTTATCAACTATTGTAATTCGTTTGTAATCAATATGGACAACGTCCGGATGATTAGTTTCGGATCCTTTCAGTTGGTATCAGAGCGTTGGTCTTAGCGAACCAGGCCTTGCATTAGTGTGTCTAACTAGTAGTTGTTAGGATACATTAAGTGAGTCTGGACTTTGACCGTGTCTGCCTGTCAAAAGTTTTGCTTATCAATCCTAGTCGGAAATCATCTGCTTATCATTCTTAGGGAACTGCCTGCTTATCATTCTTAAGTCTAGACACGTCTTACTGCATTTAGTGCATCGATAGTGTATAGACAAAATTCATATCCTAGCGTATCTGTTACTATAGACATTGCCTGACGTATTTCAAAGATTCTCCGTAATTCATGAGATTTTGATATTATATATACATATGTAAATTATGTATTGAAGAGTACCAAACCCAACTCCTATAATCTATTCCAAACCAAAAATTCATTTCTCCGACCATACAAGATGGATTCTTTATCCAGCTCAAATTCCTCCGACTTCGATAGCTTCGCCGATATGGATTTCCATTCGAGCTCCGAGAACAGCGTTACCGGAATGGATCAACCAATTTCCCATCATCTATTCTGGATGAATTGGGGATGGGTTCGTAATATACTAAATTTCTGGAGGCAATAAGAAGGTGATCCATTCCATCCACCAAATTGTCCTCTTAACGATGAACCTGAAGCACTTACCGGCGAACCTATTCGAAACACCATTTTCTCGCTCATTTCTAGAGTATCTCGTCATGATTACATACTATCCCATATTTCAAATCTTGTTCATTCGCTCGTTCCAACCGTCAATCATCCCGGTATAATAGAAGAAGTCAACGAACTCCGTGCTCGGGTAGTGGTTTTGGAGAATATGGTGCGAAGGTTACAAACACCAACAGCAGCACCAGCAGCATAATCCGTACTACCATCGTCAACGCCGACAGTACCTTTATCACCCCAATCACAACCGCGCCTTAAATCTCAACATCACAATCTGTATCTCGAATATCAACATCACACGACTCAATATCTGTACTTCGAGTATGATCTTCGTTCTATATATCGTTCTACATCGATTATCTTCGCTTTACGTATCGTATGACGATTATGTAATTTCTAAAGTCTTAGAGATTATGTAACCTAGAATTAACGATAAATCAAATGAGTTTAATATCTTATTGACTCATTAAATCTATGATTATCTCTGAAGAAAATATATATGCAAGTATATTTTCATAAAGATAGTAATTAAAAATTCCTTCGTACAAACTATTAATGATGAAAATATTTTAACGGGTGGGTAGTACCCGAGGAATATTTAGAATTCACATTAATAAGTTATATTGTACATTCTTGAATCTGATTCAACGGTTATCTATTATCTTACTTACAACCACCGATATTCGTATCCGCTCACCCCAGAATAACCATTTTCAATCAAATTTCATATTCGGATTTTGACCTACCAGAATCCAACAAGTGGCATAAAGAAGAAAACATTAGACAAAATAAAAAAAAAATGTTAGAAACACACGATTTAACTAATTAAAAATCTATTAAGGATTCCACGCTAACTGTTCCGGCTAACTCTGGACAATTAAAATGAATTAAAATGTTGATTGTAACATATGAAGCTAAACAATTCTTCAAGCTTGCCACTTGATTTTATCTTAAACCTCATTCGTAACTTGACGATTACAATTCGCATTCAAATCCTTTCATGATTCCTGAAAACACCTCGACCGAGAAGTTGAACCCGCCGCACCTTGCCTACGGAATGAAGATTTATACATACAGTTATACACCTGAAGAACTCTCGAACCCAAATTCATAATTTAACACATAACGTATTGAATCCTTTGCCATTTATTAGCAAGAACAACCCTACAATTCCTTTTCAAGAAGCTAATTTTGTCACAGCTCCACTTCGACTTTTCAGTGAGATTATTTCTATTATAATCATGATATTTATACCTTGTCCTTTCGCCGTCATTACCGGAAAACCTTTTATATCCCTCGACAACATCAACAGGTGCACCAACAGATCGTTATCCTTTTGGCGAAATCAACAATCAGTATTTTGAAAATCTCGCGGAACTTCTTCCATCATATCTATAATGTCTATCCCTAAGAATTTCATAATCTGAACGTGAAGTTTCTGAAAAACACCCGGGACTATGAAATAGTTCTTGAAATGCTAACGAAGCAGCAAAAACTGTAAACGACTTTAACGGTCAAAAGTTTGATGACAAAGAATAGTAAGGTGGTAAAGCTAAAAAAAAAAAAGTTTGGAACTAGAAAACGGATGAAGCAAAGTATGAAAGAGGCTGTGGATAAATCACAGGGACTGAACCTGCTCTCAAAGAATACAAACGATTCCGTACCTGCTGAAACCGTCAGTAAGAACCCTACTCTTTATTCAAAACCTTGCCCGGATGATATTTTTCATCATCATCTTATCTTAGATATTATAAGATATCTTCATATCATTCGTTATACATATTTTTCATATTTCTGGAGATATTTTTACAATTATTCCTATCTGCGATCATTTATCTCTCCGTAACATCTGCGTTACAATATAAAAGAAACTGTGTTAATTTCTAAATTCTGAAACCTCCGAGATTAAAATATAAATGATTTGAAGTAGTGTTGGGAACTGATGCATGAATTAGTATAATATAATGAAACTTGATCAACTTCATTATATTACAGTAAGTCATGTTAAGTTTCTAATGGAATGTGATGATTCACAGTACCGTCATCATGTGCCATGTTACACGGCTCTTACATTCTATCAAGTCTCCAAACATATTAGAACGTATCACCTTGATAGTTCTATTTTTCCGGAATATTCGAGTAATTTAACGAATCAAGATCGTGCCATTACAATTTCATTCTAAAACCAATAGCTAGGTTCATTCCAAATTTCCTACCTACGAATTTCGGACCATTGTTTGCTTGGCTCGAGGACAGGAAGAAGAAACGAAGGGACAAAACCTCAGAATAGAAATAGGAACATAAACCACAGCAAATAAGAGAGAGCATTAACTGTGGATGACAATGATTTTAAGGGACGGGAGTAGGAACATCGAAATATAAGGGAAGGTATAAAACCTAACAACAACCCCGAAACTACAAACCGTGCATATCAATACGTATTGCAACGTAAAGGCACGGGAGAATTAAAAACATTATAATTCCAAGGAAAGGATAAAAGAGAATAGATTCTTCTGGTGATAGATGAAAAAGAAGAATGAAAGATATGAAAGTTAGAAATATAACAAGGATTAGAATGGGATGGAGCATATTAGCGAATGTCTTAAAGTAGGAACTAAAGAGAAAGAATAGAAGATGTGGGAAGAAAGAAAGGGAAGGAGGTAAATTTATAGTGAAATATTCGACAAAGAAATCAAAACAGATTGCCGCGTTAAATCAAAGAAGATCCTGATCGCCGCAAAACTAAATCTTATTACATAAGATTTTCTTTAAAACCCTTAAATCCCGGAAATCGATTATAATCACGTCATCGGTTACAACAATTCTATATTTACTCATTTCACTCTTTTGTGATAGCTTCGCTCGTGCGTCTCACATAACCGAATCGTTTTATCTAAATCTTTCAATAATGATAAAATTTCATTATTACCTCATATTCGTCATGAAAACATTCCTATTGTTATTTATGACAACCTCTACCAAATTTCGAGGACGAAATTTCTTTAACGGGTGGGTACTGTAATGACCCGGAAATTTCCGACCAAATTTAAACTCTAATCTCTATATGGTTCCGACACGATAAGCAAAAACCCTAAAGTTGACCCGCACTTTTTCGATCGTTCTATACTTATAAGATTAATATTTACATAAATTAAACCTTACCAACATGATAAGCAATCCAAATTGTTGAGACTTATGTTTTCGAAAAGAGTTTTACACAACGTTTGACCGTCTAGTTTGACCGATGATATCACGAACTATACAATATATGATAATTATACGTTTGTGTATATATATGTATATATACATATTTAACATGATCTAAGAATATTTTAATATCTCATTTTGTATTAATAACAATAAGTTATAAGTATATTTTGAAACTACTAACTTAAGTTTTCAAAACGATAACCATACGTAACGTTATTTGACTTAAATACTTATGACCTATAATGTTTATACATATATCGTATAAGTAATGTATTTAATCACTTTTAAAGACTTAAATACATAAAACAATATAAGTATATTTACAAAAGATAGCTATATTTGAATCCTCGTTCCGTTTTCTCAAAGATTTCTATACGTATACCTAGGGTATATGTACCCGTATCATACGCAGCTTCTAGATGTATTTACTATTGGTATATACCAATAAAAATCTGCTCCTTAGCAGCTTTAAATGATTAAGAAACATGTGGAACCAACCATTTGTCAAGTAGCATGAATTATTTAGCAAGAAAACAAAGTTAGGTATTTTTTTTTCCTTTATAACCTAAAAACGTTTTTATGCATGCACACCATTTCTTCACCCCATTTTCTTATACTTACACTTCCATTTCTCTCTCAAAATACTCTTAACTTCATACTTGATCATCTCCAAGCATTTTCCCCATCATTTAGCTTCAAAAACCTTACTTAAACACCATAAGAAAACCATACAAAAACACTTCAAGAAATCCTTCCAAGAACACAAACTTACTTCCAATCTTTCATCCAATTCCATCACCCTTTTGGTTCTAGCTTTTTACTCCTCTTTTACAGAAACCTTGCCCAAGGAACTTGAGGTAGTATCTATGTTCATAACCTTATTCGATTAATATATATATAGCTATCATATTTTGTGGTATACAATTTTAACAACAAGAACATAGTTTGAAAGTTTTCAAACTTGTTTGCAAACTAAATAGATCCTTCTAACTTAACTTTTAAAATACTTCAAGACCTGTAATATAACTTAAATATATGCTAACTTAACAAGGTATAACTTGGTTTTTCAAAGAATATCTTAAAAACTGTTTTTACGACGTCGGAGTGTAACCGGGGACTGTTTTGGGTTGGATAATTAAAAACTATCTTAAACTTTGAATTGGAGATTTATGTTCTGGAAAAATGATTTTTACTATAAATATGTTAACACATAGAAATTTCATGATTTAATTCAAAGTATAAGTATTTTTAGAAAAATGGTCATTAAGTGTTATTTTTTGTAACAAAAATGTTTAACTTCATAAGTTTCACTAAAGTTTCACCTATGCCGTGTGATTTTGAATACAAACCAAGGTATTTTCAGTTCATAGTCTTAAAGAGGGACTCGATCCAAGGATATGGCAAGTTGAATCAACGAAAACGGATTTGTAACGAAGAAACTATGACCGAAACAAAATTGGTTATCCTAGACTTGTTTAACTTCGGGATTAATTGGGAAAAATTAAATAAATCACATATTTCTAAGATAACATGATATTTTATATATATGTACTTATAATTCAATTTTATATGGTTCAGGATCACCCGTAAACAACACGAGAAGATTAATCATAAGATCCCATGTTTGTACGCAACACGTCATTTGACAACACCGGTACTTTATGTACGCAACACGTCATTTGACAACACCGGTACCGTGGGTCAAGATTAATCTCGACCAATACATATACGATGGGGTTTTATTTATTTCGTTGGGGGTTTTATTTATTTCATTGCGGGTATATTAAACATCTAAAAATGAACCATTAAAATTGAATTACTAACAACGAGCTGCTAACTACGGACTAAGGAATTATTCAAAGTATTAAAAGTATAACAAGTATATATATGTGACGTTTGTTTAAAAAGAAAAGGTATTGATATATTATATATGGATAGGTTCGTGATATCAACCGGAGACCAAGTCAAATTATATATATCTTCAAGACGAAAGTGAGTATATAGTCCCACTTTTAAACTCTAAATATTTCGGGATGAGAATACATGTATTTTATGTTTTACGTTATGGACACAAGTAACTGAAAAATATATTCTACGTTGAGTTGTACCACTGGCATACTTCCCTGTAGCTTGGTAACTAATATTTACAGCGGTATTGTAAACGCGAATCCTGTTGATAGATCTATCGGGCCTGACAACCCCAACCGGACTGGACGACCAGTATTCAACGGTTGCACAGTACTTCGTTTCGTGACTACACTTGGTACAGTGTAGTAAGATTTCATATTAAAGGGAATATGCGACGTGATTAATTGTTAAGTATGGTTACCAAGTGCTCAACCACTTAGAATATTTTTATTAAAATGTTTATATATGAAATCTTGTGGTCTATATTTATATCGCTGTCGACATTAAACCTATATCTCACCAACTTTATGTTGACATTTTAAAGCATGTTATTCTCAGGTATGAATTAAGTCTTCCGCTGTGCATTATCTCGTACTAAGGATACTACTTGAGGCCATTAAGGACTTATATCATAAGGCGTTGCATTCGAGTCATTGAAGTTCATAGAGACTATTATTAAGTAAATGGCGGTTTAGGTCATTTGAATATTATGAAATGTCAGGCGAATATGTCAATTATGGATGTAACTATAGATTGTCTTTTAAGAATAAATGTAACGTTTGTAAGATGTATCATATAGAGGGCAAGTACCTCGCAATGTTATCAACTATTGTAATTCGTTTGTAATCAATATGGACAACGTCCGGATGATTAGTTTCGGATCCTTTCATATATACACTCCAATGATCAGCTCTTAGCAGCCTATGTGAGTCACCTAACACATGTGGGAACCATCATTTGGCAACTAGCATGAAATATCTCAAAAAATTACAAAAATATGAGTAATCATTCATGACTTATTTACATGAAAACAAAATTACATATCCTTTATATCTAATCCATACACCAACGACCAAAAACACCTACAAACACTTTCATTCTTCAATTTTCTTCATCTAATTGATCTCTCTCAAGTTCTAAGTGTTCTTCATATATTCTACAAGTTCTAGTTACATAAAATCAAGAATACTTTCAAGTTTGCTAGCTCACTTCCAATCTTGTAAGATGATCATCCAACCTCAAGAAATCTTTGTTTCTTACAGTAGGTTATCATTCTAATACAAGGTAATAATCATATTCAAACTTTGGTTCAATTTCTATAACTATAACAATCTTATTTCAAGTGATAATCTTACTTGAACTTGTTTTCGTGTCATGATTCTGCTTCAAGAACTTCGAGCCATCCAAGGATCCGTTGAAGCTAGATCCATTTTTCTCTTTTCCAGTAGGTTTATCCAAGGAACTTAAGGTAGTAATGATGTTCATAACATCATTCGATTCATACATATAAAGCTATCTTATTCGAAGGTTTAAACTTGTAATCACTAGAACATAGTTTAGTTAATTCTAAACTTGTTCGCAAACAAAAGTTAATCCTTCTAACTTGACTTTTAAAATCAACTAAACACATGTTCTATATCTATATGATATGCTAACTTAATGATTTAAAACCTGGAGACACGAAAAACACCGTAAAACCGGATTTACGCCGTCGTAGTAACACCGCGGGCTGTTTTGGGTTAGTTAATTAAAAACTATGATAAACTTTGATTTAAAAGTTGTTATTCTGAGAAAATGATTTTTAATATGAACATGAAACTATATCCAAAAATTATAGTTAAACTCAAAGTGGAAGTATGTTTTCTAAAATGGTCATCTAGACGTCGTTCTTTCGACTGAAATGACTACCTTTACAAAAATGACTTGTAACTTATTTTTTTGACTATAAACCTATACTTTTTCTGTTTAGATTCATAAAATAGAGTTCAATATGAAACCATAGCAATTTGATTCACTCAAAACGGATTTAAAATGAAGAAGTTATGGGTAAAACAAGATTGGATAATTTTTCTCATTTTAGCTACGTGAAAATTGGTAACAAATCTATTCCAACCATAACTTAATTAACTTGTATTGTATATTATGTAATCTTGAGATACCATAGACACGTATACAATGTTTTGACCTATCATGTCGACACATCTATATATATTTCGGAACAACCATAGACACTCTATATGTGAATGTTGGAGTTAGCTATACAGGGTTGAGGTTGATTCCAAAATATATATAGTTTGAGTTGTGATCAATACTGAGATACGTATACACTGGGTCGTGGATTGATTCAAGATAATATTTATCGATTTATTTCTGTACATCTAACTGTGGACAACTAGTTGTAGGTTACTAACGAGGACAGCTCACTTAATAAACTTAAAACATCAAAATATATTAAAAGTGTTGTAAATATATTTTGAACATACTTTGATATATATGTATATATTGTTATAGGTTCGTGAATCAACCAGTGGCCAAGTCTTACTTCTCGACGAAGTAAAAATCTGTGAAAGTGAGTTATAGTCCCACTTTTAAAATCTAATATTTTTGGGATGAGAATACATGCAGGTTTTATAAATGATTTACAAAATAGACACAAGTACGTGAAACTACATTCTATGGTTGAATTATCGAAATCGAATATGCCCCTTTTTATTAAGTCTGGTAATCTAAGAATTAGGGAATAGACACCCTAATTGACGCGAATCCTAAAGATAGATCTATTGGGCCTAACAAACCCCATCCAAAGTACCGGATGCTTTAGTACTTCGAAATTTATATCATATCCGAAGGGTGTCCCGGAATGATGGGGATATTCTTATATATGCATCTTGTTAATGTCGGTTACCAGGTGTTCACCATATGAATGATTTTTATCTCTATGTATGGGATGTGCATTGAAATATGAAATCTTGTGGTCTATTATTATGATTTGATATATATATAGGTTAAACCTATAACTCACCAACATTTTTGTTGACGTTTTAAGCATGTTTATTCTCAGGTGATTATTAAGAGCTTCCGCTGTCGCATACTTAAATAAGGACGAGATTTGGAGTCCATGCTTGTATGATATTGTGTAAAAACTGCATTCAAGAAACTTATTTTGTTGTAACATATTTGTATTGTAAACCATTATGTAATGGTCGTGTGTAAACGGGATATTTTAGATTATCATTATTTGATAATCTACGTAAAGCTTTTTAAACCTTTATTGATGAAATAAAGGTTATGGTTTGTTTTAAAATGAATGCAGTCTTTGAAAAACGTCTCATATAGAGGTCAAAACCTAGCAACGAAATCAATTAATATGGAACGTTTTTAATCAATAAGAACGGGACATTTCAGTTGGTATCAGAGCGTTGGTCTTAGAGAACCAGAATTTTGCATTAGTGTGTCTTATCGAGTTTGTTAGGATGCATTAGTGAGTCTGGACTTCGACCGTGTTTACTTGAAAAATGATTGCTTAACAAATTTTGTTGGAAACTATATATTTTTAACATGTGAATATTATGTGATATATTAATCTCTTAACGCGTTTGATATCATGTGATAGATGTCTACCTCTAGAATAAGTCCCATTGACTCACCTAATAATAATGAAGAGTCAAATATAAATTGGAATGATTCGTGGACTGATTCACAAGTTCCCGAAGAGGAACCGGAAGAAGAGTCGGAACCGGAAGAAGAATCAGAACCAGAAGAAGAATCGGAACCGGATGAAGAAATAGAACCGGTGGGGGAAATAATAAAACGGTTAAGTAAAAGAAAATCCTCAACCAACCGACCAAGGTTAATTATGGTCAATGGTGTTTCCGCCAAGGAAGCAAAATATTGGGAGGATTACCAATTCTCCGATGAATCGGATTCCGACGAGAATTCCGATAATGTTATAGAAATTACCCCAACTGAATTTAAAAAGGCAAAAGAAAATAATAAGGGAAAGGGCATAAAAATAGAGAAATCTAATTTCAACCCCGATGAACTTTATATGTATCGTCAACCCCCGAAGTCCTTAAGTTGTAACAATGACCCGGGAACCTCTAAACCACCAGGTTTTTCTAAACCAATGTGGAAAACGACGGCTCGTATTAGGGGAACATCATATATCCCTAGAAACTTGGCAAAACGAACCAAAACCGAAGAAGAAGAAACAAGCGAGTCGGAATAAGATAGTTGTATTCGTGTGGTGTAATATATGTAATATAGTGTGCTTATGCTTTATGATATATGTAAAAATTGCTTGTATTAATAAGTATTTTTTTTTTTATGAATCTAACTCTTGTCTATTTTACAGTATAAAAACACAAAATGGATAGACAACCCAATATTTTAAGAGACCTACCCGGAGACATGATTGATGAAATCTTGTGTAGAGTCGGTCAGAATTCTTCGGCACAACTACTTAAGGCGAGATCAGTTTGTAAGACATTCGAAGAACGTTCCAAGAATGCCTTGGTTTATAAAAGGCTTTCGTTCGAAAGATGGGGGATATCACATTGGGAAATCCATAAGTTACGATGTGTTTACTTTGACGCATATATTGCGGGGAACCCAAATGCTATTTTACGCAATGGGTTAAGAAATTATTTTGACTCAATATATCCAAATATTGGACTTCGTGATTTAGAAAAAGCGGCTAACATGCAACATAAAGAAGCATGTTATGCTTACGGATTAGTAATGTTCGCTTCTCACCAAAGTGAGAACAAGAACATCGGGCTACAACTATTAAACAAAACGTTCCCACAAGTGACGGAGTCGGTAATTGGGGTAAGAAATGAGGTTTTTAGATTGTTACGGGACTGTTGGACATTACGTAACCCTCGTCCCTTTGACGACGTTACAACACGATGTCTTATCAACAGCCATAACGGTTATGTTCCACAAGACCAAGGATGGGAAGTAATCCTAGTAAAACCAGAATGCATGACTTGTTTCTGGACGTATGAATTACGTGTCTTTATTGCCTTTGCTGAACGACTTGTGTACTAGCTAGAATTATCTTCACAACCATCTTGTATCAAATTTATTGTGTGCTATATTTCATGCAATATTTAAAATAAGCGGTATTGTAAGTTTGTAAAATATTGTGTAAAAGTTTGAACGCGGAATATTATTATAATCAGTTTTTTATATAGAATTGTAGTAGTTGAATTGTATTATAGCTACTAAGTATGAACTTAACGGGTAGGTACTACCCGAATTTAAACTTATAAAAAGCTAATATGAAGAAAAAGCTTTTATAAATGAGTTCATATTATGCTACGAAATACTATTAACTACTCTTAATATTCTGTATGATTAACTTGTTCCATTTGACTATTTTGAAGGAAATGGCACCGACTACTCGACACACCGTGAATATGAATGAAGAGGAATTCCGTACTTTTCTAGCTTCAAACATAGTCGCAGTACAGGCTGCACTACATACAAACAATAACCTTGGATCTAGCAGTACAGGAAATCGTGTAGGATGCACCTACAAAGAATTCACTGCCTGCAAACCTTTGGAATTTGATGGAACCGAAGGACCGATCGGATTGAAACGGTGGACCGAGAAGGTCGAATCGGTGTTTGCCATAAGTAAGTGTACTGAAGAGGACAAAGTGAAGTACGCTACGCATACCTTCACAGGTTCTGCATTAACATGGTGGAATACCTATCTAGAGCAAGTGGGACAAGACGATGCGTACGCACTACCGTGGTCAGCATTCAAGCACTTGATGAACGAGAAATACCGTCCCAGAACCGAGGTCAATAAGCTCAAGACAGAACTTAGAGGGTTACGAACCCAAGGATTTGATATTACCACGTACGAAAGACGATTCACAGAATTGTGCCTATTGTGTCCGGGAGAATTCGAAGATGAGGAAGAGAAGATCGACGCGTTTGTGAAAGGATTACCGGAAAGAATCCAAGAAGATATAAGTTCACACGAGCCCGCCTCCATACAACAGGCATGTAGAATGGCTCACAAACTAGTGAACCAGATTGAAGAAAGAATTAAAGAACATACTGCTGAAGAGGCCAATGTGAAGCAAGTCAAAAGAAAGTGGGAGGAAAACGGTGATAAGAATCACCAATACAACAACAACAGCAATTACAACAATAATCGCAACAATTATCCCAACAATCGCAACATCAATCGCAACTACAACAAACGGCCCAACAACAACAACAACAACAACAACAGCAACTACAACAATCATCCCAACAACAATAATAACCCCAACAACAACAACAATCAGAAGCAGCTATGCCAAAGGTGTGAAAAGTATCACTCGGGGTTCTGCACCAAATTTTGCAACAAGTGTAAAAGAAATGGTCATAGCGCGGCGAAGTGTAAGGTCTACGGACCAGGGGTTAATAGAACGAAAGGAACAAATGGTGTCGGAACGAGTAATGGTGGAGCAAGTAGTGTCGGAGGAAGTTATGCTAATGTAGTTTGTTATAAATGTGGAAAACCGGGCCACATTATTAGAAATTGCCCAAACCAGGAGAACACGAATGGACAAGGCCGCGGAAGAGTTTTCAATATTAATGCGGCAGAGGCACAGGAAGACCCGGAGCTTGTTACAGGTACGTTTCTTATTGACAATAAATCTGCTTACGTTTTATTTGATTCGGGTGCGGATAGAAGCTATATGAGTAGAGATTTTTGTGCTAAATTAAGTTGTCCATTGACGCCTTTGGATAGTAAATTTTTACTCGAATTAGCAAATGGTAAATTAATTTCAGCAGATAATATTTGTCGGAATCGAGAAATTAAACTGGTTAGCGAAACATTTAAGATTGATTTAATACCAGTAGAGTTAGGGAGTTTTGATGTGATAATCGGTATGGACTGGTTGAAAGAAGTGAAAGCAGAGATCGTTTGTTACAAAAATGCAATTCGCATTATACGAGAAAAAGGAAAACCCTTAATGGTGTACGGAGAAAAGGGCAACACGAAGCTACATCTTATTAGTAATTTGAAGGCACAAAAACTAATAAGAAAAGGTTGCTATGCTGTTCTAGCACACGTCGAGAAAGTACAAACTGAAGAAAAGAGCATCAATGATGTTCCCATTGCAAAAGAATTTCCCGATGTATTTCCGAAAGAATTACCGGGATTACCCCCACATCGATCCGTTGAATTTCAAATAGATCTTATACCAGGAGCTGCACCAAAAGCTCGTGCTCCTTACAGACTCGCACCCAGCGAGATGAAAGAACTGTAAAGCCAATTACAAGAACTTTTAGAGCGTGGTTTCATTCGACCAAGCACATCACCGTGGGGAGCTCCTATTTTGTTTGTCAAGAAGAAAGATGGTACATTCAGGTTGTGTATCGACTACCGAGAGTTGAACAAACTTACCATCAAGAACCGCTACGCACTACCGAGAATCGACAACTTATTTGATCAACTACAAGGCTCGTCTGTTTATTCAAAGATTGACTTACGTTCCGGGTATCATCAAATGCGGGTGAAAGAAGATGATATTCCAAAGACTGCTTTCAGAACACGTTACGGTCATTACGAGTTTATGGTCATGCCGTTTGGTTTAACTAATGCACCAACTGTGTTCATGGACCTTATGAACCGAGTGTGTGGACCATACATTGACAAGTTTGTCATTGTTTTCATTGATGACATACTTATTTACTCAAAGAATGACCAAGAACACGGTGAACATTTGAGAAAGGTGTTAGAAGTATTGAGGAAGGAAGAATTGTACGCTAAGTTTTCAAAGTGTGCATTTTGGTTGGAAGAAGTTCAATTCCTCGGTCACATAGTGAACAAAGAAGGTATTAAGGTGGATCCGGCAAAGATAGAAACTGTTGAAAAGTGGGAAACCCCGAAAACTCCGAAACACGTACGCCAGTTTTTAGGACTAGCTGGTTACTACAGAAGGTTCATCCAAGACTTTTCCAGAATAGCAAAACCCTTGACTGCATTAACGCATAAAGGGAAGAAATTTGAATGGAATGATGAACAAGAGAAAGCTTTTCAGTTATTGAAGAAAAAGCTAACTACGGCACCTATATTGTCATTGCCTGAAGGGAATGATTATTTTGTGATTTATTGTGACGCATCAAAGTAAGGTCTCGGTTGTGTATTAATGCAACGAACGAAGGTGATTGCTTATGCGTCTAGACAATTGAAGATTCACGAACAAAATTATACGACGCATGATTTGGAATTAGGCGCGGTTGTTTTTGCATTAAAGACTTGGAGGCACTACTTATATGGGGTCAAAAGTATTATACATACCGACCACAAAAGTCTTCAACACATATTTAATCAGAAACAACTGAATATGAGGCAGCGTAGGTGGATTGAATTATTGAATGATTACGACTTTGAGATTCGTTACCACCCGGGGAAGGCAAATGTGGTAGCCGATGCCTTGAGCAGGAAGGACAGAGAACCCATTCGAGTAAAATCTATGAATATAATGATTCATAATAACCTTACTACTCAAATAAAGGAGGCGCAACAAGGAGTTTTAAAAGAGGGAAATTTAAAGGATGAAATACCCAAAGGATCGGAGAAGCATCTTAATATTCGGGAAGACGGAACCCGGTATAGGGCTGAAAGGATTTGGGTACCAAAATTTGGAGATATGAGAGAAATGGTACTTAGAGAAGCTCATAAAACCAGATACTCAATACATCCTGGAACGGGGAAGATGTACAAGGATCTCAAGAAACATTTTTGGTGGCCGGGTATGAAAGCCGATGTTGCTAAATACGTAGGAGAATGTTTGACGTGTTCTAAGGTCAAAGCTGAGCATCAGAAACCATCGGGTCTACTTCAACAACCCGAAATCCTGGAATGGAAATGGGAAAACATTACCATGGATTTCATCACTAAATTGCCAAGGACTGCAAGTGGTTTTGATACTATTTGGGTAATAGCTGATCGTCTCACCAAATCAGCACACTTCCTGCCAATAAGAGAAGATGACAAGATGGAGAAGTTAGCACGACTGTATTTGAAGAAAGTCATCTCCAGACATGGAATACCAATCTCTATTATCTCTGATAGGGATGGTAGATTTATTTCAAGATTCTGGCAGACATTACAGCAAGCATTAGGAACTCGTCTAGACATGAGTACTGCCTATCATCCACAAACTGATGGGCAGAGCGAAAGGACGATACAAATGCTTGAAGACATGCTACGAGCATGTGTTATTGATTTCGGAAACAGTTGGGATCGACATCTACCGTTAGCAGAATTTTCCTACTACAACAGCTACCATTCAAGCATTGAGATGGCGCCGTTTGAAGCACTTTATGGTAGAAAGTGCAGGTCTCCAATTTGTTGGAGTGAAGTGGGGGATAGACAGATTACGGGTCCGGAGATTATACAAGAAACTACCGAGAAGATCATCCAAATTCAACAACGGTTGAAAACCGCCCAAAGTCGACAAAAGAGCTACGCTGACATTAAAAGAAAAGATATAGAATTTGAAATTGGAGAGATGGTCATGCTTAAAGTTGCACCTTGGAAAGGCGTTGTTCGATTTGGTAAACGAGGGAAATTAAATCCAAGGTATATTGGACCATTCAAGATTATTGATCGTGTCGGACCAGTAGCTTACCGACTTGAGTTACCTCAACAACTCGCGGCTGTATATAACACTTTCCACGTCTCGAATTTGAAGAAATGTTTTGCTAAAGAAGATCTCACTATTCCGTTAGATGAAATCCAAATCAACGAAAAACTTCAATTCATCGAAGAACCCGTCGAAATAATGGATCGTGAGGTTAAAAGACTTAAGCAAAACAAGATACCAATTGTTAAGGTTCGATGGAATGCTCGTAGAGGACCCGAGTTCACCTGGGAGCATGAAGATCAGATGAAGAAGAAATACCCGCATCTATTTCCAGAAGATTCGTCAACACCTTCAACAGCTTAAAATTTCGGGACGAAATTTATTTAACGGGTAGGTACTGTAGTGACCCGAACTTTTCCATGTTTATATATATTAATTGAGATTGATATTTACATGATTAAATATTTCCAACATGTTAAGCAATCAAATTTGTTAAGACTTGATTAATTGAAATATGTTTCATATAGACAATTGACCACCCAAGTTAACCGGTGATTCACGAACATTAAAACTTGTAAAAACTATATGATGACATATATATGGATATATATATAGTTAACATGATACTATGATAAGTAAACATATCATTAAGTATATTAACAATGAACTACATATGTAAAAACAATACTACTAACTTAATGATTTTTAAACGAGACATATATGTAAAGATTATCGTTGTAAAGACATTTAATGCATATATATCATATTAAGAGATATTCATACATGATAATATCATGATAATATAATAATTTAAAATCTCATTTGATATTATAAACATTGGGTTGACAACATTTAACAAGATCGTTAACCTAAAGGTTTCAAAACAACACTTACATGTAACGACTAACGATGACCTAACGACTCAGTTAAAATGTATATACATGTAGTGTTTTAATATGTATTTATACACTTTTGAAAGACTTCAATACACTTATCAAAATACTTCTACTTAACAAAAATGCTTACAATTACATCCTCGTTCAGTTTCATCAACAATTCTACTCGTATGCACCCGTATTCGTACTCGTACAATACACAGCTTTTAGATGTATGTACTATTGGTATATACACTCCAATGATCAGCTCTTAGCAGCCCATGTGAGTCACCTAACACATGTGGGAACCATCATTTGGCAACTAGCATGAAATATCTCATAAAATTACAAAAATATGAGTAATCATTCATGACTTATTTACATGAAAACAAAATTACATATCCTTTATATCTAATCCATACACCAACGACCAAAAACACCTACAAACACTTTTATTCTTCAATTTTCTTCATCTAATTGATCTCTCTCAAGTTCTATCTTCAAGTTCTAAGTGTTCTTCATATATTCTACAAGTTCTAGTTACAAAAAATCAAGAATACTTTCAAGTTTGCTAGCTCACTTCCAATCTTGTAAGATGATCATCCAACCTCAAGAAATCTTTGTTTCTTACAGTAGGTTATCATTCTAATACAAGGTAATAATCATATTCAAACTTTGGTTCAATTTCTATAACTATAACAATCTTATTTCAAGTGATGATCTTACTTGAACTTGTTTTCGTGTCATGATTCTGCTTCAAGAACTTCGAGCCATCCAAGGATCCGTTGAAGCTAGATCCATTTTTCACTTTTCCAGTAGGTTTATCTAAGGAACTTAAGGTAGTAATGATGTTCATAACATCATTCGATTCATACATATAAAGCTATCTTATTCGAAGGTTTAAACTTGTAATCACTAGAACATAGTTTAGTTAATTCTAAACTTGTTCGCAAACAAAAGTTAATCCTTCTAACTTGACTTTTAAAATCAACTAAACACATGTTCTATATCTATATGATATGCTAACTTAATGATTTAAAACCTGGAGACACGAAAAACACCGTAAAACCGGATTTACGCCGTCGTAGTAACACCGCGGGCTGTTTTGGGTTAGTTAATTAAAAACTATGATAAACTTTGATTTAAAAGTTGTTATTCTGAGAAAATGATTTTTATTATGAACATGAAACTATATCCAAAAATTATAGTTAAACTCAAAGTGGAAGTATGTTTTCTAAAATGGTCATCTAGACGTCGTTCTTTCGACTGAAATGACTACCTTTACAAAAACGACTTGTAACTTATTTTTCCGACTATAAACCTATACTTTTTCTGTTTAAATTCATAAAATAGAGTTCAATATGAAACCATAGCAATTTGATTCACTCAAAACGGATTTAAAATGAAGAAGTTATGGGTAAAACAAGATTGGATAATTTTTCTCATTTTAGCTACGTGAAAATTTGTAACAAATCTATTTCAACCATAACTTAATCAACTTGTATTGTATATTATGTAATCTTGAGATACCATAGACACGTATACAATGTTTCGACCTATCATGTCGACGCATCTATATATATTTCGGAACAACCATAGACACTCTATATGTGAATGTTAGAGTTAGCTATACAGGGTTGAGGTTGATTCCAAAATATATATAGTTTGAGTTGTGATCAATACTGAGATACGTATACACTGGGTCGTGGATTGATTCAAGATAATATTTATCGATTTATTTCTGTACATCTAACTGTGGACAACTAGTTGTAGGTTACTAACGAGGACAACTGACTTAATAAACTTAAAACATCAAAATATATTAAAAGTGTTGTAAATATATTTTGAACATACTTTGATATATATGTATATATTGTTATAGGTTCGTGAATCAACCAGTGGCCAAGTCTTACTTCTCGACGAAGTAAAAATCTGTGAAAGTGAGTTATAGTCCCACTTTTAAAATCTAATATTTTTGGGATGAGAATACATGCAGGTTTTATAAATGATTTACAAAATAGACACAAGTACGTGAAACTACATTCTATGGTTGTATTATCGAAATCGAATATGCCCCTTTTTATTAAGTCTGGTAATCTAAGAATTAGGGAACAGACACCCTAATTGACGCGAATCCTAAAGATAGATCTATTGGGCCTAACAAACCCCATCCAAAGTACCGGATGCTTTAGTACTTCGAAATTTATATCATATCCGAAGGGTGTCCCGGAATGATGGGGATATTCTTATATATGCATCTTGTTAATGTCGGTTACCAGGTGTTCACCATATGAATGATTTTTATCTCTATGTATGGGATGTGTATTGAAATATGAAATCTTGTGGTCTATTATTATGATTTGATATATATAGGTTAAACCTATAACTCACCAACATTTTTGTTGACGTTTTAAGCATGTTTATTCTCAGGTGATTATTAAGAGCTTCCGCTGTCGCATACTTAAATAAGGACGAGATTTGGAGTCCATGCTTGTATGATATTGTCTAAAAACTGCATTCAAGAAACTTATTTTGTTGTAACATATTTGTATTGTAAACCATTATGTAATGGTCGTGTGTAAACGGAATATTTTAGATTATCATTATTTGATAATCTACGTAAAGCTTTTTAAACCTTTATTGATGAAATAAAGGTTATGGTTTGTTTTAAAATGAATGCAGTCTTTGAAAAACGTCTCATATAGAGGTCAAAACCTCGCAACGAAATCAATTAATATGGAACATTTTTAATCAATAAGAACGGGACATTTCAAAAAATATCTTTGTATCCCCTATTTATTTGATAAAATAATATTGATCATAATAATAATAAGTAAAAGTTGTATTATTTTGTAATAATAATTATTATTATTCTATAAAAAAAATGACAATATTTATATTTACTAAAAATGTTATTATGATAAAATGATAATACTAACATAATAGTAATAATGATATTTTATAATAACAATGATATTTCTATTAAAATAATCACGACGATAGTAATAATAATCATTTTAACAATAATACTAAAATTCAGTTGACTATAACTTCTAATCCGTTCATTGAAACCATTCGATATCTAAATGAAAAGTTCTTAATTTTTCGCTAGCTTTTCAATGACATGCATATCATATACCCTATCTCAGTAGCATATGTATCTAATTCAGGATTCAACAAACCTATCTAAGGACAATATCGAATGTACAAGCATGCATAATCCTATATACTCGAGCACTAGTCAGGGATACACTATTGATATATAAAAGTTAAGTTATGAGTGCTCACGTATCAATATTGAGATTCAATATTGCAGGAAAGTACGTAGACGCAATGGAGATGATAAACACTAGATTAACCTCACGAGTATACCCATGAACCATACCCTCACCTCCATAGCTATAACCCATAATTTCCTTAGCTTCGACTCATTCAAAAAACTATTTTGAAATCACTCGGACATCACTCCATCGTAATATTTTATGTATACTAATAATATCTTGAAATAATATAGAACAAATATATATATATATATATATATATATAAATATTTATATATATATATATATATATATATATATATATATATATATAAATCGATTGAGAGAGTTTAGAGAAATATATTTTCAAGTTTCTATGAAATAATGAAACCTATTGAATTCTATTTATAATAGATTTTTGAATTATTAAAGTGAATTATTAAAGTATGAATTATTCAAGTGAATTATTAAAGTATGAATTATTAAAGTGAATTATTAAAGTTAAAGTAAAGTAAAAGTATAAAAACTATGTATGTATAATACGCGTATAAATATATATATAATATTAATTTAAATCGATATATATATTTAATGAAATAAAATATAAATATCGTTATATTTATTATACTGGTTAAGTAATGAGTTGTCAAAAGTGATTCTAGATATTTATAAAAGTTATATACGTTTTAATAATAAAGTTCTTTTTAAACTGAAAACGTTTTTGTACGTTTGAAAATAGATTAATAGAATATTATGGAAACCAATTCTCCACTAGCTTTTGTCTAACTTTCGTAAATGACACTTTTTATTTTTATTTATAAATAGCTTTACAAATTATTCCGAATATCGTTAAGAGGAATAGATTTTCTCAAATCATAGTGGATCTCTCAACAGAGACTTGTAATCATAATTCAATGTTTCTGATAATTCAATCATTTAATATATATATTTTTTAATTTCATCGATAATCATATTGAAACAAATACGTTCATATAAAGCATTATACGTTTAAATACTTTGTTGACATTTTCAATTTATAACATATACACATATACATACATATTCATATATGTTCATTTAATGGTTCGTGAATCATTGGAATCTGGTCGAGGTTTAAATGAATGTATAAACATAGTTTAAAATCCTTGAGATTTAACTTAACAAACATTGCTTATCGTGTCAGAATAATATAAAGATAAAGTTTAAATTTAGTCAGAAATTTCCGGGTCGTCACAGTACCTACCCGTTAAAGAAATTTCGTCCTAGAAATTTGATAGAGGTCGTTATGGCTAACAATGAGAATGTTATTATGACGATTATGAAGTTTTATCATGTCTAAGAAGTATGGATAAAATAATTCGATTACTCGAAGCGTATGAGGGAAGTTATCGTAAATGAAGGAAATAAGATTATAGTGATTCATCATATCTTTTGACATCACAATTGATCTCCAAATTTAAAGAAAATCTTTGTAATCTATGTTGGATTTGATGCTTCGGTGATTAAGGAGATTATGATTCTCTTCGAATTAATACGATAATCCATCTTGATTTCTCTGTCGGGTATTTCACTATAAATCCACCTCCTTCGTTTCCTTACAACTCACACCTTCTATTCTTTCTCCCTCAACTCATATTTTAAAGTATTTGTCAATATGCTTCATCCAGTACTGATTCTCGATATACTCCTCACTTTCATATCTGTCGTTCTTCTTTTTCATCTGCCTCCGGAAGAATCTATTTACTTCTACTATACTCTCGGTTTTATAGTATTTTTAGTTCTTCCGTGTCTTTATATTGCTATATGCATCGATATATACGGTTTATAATTTTTGAGTGGTTGTTGGGTTTTATATCTTCCCTTATATTTTAAAGCCCCTGCTTTTGTAGTCTATAATCATTGACATCCATAGTTAATGCTCCCTTCTATTTACTGCGATTTATAATCCAATTTCTATTTTGGAGTTTTGTCCTTTCGTTTCTTCTTCTTACGATTAAGCAACGTTTGTAATGGTCCAGTATTCGCAGATATGAATTTTAGAATGAACATAGTTAATGTTCTAAGAAGGAAATGGTAATGGCACGATCGTGATTTGTTAATTTACCAGAATACCCTGAAAAGACCGAATCATCAAGAAAATATATTCTTGATATTTTTAGAGATTAAATAGAATACAAGAGTCGTGTAACATGGAACATGATGACGGCATGGTCTGTGAATCGTCAAGTCCCATTAGAAACTCAGCATGACTTACTGTAATATAATCACGTTGATGAAGTGTCATTATATTATACTAACTCATGCTTCAGTTCCCAACACTACTTCAAAACATTCATAATTTAAACTCGAAAGTTTATAGAATATAGAAACTCATAGTTTCTTATATGATGTAACACTGATAGCGCAAAGAGATAAATGACTTTAAATAAGATTAGTTGTGAAAATATCTTCAGAAATATCGCGGATATTTATAATGAAAGATATGATAATATCTTAGAATTTCTAATATTGATGGATGATGATGAAGATTTGTCTGTAAAGGTTTAGAATAAAGAGTAAGGTATTCGTTAATGACTTTAGCAGGCACTGAATCATTTGGATTCTTTGAAGGTAGATTTAGTCTTTGTGATTTGTCCACAGCCTCCTTCATAGTCTGTTCAATCCGTTTTCCAGTTCCAAACCTTCTCTTTTTCTCAGCTTTACCACCTTACTATTCTTTGTCATCAAACTTTTTACTGCTAAGATCGTTTACAGTTTTTGATGTTTCGTCAGCATTTCAAGAACTAGTTTGCAGTTCAAAATATTTTTCAGAACTTCACATTCAAAGTATGTAAGTCCAGGAGATAGACGTTTTACGTACACATATAACTGTTGGCGTAGACATGCTGCGAGATTTCAAAATACTGGTTACTGTTTTCCGATGATTCGTATGACAATTCTCGTTATAAGATGCGAATGAGTAAATGATGTGATTTCAATAAATATAATGATTTTTCAAAAAGTCAAAGATAATTGAAGTTGTTGGTAAGTTTATTGCTAAGGTGGCGAGATATGAAAGGTCCCCAGCAACGATGACGAAAGGGCAATGTATCTATCGAGGTTATAATAAGACTAGTCCGACTGAAAAGTCAAAGTTGACTTGCTGGAGCTGTGATAAAACTGTCTACTTTGAAAAGGAATTGAAAAGTCATTTTAGCTAATAAATGCTAAAGGGTCTGACACGGATACGCGTCGAACTATGACTTTGGCTTCGAGAGCTTTTTAGGTACATAAATGTGGGTAATATGTGGTTGGATCATCATCTCGATTGTTCATTATTTGAAGTGTCTTCAAAAACTTCGGAGAGTTTGAACACAGTTTGTAATCGTTAATATACATATGATGTTCTAACACAGTTTTAAAGTCAGAGTATAGCTTTGAAAGATGTAGGAATCTAAGAGTGATGTCTTCTGTTAAATCATGACTTGGATTTTGATTTGTCAAAATCAGAATGCATAATCAAATTTGGGTGAGAATGGTTGTTTTGATTTCTATACAAGAATGTATATTGTTGTGAGATTTTGGGAGTATAGTTGATGATTTGCTTAATTAGATTCGAAAAATGTAACATATTAATTATGAATTTATAGATCTCTCGGGTATTACCTACCCGTTAAATTTTTTTTTCACAATTAATATTTTGTACAACAGAATTTTATTACTATAACAACCCTCACTTTTCCCTTCTAAATTTACCAAGTTGTCCTTATGGTTTCAATGTCATATTCTGTGCCTCATCATTAGGGCTGTTATCCATTACGACAAACGAACATTTATACTTTCATTAAATGATCGTAATTATTATTAAAACCCTAATATGATATAAAACCCTAAACCTAACTCTATACATTAAATGCTAAAACCTAATACCATTTAATGTTAAATATTAAACTCTAACCCTAATACTAAAATAATAATATAAACTATAGGTAATAATATTAAATGGTGACATTTATAAAAATCAAAAACTAATTAGAACTAAGTAAAAATTTATAAATGTTAGGGACTAATAATTAAATAAAATGTATTTAAATAAATGTAACCCTAATAGTAATAATATTAATAATAATAATAATAATAATAATAATAATAATAATAATAATAATAATAATAATAATAATAATAATAATAATAATAATAATAATAATAATAATAATAATATAAAATACATAAAAAATGCCGTATAAAAAAAAGGAAATAAGATCATATGTAACAGATATATCGGCTATATTTATCTTTTTAGAAAATCAAACTTGAATACTAAGTTTGATTAATCCTAGCCTAATACAAATTGTAAAGGATTAGGAAACTAACAATCCTATAAATATCCTCAAGAAATTCACGAGTTCACCACAATATTCCTGCAGAAAATAAGTCGACTAGTTCCCTCTAAACCTGTCGACTAAACAACACTTATTCATCTTCTTTTGTCGATCAACAAACCCTCATCCAGCCTGCTTTTGCTTGTCGACTCACAACCCCATCAAAAGAACCTCCTGCAACGACTAAGACTCACCACAAAACCTGCTACAATTCGCCTATTGTTTGCTGCTGTTATAGTTTTCTATTTCACCACAAAACAGCCCAAGAATCCCCCCTAGTTGCTGCATAAAGTCTGCTGTAAGTTGTTTCTGTTTGGTTGTATAAATTGACCTACAACAGCTTTTGTTTTAATTGTTGTTGCTTGCTTTTCTTTTTCTGTTTCTTGCGTGATCCAACAGCCCAAAAGAGTCCCCTGGGGATCGAGAATTTCTTGCTAAACCTGCTGCTACTTCCTGGTTTCCGTCGTGATCATTCTGACCCAAAACAGACTTCATATTGGGTCGTGATCTTGCTGTGTTGCAGCCTGCTTGTTTCTGTTTTTCTGGACGTGCCATACCCGTCACAAAATCTTGATTTCATTCTTCTTGAGGTAGTTCTAATTCCTAGTTAAATCCTACTTAAATCTATTAGATAATAAATGTATGTATTAAGAATAAAGATTGTGATTTTATGTTGTGAATAATAAGATTTAAAGTTTATAAAGATTTATAAATTGTTGTAAGGTTAATTATTATGATTATTGAAAAGGATTATGATCAAGTATTATAATTAGTTATTAATAGTAGTTATGATTTTATGTAGTAACTAGATTGTGATAATGATAAAAGATGTATGAATTATAATTATGGAGTAATAAGGTTAAGTAGGTTTAATAAAAGTTGATTAGTAATAATATAATGGGTATGATTAAAGTAAAAATATAATTGAAAGATGATAAGAATATGATTATGATCTTATGTGGAGTAATAAGGTAAAAGTATAACTAAAAGTATGACTAAAATATGGTAATAAGTATGATTAGGGTTAATGAATGTAACTATTAGTTATAGAAAAGATATGATTTTATGTGAAAGGTGGTTAATTAGTAATGATAGTTAAAGATTTTGAATTGATATTGGCTAAAAAGATTACTAGTTGTTAAGTTAAAAACTTATGACTTTATGTCAAGTTACAAAGATTGTGATTAAGATTTAGGTTATGATCATGGTGTACGTGCATGCATGCATGCATACGTACGTGTGTGCAAGTATACACTGTATGTATATGTGTGTGTGTGTATATGTGAATATATGCATACGTGTATATGTATGTGTATATAAGTATGTATATGTACGTGTGAATGTATGTATGAAAGTTCATTATGTAAGATACATAAGTTAGTAAACCTAATTATAACAAGAAGTAATATATATGTATATGTACCATCTTTCACTTATATATATGTAACATATACACCTACTAAATATATATACATATCATATAGTTATAAATACATACATGTATGATAATAATAAAGAATGTATATATATGTATGTATCACATAGATATAATCACACACGTAACGTATAATGATAACTTACATAATAGTTGAATAATTAAAGTAATTAATAATACTATTGTTAGTATAACCTATACACATACCTATATAGTAACACATAATAACACTAATAATATTATCACTTATATACATATAACTTTCTCGAAAACGCTCACTGTTAATATAGTTTACTATATTAATAAACAAGCTATATGTCTATTAGACATTACCTAATCAAATATTATATCTCTAGGTTGAGATCTCTGCTTACACACTGCATTCATACTACTTGCGTGGATTTTCTTGCTTGTTATTAAGGTGAACTTCATAGCCCCACTTTTTAACTTTCTCTATTACTTATTTTATAACTTTGGGGTGAGACACATGCTTGCTTTTAAACTGTTTTACGCTTAGACACAAGTACCTGAAAACTGTTTAACTGTGCTGACATGCTTTGATTCATGCTAAATCCCTACCATGATATCGTTAATTGCTACGTATAAAGGCAAGCTTAGTTATTGTGAATAGCTCTATTGAGAGTGACGTCTCTAACCATTTGACCGTTGGTCTTTGGTTACATAATAATGATTAAACGACACTGACAGTTCAAGGTGTCCTGGGGTAACTTTGTTTACGTATCGATATCATAACTTTCAGCATTTACTTTTGATAACTAAATCTTGTGGTCTAAAACTATATACATTAAACCTATGTTGTTCACTCAACCTTTTTGGTTGACACTTTAAGCATGTTTTGTCTCAGGTGAAGAACTGCTAAAGATTATTTGCTTTTTGGACTTTGCTGCTTTTAGAGTCCGCATATCATCATTCATATTATTGCCTTAGAACATTTTAGATTACATTTAAATTTTAAGGAGTCATTTGTAATGACTTAATACTTTCTGCTGCTTATAATACATTGGTTATCAAATAAAACGTCTCATATAGAGTCGTTCTCGTTTATACATACTTGTGTTGTGATATTGTGAAGTCATATTTTCCCGGCCCTATTTGGGGGTATGACAGAGTGGTATCAGAGCCAGGTTTTTATAGAGAACCAGGATTTCATATTATGTGTGCCTTATGTGTTAGTTAGGTGCCTTAGCAATCTATAGGACTATAACCTTTCCTGTTTTAGTTTCTAGTGCATTTTCCCCTTATATTCTATTCGTGCTTTTGCGTCACCCTTAGAACCTACCTAATTATTTATCTTTCTTTTTCATTTAGGATGTCTCGCCTTAACCCGATCATCATTTCTGACTCTGAGGGATCCTACTCCGAAAGATCTGTCCACACACCGACTTATGGACCCGTTTCCCCGCCATTTTCACCAACTCACCCAAACTATGTCCCTGCTAGTCCACCACACTCCCCTCATTTGGAAGAATCCCGCACTAATGATAACTATGTTGGGGATGACGAGGAGGAAGAGTTTGTGGAGGAGATGATTGAAGAAGAAGAAGTTGAGGAAGAATCTAAGTCCGAGTCCCTTGTTAAAGGAAATGGCAACAATAGTGTACCGCGAAATCTTTCGACTATTCGTTCTCATAAAAGTTTTATAAGCTACCCGCCCCTACATACAAGAGTACTAAAAGACCTGGGCTCAGTAATATAGAAATGGTGAATGCTGATCTCATAAGCTACACCAATCGGTTTCAAGAATTTGCTCTCATGGCTACTCCCGAGTATCTAGGGATCCAATGCTACATCAATGGATTACCTAATGAAGTCCGAAGAGATGTTATCTTGGAGAACCCGAGCACCATACAAGAAGCTGCTTGCATGGCAAGCTATTTCATCGACAAACATAAGGAGAAAGAAGGTGCAAAAAGAAATAGAGAAGGAATGGAGCAAGAAATTGTAAAAGTAAATTCAACAAGTTATATGAGGGAAAACGTCCTTATTGCAAGAGATGTGAGAAACACAATGAAGGATGGTGTAAGGCCAAGTGAACCAAGTGTGAGAAGGTGGGTCACGTAGCCAAGAAATGTAGAGTTGTTATCCCATCAATCAAAACTCCAGCAAATGCAACCGTTCCTACTTGCTATAACTGCGGAGGAGTTGGGCATTTCAAAAATCAATGTTCGAATAAGAAGAAGAATGAGGAGGCACAATGAAGAGTTTTTGGAAACCATTAGAGACATTTAAATTTTCTCATTTTCATAGTGTTCCTTATGTCACCATTTAGTACCTTTACATCTTGGAAGATTTCATTAAGTTTCTGTAATACTCTAGTTATTTTCTTTTAATGAATGATGTTATTTTCTTTTCTTTCATTTTCCATTTGAATTATTCACCTTGAAGAAGAAGAATATTGACTAAGATGACATAGTAGTAACCTTACGGAGTGACAAAAGTATAATTTAGAATAATATAATGACAGTTGATCAACGTCATTATATTATGATAAATCATACAGAAATCCTAATGGATCATGATGGGAATAAGATTTGATCAACCTTAGGACCATTGTATACCATTACCTACTACTTATCACTATGTTGTCAACTAAAAATATCAACCCTAGATGTTACATTATCCCTCCCTTATAAATTATCCACGCTCGGTGTTGTACCTATTGCATAGGTATCATACCTATTAGCTCCACCCGAAAAGAAGGAATCGTTCAGCCAACTCCAAGAGCTTTTGGAGAAAGGTTTCATCCATCCTAGCTTGTCTCCGTGAGGAGCACCCGCTCTTTTCATTAAGAAAGGTAGCACGTTGAGAATGTGTATTAATTACCGAGAACTCAACAAGTTAACCATCAAGAATCGTTATCCATTCCCGCTTATTGATGACCTGTTTGACCAACTGCAAGGGTCAAGTATCTATTCGAAACTTAATCTTAGGTCGGGTTATCAACAATTGGGAGTCAAGGAAACCAATGTTTCTAAGACTACTTTCCTAACTCGTTATAGACACTATGAGTATCTTGTCATGCCTTTTTGCTTAACTAATGCTCCTACTATATTCATGGATCTTATGAACCATGCATGCAAAACTTATCTTGATAAATTCGTGATAGTCTTCATTGATGACGTCTTAACCTATTCCAAGAGCGAGAAAGAGCATGAGCAACTTCTGTGATTTATTCTAGAACTCTTAAAGAAGGAACAACTGTATGCCAAGTTTTTCCAAGTGTAAATTTTGGCTGCGAACCGTACAAATTCCTTGGACATGTAGTTAATAGTGAAGGAATACATGTCGATCCTATAAAAATCACCATTAATCAGAAATTTTCAAGAACTAATCTTGGATTAAGTCTATAAGACTAAATATTCCATTCACCTGGGCTCTTTTAGCTAAATTTTCATACAATATCAACTCTCATTCAAGTAGGTCCCCACAGTAATTAAATGTAGACTTTGCTTTAACAAAATGTTGACCGAATGATAATTTTAGTCAACACTTCCTGCTAATTAAAATTCATACATCTCGAATCTTAAAAAGTGTTCTGCTGACGGTATACTCGTTATTCCCTTGAATGATCTTCGCTTTAATTGCACTTCATCTAAAAACCTATAGAAGATATGGGTCGTGCGGTTAAACGCTTGAAACAAAGCACTAAACCTATTGTTAAAGTCCGTTGGAATTCACGACGAGGCCCCGAGTATACCTGGGAACGTGAAGACCAAATGAGACGGAAATATCCCCATCTCTTCTCAATCACAGATGCATCCGAGAAATCTTCCTGAAACTTCGGGATGAAGTTTAAATTAACGGGGAGGTACTATAACAACCCTCACTTTTCCCTTCTAAATTTACCAAGTTGTCCTTACGGTTTCAATGTCATATTCTGTGCCTCATCATTAGGGCTGTTATCCATTACGACAAATGAACATTTATACTTTCATTAAATGATCGTAATTATTATTAAAACCCTAATATGATATAAAACCCTAAACCTAACCCTATACATTAAATGCTAAACCCTAATACCATTTAATGTTAAATATTAAACTCTAACCCTAATACTAAAATAATAATATAAACTATAGGTAATAATATTAAATGGTGACATTTATAAAAATCAAAAACTAATTAGAACTAAGTAAAAATTTATAAATGTTAGGGACTAATAATTAAATAAAATGTATTTAAATAAATGTAACCCTAATAATAATAATAATAATAATAATAATAATAATAATAATAATAATAATAATAATAATAATAATAATAATAATAATAATAATAATAATAATAATAATAATAATAATAATAATAATAATAATATAAAATACATAAAAGATGCCGTATAAAAAAAAGGAAATAAGATCATATGTAACAGATATATCGGCTATATTTATCTTTTTAGAAAATTAAACTTGAATACTAAGTTTGATTAATCCTAGCCTAATACAAATTGTAAAGGATTATGAAACTAACAATCCTATAAATATCCTCAAGAAATTCACGAGTTCACCACAATATTCCTGCAGAAAATAAGTCGACTAGTTCCCTCTAAACCTGTCGACTAAACAACACTTATCCAGCTTCTTTTGTCAATCAACAAACCCTCATCCAGCCTGCTTTTGCTTGTCGACTCACAAACCCATCAAAAGAACCTCCTGCAGTGACTAAGACTCACCACAAAACCTGCTGCAATTCGCCTATTGTTTGCTGCTGTTACAGTTTTCTATTTCACCACAAAACAGCCCAAGAATCCCCCCTATTTGCTGCATAATGTCTGATGTAAGTTGTTTCTGTTTGGTTGTATAAATCGACCTACAAAAGCTTTTGTTTTAATTGTTGTTGCTTGCTTTTATTTTTCTGTTTCTTGCGTGATCCAACAGCCCAAAAGAGTCCCCTGGTGATCGAGAATTTCTTGCTAAACCTGCTGCTACTTCCTGGTTTCCGTCGTGATCATTCTGACCCAAAACATACTTCATATTGGGTCGTGATCTTGCTGTGTTGCAGCCTTCTTGTTTCTGTTTTTCTGGACGTGCCATACCCATCACAAAATCTTGATTTCATTCTTCTTGAGGTAGTTCTAATTCCTAGTTAAATCCTACTTAAATCTATTAGATAATAAATGTATGTATTAAGAATAAAGATTATGATTTTATGTTGTGAATAATAAGGTTTAAAGTTTATAAAGATTTATGAATTGTTGTAAGGTTAATTATTATGATTATTGAAAAGGATTATGATCAAGTATTATAATTAGTTATTAATAGTAGTTATGATTTTATGTAGTAACTAGATTGCGATAATGATAAAAGATGTATGAATTATAATTATGGAGTAATAAGGTTAAGTAGGTTTAATGAATGTTGATTAGTAATAATATAACGGGTATGATTAAAGTAAAAATATAATTGAAAGATGATAAGAATATGATTATGATCTTATGTGGAGTAATAAGGTAAAAGTATAATTAAAAGTATGACTAAAAGATGGTAATAAGTATGATTAGGGTTAATGAATGTAACTATTAGTTATAGAAAAGATATGATTTTATGTGAAAGGTGGTTAATTAGTAATGATAGTTAAAGATTTTGAATTGATATTGGCTAAAAAGATTACTAGTTGTTAAGTTAAAACTTATGACTTTATGTCAAGTTACAAAGATTGTGATTAATATTTAGGTTATGATCATGGTGTACGTGCATGCATGCATGCATACGTACGTGTGTGCAAGTATACACTGTATGTATATGTGTGTGTGTGTGTATATGTGAATATATGCATACGTGTATATGTATGTATATATAAGTATGTATATGTACGTGTGAATGTATGTATGAACGTTCATTATGTAAGATACATAAGTTAGTAAACCTAATTATAACAAGAAGTAATATATATGTATATGTACCATCTTTCACTTATATATATGTAACATATACACCTACTAAATATATATACATATCATATAGTTATAAATACATACATGTATGATAATAATAAAGAATGTATATATATGTATGTATCACATAGATATAATCACACACGTAACATATAATGATAACTTACATAATAGTTGAAAAATTAAAGTAATTAATAATACTATTGTTAGTATAACCTATACACATACCTATATAGGAACACATAATAACACTAATAATATTATCAATTATATACATATAACTTTCTCAAAAACGGTCACTGTTAATATAGTTTACTATATTAATAAACAAGCTATATGTCTATTAGACATTACCTAATCAAATATTATATCTCTAGGTTGAGATCTCTGCTTACACACTCCATTCATACTACTTGCGTGGATTTGCTTGCTTGTTATTAAGGTAAACTTCATAGCCCTGCTTTTTAACTTTCTCTATTACTTATTTTATAACTTTGGGGTGAGACACATGCTTGATTTTAAACTGTTTTATGCTTAGACACAAGTACCTGAAAACTGTTTAACTGTGCTGACATGCTTTGATTCATTCTAAATCCCTACCATGATGTCGTTAATTGCTACATATAAAGGCAAGCTTAGTTATTGTGAATAGCGCTATTGGGAGTGACGTCTCTAACCATTTGACCGTTGGTCTTTGGTTACATAATAATGATTAAACGACACTGACAGTTCAAGGTGTCCTGGGGTAACTTTGTTTACGTATCGATATCATAACTTTCAGCATTTACTTTTGATAACTAAATCTTGTGGTCTAAAACTATATACATTAAACCTATGTTGTTCACTCAACCTTTTTGGTTGACATTTTAAGCATGTTTTGTCTCAGGTGAAGAACTGCTAAAGATTATTTTCTTTTTGGACTTTGCTGTTTTTGGAGTCCGCATATCATCATTCATATTATTGCATTAGAACATTTTAGATTACATTTAAATTTTAAGGAGTCATTTGTAATGACTTAATACTTTCCGCTGCTTATAATACATTGTTTATCAAATAAAACGTCTCATATAGAGTCGTTCTCGTTTATACATACTTGTGTTGTGATATTGTGAATTCATATTTCCCCAGCCCTATTTGGGGGTATGACAATTACAGTCTTTATGAAAATATATATGTGCATATTTTCTTCAGATGTAACTTAGATTTAATGAGTTAATATTAAATTAAACTCATTTGATTTACGGTTGAAACTAGAACTGAATAATCCCTAAAGACTTTAGAAATTACATAACTTTTACGGAGTATTTATTCAATAAAATTGAAATTATGAATTAATACTTCATTATTTGTTGGTGTTTGTGGAATTCTTGTGAATTTCGCAAGGTACGAATAATGTTATTTGAAAAGTTTCGAGTACATCGACGATGAAAGTGAAAAATCAAACTTATATTTGAATAATTCATTTGATTTATTATGAATTGGGATTTATTGAATTGAGGCAGAGATTGTAGTTAATGATGGTTAAATTGTGGACGAAGGACGTATATTATTGCATATTAGTAACATGAATTAACCGAGTAGTTAAGATTCACATATAATAGCTTAGTACGGAAATATTTATTATGGTCTAAAAATTTATATATATAAGATATACATATAAATCCTTCAGTGGAAATGAGTTAATACTTCATAACTCATTGATATGACATACTTGTTGTTGATTTATAATGATGTCCACGGTCATTCTTGAACTGACGGATTTTGTGATATTATAGGTGCTGCTGATTCTGACAACGCTGATGGCACTGACTGTACTGGTGATGTTCATGGTACTCTTGATGCTGTTGGTAAATCAAGTCTAGCTTGTAAACCACACATCATTCTTGTCAGGGTTTCTACTCTTCCTTCTATCATTTGGGTTCACTCATCTAATTTATGGTTAGGGCTAGAATAGATAATCTCCAAGACTTTAGAGACTACGTAATCGTCGCAAAATGTTTCTCCAATGAAGTTATGAATCAATACTTCATCGTTTGTTGTTGTTGGTATTCCTTGGTATCTATAGAGTGTATGTCATTGATACTCGTGGGATATAGGTTGTGATGTTGAAGTGTGGGATGCGGATGTTACTGTTGGTGGTGGTGATGGTACTATTGGTGTTGCTGATGGTGGTACTGGTTATGCTGCTGGTGTTGCTGTTGTTGTTTGTAACCCTTGCACCATATTCTCTAAAGCCACTACTCGAGCACGAAGCTCGTTGACTTCTTCTATTACACCGGGGTGATTGTCGGTTCGGACGAGTGGATAAATAAAATCTAGAATTTGATGTAGTATATAATCGTGACGAGATACTCTGGAAATGAGAGAGAAAATGGTGTTTCGGACCGGTTCACCGGTAAGTGCTTCAGGTTCATCGCCAAGAGGGCAATGTGGTGGATGGAAGGGATCACCTTCTTCTTGTCTCCAATTATTGAGGAGGCTACGAACCTATCCCTAATTCATCCAGAATAGATGATGGCTAATTGGTTGATCGATTCCGGTCACACTGCTTTCGGAGCTTGAGTGGGATTCCATATCGGAATTCTAGGGACTTGAACTAATGACGAATTCCATTTCGTTCGATTGAATAAAGGATTTTTCGATATGAAATGATTTTTCGGCTATCGGGTGGTATTCTAATTACATAGAATATCTATATATATACCGCAAAAGATTTCGTAGATTACGGAGGAATTTACGGGATATGCCAGGCAAAGTTTACAGTAACAGATACGCTAAGATATGGATTAGCAGATACGCTAAGATATGAATTTTGTCTATACACTATTCATGCAATCAATGCAGTAAGACGTGTCTAGACTAAGAATGATAAGCAGGCAATTTCCGACAAAAATGATAAGCAAAACTTTTGACATGCAGACACGGTCGAAGTCCAGGCTTACTAATGCATCCTAACGACTATCAGTTAGACACACTAATGCAGACCTGGTTCGCTAAGACCACCGCTCTGATACCAACTGAAAGGACCCGTTCATATACATTATAAACGATTCACAATAGTTGATTACATCGCGAGGTATTTGACCTCTATATGATACATTTTACAAACATTGCATTCGTTTTTAAAAGACAAACTTTCTTTACAATGAAAGTTGACGGCTTGCAAACCATTTCATAATACATCCAACTATAATTGACATAATAATAATCTTGATGAACTCAATGACTCGAATGCAACGTCTTTCAAAATATGCCATGAATGACTCCAAGTAATATCCTTAAAATGAGCTAATGCACATCGGAAGATTTCTTTAATACCTGAGAATAAACATGCTTTAAAGTGTCAACCAAAAGGTTGGTGAGTTCATAGGTTTATCATAACAATCATTTCAATATATTAATAGACCACAAGATTTCCCTTTATAAATATATGTACACTCGCAAGTGTATAAAAGTATTCTATAAGTTGTAGGCACTCGGTAACAAGCCTTAACGTTCATGTTTTACCCTCTGAAGTACAGCAGATCAGGTGTGTTTAAAATAACCTCGAAGTACTAAAGCATCCCATAGTCAGGATGGGGTTTGTCAGGCCCAATAGATCTATCTTTAGGATTCGCGCCTACCGTACATAGACAAGTAGTTTAATGTTACCAAGCTAAGGGTATATTTCTGGTTTAAACCCACGTAGAATTAGTTTTAGTACTTGTGCCTATTTCGTAAAACATTTATAAAAACAGTGCATGTATTCTCAGTCCCAAAAATATATATAAAAGGGAGCAAATGAAACTCACCATACTGTATTTCGTTGTAAAAATACATATAACGTCATTTAACAAATGCAAGGTTGGCCTCAGATTCACGAACTGTAAGACCCGAATATTTTATTGTACATATGTGTGTATAAGTTATTCAAGTTGTGGGGTTTAGGTTGTATTTAATTAAAAGGTAAAAGAAGCTGAACTGGGCATTTGGCGCGCCGCGCGGCCTTATGGCGCGCCGCGCCATTATGGGCTGACAGCTCACTTTGTTTTTAAATTAGATATTTTGAGGTTATTTTGGTAAAAATACTTAAGGGCCGAATTAAATGCCTTAGATCAGTTTTGGGAGCTTCATTACTCCATTCACAACCACCAAATCTTCTCCACTTCAATTTTAGAGAGAGAGTGCACTTCAAGAGTGAGAAAGCTCCATTAACGGAAGAAGGAGGTTGAATCGGGTCAGTGCGTGTTTTAAAGTCATTCATCTAGTCGCTAGCTACGTAGTGATTGTTTTGGTAAGTTCTAAAACCTAAATTCTTACATTAATTGCATTAAGAGTTAGGGTTTGGGTCAGTGATGCACACAAAACCCAATTGCTTGTAAATTTGGGAGTTTTGGGTGAATTTGGGTCTTGTAGACTCAAAGATGACTAATTAGGGTTTTCAAGTATTAAATTATGTTTATAAGCTTAAATTGGTTAGTTAAAGTACTAGAACACTTTAATGATATGTAAATGGGTGTTAATTGGGTATGGATGACCCAAATGGGTGTGTTGACCTTGAAATGGGTCAAATGAGTCTTTAATGACCTAAGTGGCCTTGCATGTGTGCAAATGAGTTAACTTTGTGATTTAAAAGTGTTTTAAACCGATCTTGGTTAATGATTAGGGTTTTAGTGTATGTTGACCCAAAATTAGGGTTAAGGGTTCAAATGGGTTGAAATTGCACCTTGGGTCAAAATGGCTTTGGAATGGTGAAAGGATCGGTTGACCAACTTGAGTTTGCGTTTGATAATATGTATAATAGGATAGGTGCGTTACATTGAGGTCTTGCAAGCTCGGGTAACTTTCCACAAGAGTTTTGAGGTGAGTGGAATAATTATATGCATAGGTATATAATGTATCTATTTGTTGTAGCGTGAAATGTGAAGTGTCGAGGTGTTAAAACACCACGTTTCACGTGAAGAGTGTAGCATCGAGGTGTTAAGGTGCCACTCAGGTGTAGCATCGAGGTGTTAAGATGCCACCTAGGAGTGTAGTGTCGAGGTGTTATGACACCACTCCGTAAAATATGAGTGAAGCATCGAGGTGTTAAGATGCCACTCGGGGTGAAGTACCGAGGTGTTAAGGTGCCACCCTAGGGGTTAGTGGTGCGAGGTGTTAAGTGCCCTAACGGATGTTATGAACACTTATGGCGTTTTCGCGAGCGCCGTTCCCTTGTACTATTGGTTAACCATGGTTATTTGTGTTGTAAGCATATTATATTATTCGAGTTATATTTATATACGGTTGTTATGCTAGCTTGTGGTATTGGAGAATGATAGTTTGTAATTTTGACGATAAGCTAATTGTGTTTGCTAGCATGTTCGCGGTATTTTGTAAGTGTATGCAAGTAGGTATAATTATATATGTATTCGTATAATTATTGCATTCACTAAGCTTTGCTTACCCTCTCGTTGTTTACCATTTTTATAGGTTCGGTTGTGGACAAGGGTAAGGGCATCGTTTTGGATTAAAGATCCCGTCGTTGACTAGGGAACGCTTTTTGGATGTGTTGACTTTTGGGAGTTTGACCAAGACTTGGGTAGTTTAATCCCAAATGCCATGCTCATAGTGTAGTTTGGTACTTAAACTTTTTGGTGGTCGAAACTCACATTTTGTATCAAACTTGTAATTTAGGGCGTACGGGCCCCGCTTTGTAAAACATCTTTTTATGTTTGAATCGTGCTAGTTTTACATATTTAAATATGTGGTTAAAAGCGTTTCGCCTAAAAATGTCGGGAAGTGGTCTATCTTTTTCGCGTTTGGAACTTTGTGGACATGCCCAAATGGCGCGCCGCGCGGCCTACATGGCGCGCCGCGCTAAATGCTGTACAGGGAAAAAAAAATTATTTCATATTTTTACGCGGTTTGGTCGTGGGTTGGTTTGTGTAGTGACCCGAACTTTTCGATGTTTATATATATTAATTGAGATTAATATTTACATGATTAAATGTTTCCAACATGTTAAGCAATCAAACTTGTTAAGACTTGATTAATTGAAATATGTTTCATATAGACAATTGACCACCCAAGTTGACCGGTGATTTACGAACATTAAAACTTGTAAAAACTATATGATGGCATATATATGGATATATATATAGTTAACATGATACTATGATAAGTAAACATATCACTAAGTATATTAACAATGAACTACATATATAAAAACAAGACTACTAACTTAATGATTTTTAAACGAGACATATATGTAACGATTATCGTTGTAAAGACATTTAATGTATATATATATCATATTAAGAGATATTCATACATGATAATATCATGATAATATAATAATTTAAAATCTCATTTGATATTATAAACATTGGGTTAACAACATTTAACAAGATCGTTAACCTAAAGGTTTCAAAACAACACTTACATGTAACGACTAACGATGACTTAACGACTCAGTTAAAATGTATATACATGTAGTGTTTTAATATGTATTTATACACTTTTGAAAGACTTCAATACACTTATCCAAATACTTCTACTTAACAAAAATGCTTACAATTACATCCTCGTTCAGTTTCATCAACAATTCTACTCGTATGCACCCGTATTCGTACTCGTACAATACACAGCTTTTAGATGTATGTACTATTGGTATATACACTCCAATGATCAGCTCTTAGCAGCCCATGTGAGTCACCTAACACATGTGTGAACCATTATTTGGCAACTAGCATGAAATATCTCATAAAATTACAAAAATATGAGTAATCATTCATGACTTATTTACATGAAAACAAAATTACGTATCCTTTATATCTAATCCATACACCAATGACCAAAAACACCTACAAAGACTTTCATTCTTCAATTTTCTTCATCTAATTAATCTCTCTCAAGTTCTATTTTCAAATTCTAAGTGTTCTTCATATATTCTACAAGTTCTAGTTACATAAAATCAAGAATACTTTCAAGTTTTAGCTCACTTCCAATCTTGTAAGGTGATCATCCAACCTCAAGAAATCTTTGTTTCTTACAGTAGGTTATCATTCTAATACAAGGTAATAATCATATTCAAACTTTGGTTCAATTTCTATAACTATAACAATCTTATTTCAAGTGATGATCTTACTTGAACTTGTTTTCGTGTCATGATTCTGCTTCAAGAACTTCGAGCCATCCAAGGATCCGTTGAAACTAGATCCATTTTTCTCTTTTCCAGTAGGTTTATCCAAGGAACTTAAGGTAGTAATGATGTTCATAACATCATTCGATTCATACATATAAAGCTATCTTATTCGAAGGTTTAAACTTGTAATCACTAGAACATAGTTTAGTTAATTCTAAACTTGTTCGCAAACAAAAGTTAATCCTTCTAACTTGACTTTTAAAATCAACTAAACACATGTTCTATATCTATATGATATGCTAACTTAATGATTTAAAACCTGGAAACACGAAAAACACCGTAAAACCGGATTTACGCCGTCGTAGTAACACCGCGGGCTGTTTTGGGTTAGTTAATTAAAAACTATGATAAACTTTGATTTAAAAGTTTTTATTCTGAGAAAATGATTTTTATTATGAACATGAAACTATATCCAAAAATTATGGTTAAACTCAAAGTGGAAGTATGTTTTCTAAAATGGTCATCTAGACGTCGTTCTTTCGACTGAAATGACTACCTTTACAAAAATTACTTGTAACTTATTTTTCTGACTATAAACCTATACTTTTTCTGTTTATATTCATAAAATAGAGTTCAATATGAAACCATAGCAATTTGATTCACTCAAAACGGATTTAAAATGAAGAAGTTATGGGTAAAACAAGATTGGATAATTTTTCTCATTTTAGCTACGTGAAAATTGGTAACAAATCTATTCCAACCATAACTTAATCAACTTGTATTGTATATTATGTAATCTTGAGATACCATAGACACGTATACAATGTTTCAACCTATCATGTCGACACATCTATATATATTTCGGAACAACCATAGACACTCTATATGTGAATGTTGGAGTTAGCTATACAGGGTTGAGGTTGATTCCAAAATATATATAGTTTGAGTTGTGATCAATACTGAGATACGTATACACTCGGTCGTGGATTGATTCAAGATAATATTTATCGATTTATTTCTGTACATCTAACTGTGGACAACTAGTTGTAGGTTACTAACGAGGACAGCTGACTTAATAAACTTAAAACATCAAAATATATTAAAAGTGTTGTAAATATATTTTGAACATACTTTGATATATATGTATATATTGTTATAGGTTCGTGAATCAACCAGTGGCCAAGTCTTACTTCCCGACGAAGTAAAAATCTGTGAAAGTGAGTTATAGTCCCATTTTTAAAATCTAATATTTTTGGGATGAGAATACATGCAGGTTTTATAAATGATTTACAAAATAGACACAAGTACGTGAAACTACATTCTATGGTTGAATTATCGAAATCGAATATGCCCCTTTTTATTAAGTCTGGTAATCTAAGAATTAGGGAACAAACACCCTAATTGACGCGAATCCTAAAGATAGATCTATTGGGCCTAACAAACCCCATCCAAAGTACCGGATGCTTTAGTACTTCGAAATTTATATCATATCCGAAGGGTGTCCCGGAATGATGGGGATATTCTTATATATGCATCTTGTTAATGTCGGTTACCAGGTGTTCACCATATGAATGATTTTTATCTCTATGTATGGGATGTGTATTGAAATATGAAATCTTGTGGTCTATTATTATGATTTGATATATATAGGTTAAACCTATAACTCACCAACATTTTTGTTGACGTTTTAAGCATGTTTATTCTCAGGTGATTATTAAGAGCTCCCGCTATCGCAAACTTAAATAAGGACGAGATTTGGAGTCCATGCTTGTATGATATTATGTAAAAACTGCATTCAAGAAACTTATTTTGTTGTAACATATTTGTATTGTAAACCATTATGTAATGGTCGTGTGTAAACAGGATATTTTAGATTATCATTATTTGATAATCTACGTAAAGCTTTTTAAACCTTTATTGATGAAATAAAGGTTATGATTTGTTTTAAAATGAATGCAGTCTTTGAAAAACGTCTCATATAGAGGTCAAAACCTCGCAACGAAATCAATTAATATGGAACGTTTTTAATCAATAAGAACGGGACATTTCAGTTGGTATCCGAGCGTTGGTCTTAGAGAACCAGAATTTTGCATTAGTGTGTCTTATCGAGTTTGTTAGGATGCATTAGTGAGTCTGGACTTCGACCGTGTTTACTTGAAAAATGATTGCTTAACAAATTTAGTTGGAAACTATATATTTTTAACATGTGAATATTATGTGATATATTAATCTCTTAACGAGTTTGATATTATGTGATAGATGTCTACCTCTAGAACAAGTCCCATTGACTCACCTAATAATAATGAAGAGTCAAATGTAAATTGGAATGATTCGTGGACTGCTTCACAAGTTCCCGAAGAGGAACCGGAAGAAGAGTCGGAACCGAAAGAAGAATCGGAACCGGAAGAAGAATCAGAACCGGATGAAGAAATAGAACCGGTGGGGGAAGTAATAAAACGGTTAAGTAAAATAAAATCCTCAACCAACCGACCAAGGTTAATTATGGTCAATGGTGTTTCCGCCAAGGAAGCAAAATATTGGGAGGATTACCAATTCTCCGATGAATCGGATTCCGACGAGAATTCCGATGATGTTATAGAAATTACCCCAACTGAATTTAAAAAGGCAAAAGAAAATAATAAGGGAAAGGGCATAAAAATAGAGAAATCTAATTCCAACCCCGATGAACTTTATATGTATCGTCAACCCCCGAAGTCCTTAAGTTGTAACAATGACCCGGGAACCTCTAAACCACCAGGTTTTTCTAAACCAATGTGGAAAATGACGGCTCGTATTAGGGGAACATCATATATCCCTAGAAACTTGGCAAAACGAACCAAAACCGAAGAAGAAGAAACAATCGAGTCGGAATAAGATAGTTGTATTCGTGTGGTGTAATATATGTAATATAGTGTGCTTATGCTTTATGATATATGTAAAAATTGCTTGTATTAATAAGTATTTTTTTTATGAATCTAACTCTTGTCTATTTTACAGTATAAAAACACAAAATGGATAGACAACCCAATATTTTAAGAGTCCTACCCGGAGACATGATTGATGAAATCTTGTCTAGAGTAGGTCAGAATTCTTCGGCACAACTATTTAAGGCGAGATCAGTTTGTAAGACATTCGAAGAACGTTCCAAGAATTCCTTGGTTTATAAAAGGCTTTCGTTCGAAAGATGGTGGATATCACATTGGGAAATCCATAAGTTACGATGTGTTTACTTTGACGCATATATTGCGGGGAACCCAAATGCTATTTTACGCAATGGGTTAAGAAATTATTTTGACTCAATATATCCGAATATTGGACTTCGTGATTTAGAAAAAGCGGCTAACATGCAACATAAAGAAGCATGTTATGCTTACGGATTAGTAATGTTCACTTCTCACCAAAGTGAGAACAAGAACATCGGGCTACAACTATTAAACAAAACATTGCCACAAGTGACGGAGTCGGTAATTGGGGTAAGAAATGAGGTTTTTAGATTGTTACGGGACTGTTGGACATTACGTAACCCTCGTCCCTTTGACGACGTTACAACACGCTGTCTTATCAACGGCCATAACGGTTATGTTCCACAAGACCAAGGATGGGAAGTAATCCTAGTAAAACCAGAATGCATGACTTGTTTCTGGACGTATGAATTACGTGTCTTTATTGCCTTTGCTGAACGACTTGTGTACTAGCTAGAATTATATTCACAACCATCTTGTATCAAATTTATTGTGTGCTATATTTCATGCTATATGTAAAATAAGCGGTATTGTAAGTTTGTAAAATATTGTGTAAAAGTTTAAACGCGAAATATTATTATAATCAGTTTTTCATATAGAATTGTAGTAGTTGAATTGTATATTAGCTACTAAGTATGAACTTAACGGGTAGGTACTACCCGAATTTAAACTTATAAAACGCTAATATGAAGAAAAAGCTTTTATAAATGAGTTCATATTATGCTACGAAATACTATTAACTACTCTTAATATTCTGTATGATTAACTTATTCCATTTGACTATTTTGAAGGAAATGGCACCGACTACTCGACACACCGTGAATATGAATGAAGAGGAATTCCGTACTTTTCTAGCTTCAAACATAGCCGCAGTACAGGCTGCGCTACATACCAACAATAACCTTGGATCTAGCAGTACAGGAAATCGTGTAGGATGCACCTACAAAGAATTCACTGCCTGCAAACCTTTGGAATTTGATGGAACCGAAGGACCGATCGGATTGAAACGGTGGACCGAGAAGGTCGAATCGGTGTTTGCAATAAGTAAGTGTACTGAAGAGGACAAAGTGAAGTACGCTACGCATACCTTCACAGGTTCTGCGTTAACATGGTGGAATACCTATCTAGAGTAAGTGGGACAAGACGATGTGTACGCACTACCGTGGTCAGCATTCAAGCACTTGATGAACGAGAAGTACCATCCCAGAACCGAGGTCAATAAGCTCAAGACAGAACTTAGAGGGTTACGAACCCAAGGATTTGATATTACCACGTACGAAAGACGATTCACAGAATTGTGCCTATTGTGTCCGGGAGCATTCGAAGATGAGGAAGAAAAGATCGACGCGTTTGTGAAAGGATTATCGGAAAGAATCCAAGAAGATATAAGTTCACACGAGCCCGCCTCCATACAACAGGCATGTAGAATGGCTCAAAAACTAGTGAACTAGATTGAAGAAAGAATTAAAGAACAGACTGCTGAAGAGGCCAATGTGAAGCAAGTCAAAAGAAAGTGGGAGGAAAACGGTGATAAGAATAACCAATACAACAACAACAGCAATTACAACAATAATCGCAACAATTATCCCAACAATTGCAATATCAATCGCAACTACAATAAACGGCCCAACAACAATAACAACAACAACAACAACAACTACAACAATCATCCCAACAACAATAATAACCGCAACAACAACAACAATCAGAAGCAACTATGCCAAAGGTGTGAAAAGTATCACTCGGAGTTCTGCACCAAATTTTGCAACAAGTGTAAAAGAAATGGTCATAGCGCGGCGAAGTGTGAGGTCTACGGACCAGGGGTTAATAGAACGAAAGGAACAAATGGTGTCGGAACGAGTAATGGCGGAGCAAGTAGTGTCGGAGCAAGTTATGCCAATGTAGTTTGTTATAAATGTGGAAAACCAGGCCACATTATTAGAAATTGCCCGAACCAGGAGAACACGAATGGACAAGGCCGCGGAAGAGTTTTCAATATTAATGCGGCAGAGGCACAGGAAGACCCGGAGCTTGTTACGGGTACGTTTCTTATTGACAATAAATCTGCTTACGTTTTATTTGATTCGGGTGCGGATAGAAGCTATATGAGTAGAGATTTTTGTGCTAAATTAAGTTGTCCATTGATGCCTTTGGATAATAAATTTTTACTCGAATTAGCAAATGGTAAATTAATTTCAGCAGATAATATATGTCGGAATCGAGAAATTAAACTGGTTAGCGAAACATTTAAGATTGATTTGATACCAGTAGAATTAGGGAGTTTTGATGTGATAATCGGTATGGACTGGTTGAAAGAAGTGAAAGCAGAGATCATTTGTTACAAAAATGCAATTCGCATTATACGAGAAAAAGGAAAACCCTTAATGGTGTACGGAGAAAAGGGCAACACGAAGCTACATCTTATTAGTAATTTGAAGGCACAAAAACTAATAAGAAAGGGTTGCTATGCTGTTCTAGCACACGTCGAGAAAGTACAAACTGAAGAAAAGAGCATCAATGATGTTCCCATTACAAAAGAATTTCCCGATGTATTTCCGAAAGAATTACCGGGATTACCCCCACATCGATCCGTTGAATTTTAAATAGATCTTGTACCATTAGCTGCACCAATAGCTCGTGCTCCTTACAGACTTGCACCCAGCGAGATGAAAGAACTGCAAAGCCAATTACAAGAACTTTTAGAGCGTGGTTTCATTCGACCAAGCACATCACCGTGGGGAGCTCCTGTTTTGTTTGTCAAGAAGAAATATGGTACATTCAGGTTGTGTATCGACTACCGAGAGTTAAAGAAACTTACCATCAAGAACCGCTACCCACTACCGAGAATCGACGACTTATTTGATCAACTACAAGGCTCGTCTGTTTATTCAAAAATTGACTTACGTTCCGGGTATCATCAAATGCGGGTGAAAGAAGATGATATTCCAAAGACTGCTTTCAGAACACGTTACGGTCATTACGAGTTTATGGTCATGCCGTTTGGTTTAACTAATGCACCAGCTGTGTTCATGGACCTTATGAACCGAGTGTATGGACCATACCTTGACAAGTTTGTCATTGTTTTCATTGATGACATACTTATTTACTCAAAGAATGACCAAGAACACGGTGAACATTTGAGAAAGGTGTTAGAAGTATTGAGGAAGGAAGAATTGTACGCTAAGTTTTCAAAGTGTGCATTTTGGTTGGAAGAAGTTCAATTCCTCGGTCACATAGTGAACAAAGAAGGTATTAAGGTGGATCCGGCAAAGATAGAAACTGTTGAAAAGTGGGAAACCCCGATAACTCCGAAACACATACGCCAGTTTTTAGGACTAGCTGGTTACTACAGAAGGTTCATCCAAGACTTTTCCAGAATAGCAAAACCCTTGACTGCATTAACGCATAAAGGGAAGAAATTTGAATGGAATGATGAACAAGAGAAAGCGTTTCATTTATTGAAGAAAAAGCTAACTACGGCACCTATATTGTCATTGCCTGAAGGGAATGATGATTTTGTGATTTATTGTGACGAATCAAAGCAAGGTCTTGGTTGTGTATTAATGCAACGAACGAAGGTGATTGCTTATGCGTCTAGACAATTGAAGATTCACGAACAAAATTATACGGCGCATGATTTGGAATTAGGCGCGGTTGTTTTTGCATTAAAGACTTGGAGGCACTACTTATATGAGGTCAAAAGTATTATATATAGCGACCACAAAAGTCTTCAACACATATTTAATCAGAAACAACTGAAAATGAGGCAGCGTAGGTGGATTGAGTTATTGAATGATTACGACTTTGAGATTCGTTACCACCCGGGGAAGGCAAATATGGTAGCCGATGCCTTGAGCAGGAAGGACAGAGAACCCATTCGAGTAAAATCTATGAATATAATGATTCATAATAACCTTACTACTCAAATAAAGGAGGCGCAACAAGGAGTTTTAAAATAGGGAAATTTAAAGGATGAAATACCCAAAGGATCGGAGAAGCATCTTAATATTCGGGAAGACGGAACCCGGTATAGGGCTGAAAAGATTTGGGTACAAAAATTTGGAGATATGATAGAAATGGTACTTAGAGAAGCTCATAAAACCAGATACTCAATACATCCTGGAACGGGGAAGATGTACAAAGATCTCAAGAAACATTTTTGGTGGCCGGGTATGAAAGCCGATGTTGCTAAATATGTAGGAGAATGTTTGACGTGTTCTAAGGTCAAAGCTGAGCATTAGAAACCATCAGGTCTACTTCAACAACCCGAAATCCCGGAATGGAAATGGGAAAACATTACCATGGATTTCATCACTAAATTGCCAAGGACTGCAAGTGATTTTGATACTATTTGGGTAATAGTTGATCGTCTTACCAAATCAGCACACTTCCTGCCAATAAGAGAAGATGACAAGATGGAGAAGTTAGCACGACTGTATTTGAAGGAAGTCGTCTCCAGACATGGAATACCAATCTCTATTATCTCTGATAGGGATGGCAGATTTATTTCAAGATTCTGGCAGACATTACAGCAAGCATTAGGAACTCGTCTAGACATGAGCACTGCCTATCATCCACAAACTGATGGACAGAGCGAAAGGACGATACAAAATCTTGAAGACATGCTACGAGCATGTGTTATTGATTTCGGAAACAGTTGGGATCGACATCTACCGTTAGCAGAATTTTCCTACAACAACAGCTACCATTCAAACATTGAGATGGCGCCGTTTGAAGCATTTTATGGTAGAAAGTGCAGGTCTCCGATTTGTTGGAGTGAAGTGGGGGATAGACAGATTACGGGTCCGGAGATTATACAAGAAACTACCGAGAAGATCATCCAAATTCAACAACGGTTGAAAACCGCCCAAAGTCGACAAAAGAGCTACGCTGACATTAAAAGAAAAGATATAGAATTTGAAATTGGAGAGATGGTCATGCTTAAAGTTGCACCTTGGAAAGGCGTTGTTCGATTTGGTAAACGAGGGAAATTAAATCCAAGGTATATTGGACCATTCAAGATTATTGATCGTGTCGGTCCAGTAGCTTACTGACTTGAGTTACCTCAACAACTCGCGGCTGTACATAACACTTTCCACGTCTCGAATTTGAAGAAATGTTTTGCTAAAGAAGATCTCACTATTCCGTTAGATGAAATCCAAATCAACGAAAAACTTCAATTCATCGAAGAACCCGTCGAAATAATGGATCGTGAGGTTAAAAGACTTAAGCAAAACAAGATACCAATTGTTAAGGTTCGATGGAATGCTCGTAGAGGACCCGAGTTCACCTAGGAGCATGAAGATCAGATGAAGAAGAAATACCCGCATCTATTTCCAGAAGATTCGTCAACACCTTCAACAGCTTAAAATTTCTGGACGAAATTTATTTAACGGGTAGGTACTGTAGTGACCCGAACTTTTCCATGTTTATATATATAAATTGAGATTGATATTTACATGATTAAATGTTTCCAACATGTTAAGCAATCAAACTTGTTAAGACTTGATTAATTGAAATATGTTTCATATAGACAATTGACCACCCAAGTTGACCGGTGATTTACGAACGTTAAAACTTGTAAAAACTATATGATGACATATATATGGATATATATATAGTTAACATGATACTATGATAAGTAAACATATCATTAAGTATATTAACAATGAACTACATATATAAAAACAAGACTACTAACTTAATGATTTTTAAACGAGACATATATGTAACGATTATCGTTGTAAAGACATTTAATGTATATATATCATATTAAGAGATATTCATACATGATAATATCATGATAATATAATAATTTAAAATCTCATTTGATATTATAAACATTGGGTTAACAACATTTAACAAGATCGTTAACCTAAAGGTTTCAAAACAACACTTACATGTAACGACTAACGATGACTTAACGACTCAGTTAAAATGTATATACATGTAGTGTTTTAATATGTATTTATACACTTTTGAAAGACTTCAATACACTTATCAAAATACTTCTACTTAACAAAAATGCTTACAATTACATCCTCGTTCAGTTTCATCAACAATTCTACTCGTATGCACCCGTATTTGTACTCGTACAATACACAGCTTTTAGATGTATGTACTATTGGTATATACACTCCAATGATCAGCTCTTAGCAGCCCATGTGAGTCACCTAACACATGTGGGAACCATTATTTGGCAACTAGCATGAAATATCTCATAAAATTACAAAAATATGAGTAATCATTCATGACTTATTTACATGAAAACAAAATTACATATCCTTTATATCTAATCCATACACCAAAGACCAAAAACACCTACAAACACTTTCATTCTTCAATTTTCTTCATCTAATTGATCTCTCTCAAGTTCTATCTTCAAGTTCTAAGTGTTCTTCATATATTCTACAAGTTCTAGTTACATAAAATCAAGAATACTTTCAAGTTTACTAGCTCACTTCCAATCTTGTAAGGTGATCATCATGTCGACACATCTATATATATTTCGGAACAACCATAGACACTCTATATGTGAATGTTGGAGTTACCTATACAGGGTTGAGGTTGATTCCAATATATATATATAGTTTGAGTTGTGATCAATACTGAGATACGTATACACTGGGTCGTGGATTGATTCAAGATAATATTTATCGATTTATTTCTGTACATCTAACTGTGGACAACTAGTTGTAGGTTACTAACGAGGACAGCTGACTTAATAAACTTAAAACATCAAAATATATTAAAAGTGTTGTAAATATATTTTGAACATACTTTGATATATATGTATATATTGTTATAGGTTCGTGAATCAACCAGTGGCCAAGTCTTACTTCCCGACGAAGTAAAAATCTGTGAAAGTGAGTTATAGTCCCACTTTTAAAATCTAATATTTTTGGGATGAGAATACATGCAGGTTTTATAAATGATTTACAAAATAGACACAAGTACGTGAAACTACATTCTATGGTTGAATTATCGAAATCGAATATGCCCCTTTTTATTAAGTCTGGTAATCTAAGAATTAGGGAACAAACACCCTAATTGACGCGAATCCTAAAGATAGATCTATTGGGCCTAACAAACCCCATCCAAAGTACCGGATGCTTTAGTACTTCGAAATTTATATCATATCCGAAGGGTGTCCCGGAATGATGGTGATATTCTTATATATGCATCTTGTTAATGTCGGTTACCAGGTGTTCACCATATGAATGATTTTTATCTCTATGTATGGGATGTGTATTGAAATATGAAATCTTGTGGTCTATTATTATGATTTGATATATATAGGTTAAACCTATAACTCACCAACATTTTTGTTGACGTTTTAAGCATGTTTATTCTCAGTTGATTATTAAGAGCTTCCGCTGTCGCATACTTAAATAAGGACGAGATTTGGAGTCCATGCTTATATGATATTGTGTAAAAACTGCATTCAAGAAACTTATTTTGTTGTAACATATTTGTATTGTAACCATTATGTAATGGTCGTGTGTAAACAGGATATTTTAGATTATCATTATTTGATAATCTACGTAAAGCTTTTTAAACCTTTATTGATGAAATAAAGGTTATGGTTTGTTTTAAAATCAATGCAGTCTTTGAAAAACGTCTCATATAGAGGTCAAAACCTCGCAACGAAATCAATTAATATGGAACGTTTTTAATCAATAAGAACGGGACATTTCAGTTTGGGTTGTTACAAGTGGTATCAGAGCATGGTCTAAGGGATTTAGGCGACTTGAGATAGGTGCCTAGACTTAGACTTTATTGTGTATGCGCTTTTTGCGGGACTTGTAGGAGATGGGTCGGATCGGGGATTTGGTTAGTGCTTAGGTCTATGTGAACTAACCTTGCACTAATCATTTTGTGTTGTTTTAGCAATCATCAAGCAAGATAGATGTTGTACTAGCAAGTTAATGTGACGTGCTCGCGTAACAATGATTAGCTACCATTATTACGGGTTCAAGACGTGTCAAACAAGCAATGTACGACGAGTATCAAGCAAGATGGGGCGGTGTGGTATATGTATGTCGTTCCTTTTCGTTTCGTTGTTTAATCTATATGCATTCTTTAGAATGAAGACAGAAGATGGAACCGAAACGGACGCGCCTATTCATGAGGGGAAGGATGAGTTAACATTAAGGATTGAGGTGGAGTTCGAACGCTATATCTTGATTTTTGCCAACAAGGTTAAGCAAGTTCTCCAAGAGTCGTTCGAGGGAATAGTGACCGAGATGGTCCGAGACCAAGTGCCTAAGGCCGTGAAGGAAGAGTTAGAAAAGAAGGTTCATAAACCTCCAAGTGATGGTGATGAAGGAGCAACTATGGGGATTGAATCTCATGCTCCAAAATTTGCTGTTCACTCTTTGGGTAAGAGAAAGTTTGAATCAAGAGGTGCTCCTAGTAAAAGGGCGAGAAGTACGCCCGAAGGGGTTGAAAAAGTAAAGAAGAAGAGTAAGAGAGGCTATTGGCCTACGTGCTTTAGGTGTGGAGGACGAGGTCATTTTGCACGGGATTGTACGAGTGTACCTTTAAGAACGATCAAGTGCTTTATTTGCCAAAAGAAGGGACACCGAAAGTCGGAGTGTTCCGAATCATTTATCGATCGGGTTAGGAGGTTAGAGCGTGACTATCTGATGATCAATGAAGCGCAAGGGTCCAACGATGATGTTTCAAGTATTTTCGTCTTTGGTACAAATATGCCTTATTATTGTTTATTGTGTGCCGATGGATTCGTGTATGAATTAGAGACTTAAACTTTGTTTCACGGTCTAATTGGTCTCAAGTGAGCGTATTTTTCAAAGGTACCCATAAGGGTGCGGGGTTAGTGAACTCGGTGAAGATTCGGTTTGTTGATGGTTTTGATGATAGTGCACCGGGGTAACGCTAAGTCATTGACTCGTGAAAATGCGCCCTGGGGACGAATGCATGGAGGTAATACGTAGTATTGATATGGGTGACATTCCTAATGGAAACACCCTATGATGACGTTGTATTGACGGCGAGGGCGTAAGACTTGGTGCAACCAAGCATTTCTTAGTGATGGGGTAAATGATTCTACTAAGCCATAAGAACGGACTTTGGTGTTAGGTTGTGAGCGCGTGTTCGCTTTTGTAGTGAAGTGGGTGAGCCATGAGGTTTGTAGGGTGGGTGAAACCCTTGAGAGCATGTGTGTATCGTCGGCCGGATAATTTTGTAGTGGTAACGGGTAGAAATAATTTGATAGTTGGAAAAGTCTACCTTACGGGTAGCGGTATTTTCGTTCTAAAAGGATACGTGTTATGTTGACATTGTGTCATCGCTTTAGTGGCACAAACGGGCGACGGTAGATGTTAGTTTTTATTATTATCGAATTGAGCTCTTGAGAATTCGGGAAGAGGGATCGACGCCGAGTATGGTCGTGTACGACGGTAAATGGTGAAAACGTTTGACTTGTGATAGGTGATGAGTGATATCCGGAAGGATTAGCTCATCGTTAACCACCTTTGGTTGTGATTGATGGTAAGCGGTTCCCGGAAAGTACCGTTACTTGTATATTTATGATTTTAATTGCCCGTAGGAATTGTGCACATAGCCGTTTTGTGCACATGGTTGTGAGTAATAGCCGGTTTTTACTCACACATTGGTATTAATAATGCGATAGCCGTGTTTCGCTCACATATTGTTGGTAGTGTTGCAATAGCCGTTTTTGCACACTACGGATATATCACGATAGTCGTTTTGTACACCTTGAGTTTTGTATTGAATAACCTTTTTATTGTTAGTATCGAAAACTACTCGTTGTATACGCCGGTGGTTAGGTCATGAGGACCATGCTGTGCGACTAGTGATACAATAGCCGTGTTACATGCGGTAGATGTGTATTAGCCATGTATGCGTACTAAGAGGAGTGTTAGGTGGTAAGTGTTATCCGTAAGGATTCGTTTTTACTTGGTCTTCATCTTTTGGGTTTTTTACATTAGGTTGAGAATTGGTTGTTTTTAGCTTTGTACTTGGTAAGGGTACGCTAAGTATAACAACCCTCACTTTTCGACTTCCGATTTTACTAAAATACCTAGAGTTGTTATATACGAATAAATTTAACGTTGACCGAATAAACGTACGCTTAAAATAAATAATATAATTATAAATATTATAAATAAGATTATGATATATAATATAACATAATTATATCAATGAATATATATATAATATTTATATTACTTTTGTTATTTAGTTAATAGAATATATAATTAACTAAATAATACATAATATTATAACATTTATAAAACTAATAAAAACTATAAATTAATAATCATAAATTTTAATTTTTATAAAAACTAAATATAATAGTAATTTTTATATAAAATTCGTATTTAATAATTAAACAAATATAGAAATAAAATGTTAAATGAAATATATTAAACAAATTTTTTTTTAGAATTTTATACAAAAAAAAAAATCAAAACTATATCTACTTTTAATAAATAAATACAAAAATACAAACTACTTTTTCTTATTTTAACTTTTAAGATTTTACTTTTAATAAAATACAAACTACTTTTTTTATTTTAACTTTTAAAATTTACTTTTAATAAAAATACAAAATACTTTTTCTTATTTTAACTTTTAAGATTTACTTTTAATAAAAATACAAAATACTTTTTCTTATTTTAACTTTTAAGATTTTACTTTTAATAAAAATACAAACTACTTTTTCTTATTTTAACTTTTATGATTTTACTTTTAATAAAAATACAAACTACTTTTTCTTATTTTAACTTTTAAGATTTACTTTTAATAAAAATACAAAATACTTTTTCTTATTTTAACTTTTAAGATTTTACTTTTAATAAAAATAGAAACTACTTTTTCTTATTTTAACTTTTAAGATTTTACTTTTAATAAAATACAAACTACTTTTTTTATTTTAACTTTTAAAATTTACTTTTAATAAAAATACAAAATACTTTTTCTTATTTTAACTTTTAAGATTTTACTTTTAATAAAAATACAAACTACTTTTTCTTATTTTAACTTTTAAGATTTTACTTTTAATAAAAATACAAACTACTTTTTCTTATTTTAACTTTTAAGATTTACTTTTAATAAAAATACAAAATAATTTTTCTTATTTTAACTTTTAAGATTTACTTATTTTATTTTAATTTTTTTTACCTAACATTTTCAACTATAAATACCACATACATTTCTCATTTCAAACTTACACCTTAATCTCTCATTTCTCTCTTAAAGAACTACTTCTAGTTGATATCTCGGTCACTTACTTGCTTTACTTTCCTTTCTTGCGTGGAATACTTCAACTGCTATTTAAGGTGAGTTTCATTTGCTCCCTTTTTATATATATTTTTGGGCTGAGAATACATGCGCTGATTTATAAATATTTTACGAAATAGGCACAAGTACTAAAACTAATTCTATGTGGGTTTAAACCAGAAATATACCCTTAGCTTGGTAACATTAAACTACTTGTCTATGTACGGTAGGCGCGAATCCTAAAGATAGATCTATTGGGTCTGACAAACCCCATCCTGACTATGGAATGCTTTAGTACTTCGAGGTTATTTTAAACACACCTGATCTGGTGTATTTCAGAGGGTAAAACATGAATATTAAGGCTTGTTATCGGGTGCCTACAACTTATAAAATGCTTTTATACACTTGCTAGTGTACGGATATTTATGAAACTGAAATCTTGTGGCCTATTATTATAATGGAAATGATTGATTTTGATAAACTAATGAACTCACCAACCTTTTTGGTTGACACTTTAAGCATGTTTTGTCTCAGGTGACGAATAAGATGATTGCCATGATTGCTACCTGATGAATTGAATGCTGCTACATGGAGTCTTCATTTCATTACATTTACTTTGCATTAAGACTATTATTATTATTTCAGTTTAAATTTGATGTAAAACTTTTAATGCTTCCGCTGTTTTATTAATAAATGTTTTATTCAAAACGTCTCATATAGAGTCGTTCTCGTTTATACAACTGTGATTTGATATAATTTGTCACAAATACCCTAGGCCCTAATTTGGGGGTGTGACAGATTGGTATCAGAGCAGGTTGTTGTAGAGAACCAGGATTGCATTTTATGTGTGCATTATACAATTAGGTACCTTAGCAATGTAGGACTACAACTTTCCTTGACCATAGTGCCTTTAATTGTTGCATTTAATTGATAAATGCTACACTATACCTTAGAAACTATATTTAAATCTTAAGATTATAACATACACGATAATGTGAAATTACTCGAACGTCAACGCTACTTAAGGCCTAGGGTGATCCTTGGTACCACTATGGGACGCTTGTGGATTTCGAATGCCAAACTTAGATTTTGGTCGAGAATTCCTGGGCCAACCGGTAACAATTGATCATTCAAGTGACTCGGCGGTGGCATAGATGTTTGGGTATGGTGCACAATATCAAACCTGACTATAGTGATCATACAACACTTAGTCACTTACGCACTTAATAAGTGGTGAACTTATTAAGAACAACTCACCTAGTCATCTATCCTGGTTTTGTGTATTACATATGTATTACATGAAATATTATCCAAGATTTTTGAAACACCTATAATTCATACTCAAACGTATATAACTCCCTGTTATATCACGAACCTATATGCCTTATGCCTTTATGCATCAGTTTGTGAACCGGGAAATGTCATTGGGTTATCACAGTATACGAATTGAAAGTCTTTAATCAAAAGATTATTAGATTACATACTTATCATTTTATAATCTCGACACGTCATACTGCCATTATTAGAGTATAGACAAATCATATCTTAGCATATCTATTCCCAATAGACCTTGTCTAACACTTTCCTAAATTTCCTCTGTAAATTACGGAAATCTTTCTGCTATATATACGTATTCAAGGAGATGAATATATCATTCAATATTCAACACCCATTTCATATCAAACCCTATTCCAAACACATAATATGGATTTCTCACCTAATTCCTCAAGTTCTTCTAGCTCCAAAGATAGCGTGACAGGAGCACACCCACCGATCAATTACCGTGATTTCTTTAGAAAATGGGGATGGGTTTGCGAAATGCTCACCCTATGGAGAAATGAAGAAGGTACTCCTTATCACGAGCCAAACTTACCACCAAATGTCGGAGTACTCGATCCTCTTACTGGCAAACCTGTTCACAATACCGTTTTCACTCTTTTCGCAAGGATTTTCTGCCTCGAAGGTCGACTCGATGTAACCAACGACAATATTCGTCCTCTACTCTCGAATTCTAACCAGAAAGGGTTATTAGAAGAAGTTAGAAGACATCGAACTAAATATCAAGAATTGACAAACCTTACAGAGGAATAGGTAGAACAAATCCATAGACTCGAGCGTAAAGTAGAAACCCTGGAGGAAATAGTGCGCGATTTGGTAGCTAGGCTCACACTTACTAACCAAGTACCACAAGCAGCACCAACAGCAGCACCAGCACCAGCACCAGCACCACCAATACTATCAGCATCACCACCAACAGCATCAGCTTCACCAACAACAACATCAGCATCCCACGTCTCAACATCATAATCGGTACCTCAAACATTAACATCATACGCCCATAGATACTAAGGAATATTAGTAATAATAAGTTAAGATGTATTGACTCATTCTTCCTGAAGAATTATATATGTATACTTTATATATATAAGGTTTGGAACAATAATAAGTCTTTTCGTACTAAACTATTACGTGTGAATCTTAACTAGTATGTACTACTTGGTTAATTCATATCACTAATACGCTATGATGTACATCCTTCGTTAATGACTTAACAATCATTAATCACTGCTTCAGTACAATAAACTCCATTTCATAATAAACTAAGTGTATTATTCAAATGCATGTGTGATTTTACACTCCTATTTTTCGATGTACTCGAAAATTTCTCGAAAACATCATTTGTGCCTTATGAATTTCACAAGAAATCCACGAGCATCAACATCATTTACTGAGATATATTAATAACAATGAACGATGAAGTATTGATTCATAACTTCATTAAAGAAATATTCCGCGACGATTAAGTAATCTCTAAAGTTTTGGAGATTATTTATTCTCGTTTCAACCGTAAATCAAATGAGTTTAATATTATATTATTAAATCCATAATTACATCTAAAGAAAATATATATGTATGTATATTTTCATAAAGATTGTGTCATAACCCGTCCTTAACCATAAGAACGTGTTAGATAACGTATGATTTCATTGCGAGGTATTGACCTCTATATGCGACATTTTTAAAAAGGAAAACTGCATATATTATACATTACAAACCAAACCATTATTTTTGTTACAAGCTTAAGACAATAAAAAGAAGATTAACGTTTAGCGATAATCTTCGACTTACAAACTTTACAAATGATGACAACAACACGGTTTCTAGCATATTTTACAGTACAACATCTTGGATATGCAGTTTTATTTTTGACACAAACATGCGTACGCAAGATCCTGGTTAGATCCAACATGATGCAGCGGAAGCTTTAGAAATCACCTGAGAATAGACATGTTTAAAAAGGTCAACATAAAGTTGGTGAGATATAGGTTTAATGCCGGCTGCAATATATATATAGACCACAAGATTTCGTATATAATCAGTTTAATAAAAGTATTCTAAGTGGTTGAGCACTCGGTAACCATACTTAACATTTTCACGTCGCATATTCCCTTTAATATGAAATCTTACTACACCGTACCAAGTGTAGTCACAAAAACGAAGTACTGTGCAACCGTTGAATACTGGTCGTCCAGTCCGGTTGGGGTTGTCAGGCCCGATAGATCTATCAACAGGATTCGCGTTTACAATACCGCTGTAAATATTAGTTACCAAGCTACAGGGAAGTATGCCAGTGGTACAACTCAACGTAGAATATATTTTTCAGTTACTTGTGTCCATATCGTAAAACATAAAATACATGTATTCTCATCCCGAAATATTTAGAGTTTAAAAGTGGGACTATATACTCACTCTTGTCTTGATGATATATATATTTTGACTCGGTCTTCCGGTTGATATCACGAACCTATCCATATATAATATATCAATATGTTTTCATTTTAAAACAAACGTTATATATATATATACTTGTTATACTTTTAATATTTTGAATATTTCCTTAGTCCGTAGTTAGCATTCCGATGTTAGTAATTCAATTTTTAATGGTTCATTTTTAGATGTTTAATATACCCGCAATAAACAAAACCCCCAACGAAATAAATAAAACCCCATCGTATATGTATTGGTCGAGATTAATCTTGACCCATGGTACCGGTGTTGTCAAATGACGTGTTGCGTACATAAAGTACCGGTGTTGTCAAATGACGTGTTGCGTACAAACACGGGATCTTATGATTAATCTTCTCGTATTGTTTACGGGTGATCCTGAACCATATAAAATTGAATTATAAGTACATATATATAAAATATCATGTTATCTTAGAAATATGTGATTTATATCATTTTTTTCCAATTGATCCCGTAGTTGAAATGATCTAGAATAACCAATTTTGTTTCGGTCATAGTTTCTTCGTTACAAATCCGTTTTCGTTGATTCAAATTGCCATCTTCTTGGATCGAGTTCTTCTTTAAGACTATGAACTGTAAATACCTTGGTTTGTATTCAAAATCATACGGCATAAGTGAAACATTAGTGAAACATATGAAGTTAAACATTTTTTTGTTACAACAAAATCATTTAATGACCATTTTTCTAAAAATACTTATACTTTGAAAAACCAAGTTTTACCTTGTTAAATTAGTATATACATAAGTTATTTTACAGGTCTTGAAGTATTTTAAAAGTTAAGTTAGAAGGATCTATTTAGTTTGCAAACAAGTTTGAAAACATTCAAACTATGTTCTTGTTGTTAAACTTGTATACCACAAAATATGATAGCTATATATATATGAATCGAATAAGGTTATGAACATATATTCTACCTCAAGTTCCTTGGATGAAGTTGCTGTAAAAGAGAAGTAAGAAGCTAGAATCAAAAGGGTGATAGAAGTGGATGAAAGATTGGAAGTAAGTTGGTGTTCTTGGAGGGTTTTCTTGAAGTGTTTTTGTATGGTTTTCTTATGGTGTTTTAGTATGGTTTTTGAAGCTAGATCTTTATGGAATTTTGCTGGGTTGTTATGGAGTTTAGAGAGTAAGAAAGAGTGTGTGTTTTAGCTAGGAAATTGAAGTAGTAAATGAAGCAAAATGATCATGTATATATACACCATAAAAACGTGAATGATGATGATGATGGACAAGTTCACATGTTGTATTTTTGTGTAATAATTCATGCATGCATCCAAAATCCAATTACCTTGCTCTAAGGGCAGTAACAAGGGTGGGTTAGGTGGTGATTTGATGTGTATTTACTATTAGTAAATACGTATAGAAGCTTGGTATGATACGAGTACAAATACTCTAGGTATACGTATAGAAATTTTGTGAAAAATGGAATGAGGATTCAAATATAGCTATCTTTTGTGAATACACTTATATGATTTTATGTATTTAAGTTCTTAAAAGTGATTAAATACATTACTTATACAATATATGTATAAACATTATAGTCTTAAGTATTTAAGTCAAATAACGTTACGTATTGTTATCGTTTTGAAAACTTAAGTTAGTAGTTTCAAAATACACATATAACTTGTTGTTATTAATACAAAATGAGATATTAAAACATTCATTAATCATGTTAAATATGTATATATACATATATATACACAAACGTATAATTATCATATATTGTATAGTTCGTGATATCATCGGTCAAACTAGACGGTCAAACGTTGTGTAAAACTCTTTTCGAAAATATAAATCTCGACAATTTGGATTGCTTATCATGTTGGCAAGGTTTAATTTATGTAAATATTAATCTTTTAAGTATAGAATGATCGAAAAAATGCGGGTCGTTACATTACCTCCCCGTTAAATAAATTTCGTCCCGAAATTTTAAAATTGTACCTATTTTGCGTCATCAAGAAACAAGTGTGGATACTTTTGCTTCATCTGATCCTCTCGTTCCCAAGTAAACTCGGGACCTCTTCTAGCATTCCAACGAACCTTAACAATCGGTATATTGCTCTGTTTGAGCTGTTTAACTTCACGGTCCATGATTTCGATTGGTTCTTCGACGAATTGTAGTTTCTCGTCGACATGGATTTCTTCGAGAGGAATGGTAAGGTCTTCCTTTGCAAGACACTTCTTAAGGTTTGAGACGTGAAAGGTATTATGTACTCCAGCGAGTTGTTGTGGTAACTCAAGTCGATAAGCTACCGGTCCAATGCGTTCGATGATCTTAAACGGGCCTACGTATCTTGGGTTCAGTTTACCCCTTTTGCCGAAACGTATTACACCTTTCCAAGGTGACACCTTTAGCATAACCATGTCCCCGACCTGAAACTCTAATGGTTTCCTTCGAACATCGGCGTAGCTCTTTTGGCGACTACGGGCTGTTTTCAATCTCTCCTTGATTTGCACTATCTTCTCAGTCGTTTCATGTATGATCTCGGGACCAGTTAAATGTCGATCTCCTACTTCATTCCAACAGATAGGAGATCTACACTTCCTTCCGTACAATGCTTCGAATGGCGCAGCTCCAATGCTCGCATGATAACTATTATTATACGAGAATTCTGCTAACGGTAGGTATTTATCCCATCCGTTTCCAAAATCGATCACACATGCCCTGAGCATGTCTTCGAGAGTCTGAATCGTTCTTTCACTCTGTCCATCGGTTTGTGGATGATATGCGGTACTCATATCCAACCGAGTTCCTAGTGCCTCCTGTAGTGATTGCCAGAATTTTGAGGTAAATCTACTATCACGATCGGATATAATGGAAATAGGTATTCCATGCCTTGAAACAACTTCCTTTATATACAATCGTAATAGTTTCTCCATTCTATCCGTTTCCTTTATAGGCAAGAAATGTGCAGACTTGGTAAGACGATCAACAATCACCCAAATGGTGTCGTATCCCCAGGCAGTCTTTGGTAACTTCGTGATGAAATCCATGGTAATACCGTCCCATTTCCATTCTGGAATTTCTGGTTGTTGAAGTAACCCTGACGGCTTCTGGTGTTCTGCTTTAACCTTGGAACAAGTTAAACACTCCCCAACATATGTTGCAACGTCTGTTTTTAAATTAGGCCATCAATAATGCGTCTTAAGATCTTGGTACATCTTTCCAACTCCAGGATGTATCGAATATCTTGTCTTATGTGCCTCGTTCAATATCAACTTCCTTAATCCACCCAACTTCGGTACCCAAATACGATTTGCAAAATATCGAATTCCATCTTCCCGCATAACGAGTTGCTTCTCATACTTCTTCATTATTTCATTTCCTACATTTTCTTTAGTAAGTGCTTCTCGTTGAACTTCTTTGATTTGTGAGTTGAGATTCATACGAATTTTTATGTTCATTGCTCGAACTCGAATTGGTTCTCGTTCTTTTCTGCTTAAAGCATCAGCCACCACGTTTGCCTTCCCGGGATGATAACGAATTTCACAATCATAGTCGTTTATTAACTCGACCCACCTACGTTGCCTCATGTTCAATTGTTTCTGATCAAAAATATGTTGAAGGCTTTTATGATCAGTAAACACAGTGAATTTAACCCCATACAAGTAGTGTCTCCACATCTTCAATGCAAACACGACTGCTCCCAATTCTAGATCATGCATCGTATAATTTCGCTCGTGAATCTTCAATTGTCGGGATGCAAATGCAATAACTTTCTTCCGTTGCATAAGAACACAACCAAAACCTTGTCGCGAAGCGTCACAATATATTTCAAAATCATCGTTCCCTTCAGGTAACGATAAAATAGGCGCCGTAGTTAACTTCTTCTTCAATAATTGAAATGCGTTCTCCTGCTCCGAGGTCCATTCGTATTTCTTCCCTTTTTGCGTTAATGCTGTCAACGGCTTAGCTATTCGAGAAAAATCTTGAATAAACCTTCTATAATAACCGGCTAAACCCAAAAATTGGCGTATCTGTGTTGGTGTCTTAGGAGTCTCCCATTTTTCAATAGCTTCAGTTTTTGCTGGATCGACCTGAATTCCTTTGCTATTAACAACGTGACCAAGAAATTGCACTTCTTTCAACCAGAAAGCACACTTAGAAAATTTAGCGTATAGCTGTTCTTTTCTCAACAACTCTAATATCAACCTTAAATGCTGCTCATGCTCTTGCTCACTCTTGGAATAGATAAGAATATCATCAATGAAAACGATAACAAACTTATCTAAATACGGACTACAAACTCGATTCATGAGGTCCATGAATACAGCTGGCGCATTTGTCAACCCAAACGGCATGACCAAAAATTCGTAATGACCATAACGTGTTCGAAAAGCAGTTTTCGGAATGTCCTCTTCTTTGACACGTAGTTGATGATAGCCCGATCTTAGGTCAATTTTCGAATAAACACATGATCCTTGCAATTGATCAAATAAGTCATCAATTCTCGGTAGTGGATACCGATTCTTGATAGTTAACTTATTTAATTCACGATAATCTATACACATCCTAAAAGATCCATCTTTCTTCTTAACAAACAAAATTGGAGCTCCCCACGGTGATGTACTTGGTCGTATGAATCCACGGTCCAATAATTCTTTTAACTGACTTTGAAGTTCTTTTAATTCGGACGGTGCAAGTCTATATGGCGCACGAGCCACTGGTGCAGCTCCTGGTACTAAATCTATTTGAAATTCTACCGATCTAAATGGAGGTAATCCCGGCAATTCTTCCGGAAAAACTTCAGGAAAATCTCTTGCCACAGGCACGTCGTTGATGCACTTTTCTTTCTTTTCGACTTTATTAACATGTGCTAAAATAGCGTAACATCCCTTTTCTAAACACTTCTTGGCTTTCAAACAGCTAATGAGTTTTAGCTTTGAATTACCCTTCTCTCCATAAATCATCACCGGTATTTTATCCTTACCAGGAATACGAATTGCCTTCTTAGCACAAACAACTTCCGCTCCTATTTTGGACATCCAGTCCATGCCGACTATTACATCAAAACCTCCTAATTCTACGGGTATTAAGTCGATTTTAAACGTTTCTCCGGCTAGATTTATTTCACAATCACGACAAATTTTATCGGCTTTAATTAGCTTACCATTAGCTAACTCAATCAAGTACTTAGCATCTAGAGGTAATGATGAACAATTCAATTTAGTGTAAAAATTTATACACACGTAACTTCTATCGGCGCCAGTATCAAATAAAATAGATGCTGATAAGTTATTAATGGTAAACGTACCCGTAACAAGTTCCGGGTCTTCTCGTGCCTCTCTAGCATTAATAACAAACGCTCTTCCACGTGCAGGTCCGCCATTCTTTTCTGGATTCGGGCACTGACTCTTATAGTGACCTTGTTTTCCACACCCAAAACAAGTAATGTTAGCCAAAGCAGTTCTATTTGCGTTGGTGGCAGGAGTCTTGTTACCATTTGCATTTGTAACGAGAGCCTTACAATCTTCAGCAAGATGTCCCTGTCTATTGCATTTGGTGCACAACACACTACAGTAACCAAAATGATGTTTGTGACAACGGTTGCATAAAGGACTTTGTCCTTTGTAACCAAAGCCTGAACCGCTACCCGCACCTTTCGTGGTTTCTTGTTTCTTATAAGGTTGTTGTTGGTTACCTCGATCATAACCTCCATTCCACTTTTTCTTGTTCCCCAATACCTTCACCTCAGTATTGAATGCTTTCTTGTCCAAAATGACCTGATCCATTAGCTCGTTCGCCATGGTTATAGCTTCATGAATTGTCTTAGGTTTCGACGCCGTAACGTTTGCCTTGACCTTTTTGGGCAAACCACCTTTGTACATTTCAATCTTACGTGCTTCGGTTGGGACCAATTCAGGACATAGTAAAACTAATTCCATGAATCGCTGGTTGTAGTTGGTGATTTCAGTACCAACCACCTTCAAACTTCGTAACTCATCTTCTAACTTAATAACCTCATTCCTTGGACAATACTCGGTGATTATCATTGCTTTGAATTCTTCCCATGGAGTATCATAAGCTACATCTCCTCCTACCGCCTTCACATAATTCTTCCACCATGTGAGTGCACTATCTTGTAAAGTGCACGATGCATACTTGGTCATGTCTTTTTCATCACAACCGCTGATTTTGAACACCGTCTCCATCTTTTCTATCCATCGGGTTAAACCGATAGGTCCTTCCGTTCCACTGAATGATGAAGGTTTGCAAGCTTGAAACGTCTTGTAGGAGCATCCTACACGAGGATTTGGATTAACTGCAGTAGCTCTTGCAGCTTCGACCCATAGCATTCTATCGTTGACTCGCTGGTTGATGAAGTTCTCGACTTCTTGTTCCGTCATTCGGTTCAATCGCGCCATTTCCTAATGAAAGAAAATAATTATTCACATGGATTATTATAGATGTAGTATGTATTTATAGTACATTTATAGCTTGTTAATAATATGAACCAGGTATTATTATAAAAGCCTTTTCTTCTTATTAGCGTTTTATAATTATATCTTGGGTAGTACCTACCCGTTAATGTTCATACTTAATAGCTTAGTACAGAATCAATTACTACAATCTAAATAATACTTAACCATGGAAAATTATTGCATTTCATACTTCGCTATTTTACATATGCTTATCTTACATCAAACTTTAAGCAAACCACACTAATAATATTATACAAAACATTATATGATTCCATGGCTTAATACGGCAGTGCATCGTTCGGTCTATTTTCTAGGGCGTTTAGTTCCAATGAATGGCCTAACGCTTATCCTAGCTGTCTGCCTACGTTTTGGCTGAGGAGCCGAAGAACTAGATGCGGGGATAGCACTAATAGGAATAGCGGGAATAGGGGTGGTAGTGTTGAGTGGAATTGGTGCTACGTCATTCTCACTAAGTTCGGGATTTGAATTTTCTAATTCATTCGCTTTTCGTTTCTTTCCTTGATCGAATTTTTCTTTCGTAATTTCTAGTATTTCTTCCTCGGGTTCACTTTCTTCTTCGGGTTCACTTTCCTCTTCGGGTTCACTTTCCTCCTCGGGTTCACTTTCCGATATTTCTATAGTTGGTTCATCTGGAAATTGTGAGTCTTCCCCAAAAATACCATTTTCGTCATCGGATATGTTAATGACTGAAACACAATCTGAAGATTCTGATTCGGAGTCGCTGAATGTGATAATAAGTTTCGAGCCCGACATCTATCACACAACAACTAACCCATTAGTACTTACATAATATTTACATATGAATTTTTAACCAACAGTGATAAGCAATGGTTTTTTTTTTTTTTAAAATCAAACCCGGTCAAAGTCCAGACTTACTAATGTATCCTAACGACTTATCGGTTTAGACACACTAATGCAAACCTGGTTCGCTAAGACCACCGCTCTGATACCACATGTCATAACCCGTCCTTAACCATAAGAACGTGTTAGATAACGTATGATTTCATTGCGAGGTATTGACCTCTATATGCGACATTTTTAAAAAGGAAAACTGCATATATTATACATTACAAACCAAACCATTATTTTTGTTACAAGCTTAAGACAATAAAAAGAAGATTAACGTTTAGCGATAATCTTCGACTTACAAACTTTACAAATGATGACAACAACACGGTTTCTAGCATATTTTACAGTACAACATCTTGGATATGCAGTTTTATTTTTGACACAAACATGCGTACGCAAGATCCTGGTTAGATCCAACATGATGCAGCGGAAGCTTTAGAAATCACCTGAGAATAGACATGTTTAAAAAGGTCAACATAAAGTTGGTGAGATATAGGTTTAATGCCGGCTGCAATATATATATAGACCACAAGATTTCGTATATAATCAGTTTAATAAAAGTATTCTAAGTGGTTGAGCACTCGGTAACCATACTTAACATTTTCACGTCGCATATTCCCTTTAATATGAAATCTTACTACACCGTACCAAGTGTAGTCACAAAAACGAAGTACTGTGCAACCGTTGAATACTGGTCGTCCAGTCCGGTTGGGGTTGTCAGGCCCGATAGATCTATCAACAGGATTCGCGTTTACAATACCGCTGTAAATATTAGTTACCAAGCTACAGGGAAGTATGCCAGTGGTACAACTCAACGTAGAATATATTTTTCAGTTACTTGTGTCCATATCGTAAAACATAAAATACATGTATTCTCATCCCGAAATATTTAGAGTTTAAAAGTGGGACTATATACTCACTCTTGTCTTGATGATATATATATTTTGACTCGGTCTTCCGGTTGATATCACGAACCTATCCATATATAATATATCAATATGTTTTCATTTTAAAACAAACGTTATATATATATATACTTGTTATACTTTTAATATTTTGAATATTTCCTTAGTCCGTAGTTAGCATTCCGATGTTAGTAATTCAATTTTTAATGGTTCATTTTTAGATGTTTAATATACCCGCAATAAACAAAACCCCCAACGAAATAAATAAAACCCCATCGTATATGTATTGGTCGAGATTAATCTTGACCCATGGTACCGGTGTTGTCAAATGACGTGTTGCGTACATAAAGTACCGGTGTTGTCAAATGACGTGTTGCGTACAAACACGGGATCTTATGATTAATCTTCTCGTATTGTTTACGGGTGATCCTGAACCATATAAAATTGAATTATAAGTACATATATATAAAATATCATGTTATCTTAGAAATATGTGATTTATATCATTTTTTTCCAATTGATCCCGTAGTTGAAATGATCTAGAATAACCAATTTTGTTTCGGTCATAGTTTCTTCGTTACAAATCCGTTTTCGTTGATTCAAATTGCCATCTTCTTGGATCGAGTTCTTCTTTAAGACTATGAACTGTAAATACCTTGGTTTGTATTCAAAATCATACGGCATAAGTGAAACATTAGTGAAACATATGAAGTTAAACATTTTTTTGTTACAACAAAATCATTTAATGACCATTTTTCTAAAAATACTTATACTTTGAAAAACCAAGTTTTACCTTGTTAAATTAGTATATACATAAGTTATTTTACAGGTCTTGAAGTATTTTAAAAGTTAAGTTAGAAGGATCTATTTAGTTTGCAAACAAGTTTGAAAACATTCAAACTATGTTCTTGTTGTTAAACTTGTATACCACAAAATATGATAGCTATATATATATGAATCGAATAAGGTTATGAACATATATTCTACCTCAAGTTCCTTGGATGAAGTTGCTGTAAAAGAGAAGTAAGAAGCTAGAACAAAAAGGGTGATAGAAGTGGATGAAAGATTGGAAGTAAGTTGGTGTTCTTGGAGGGTTTTCTTGAAGTGTTTTTGTATGGTTTTCTTATGGTGTTTTAGTATGGTTTTTGAAGCTAGATCTTTATGGAATTTTGCTGGGTTGTTATGGAGTTTAGAGAGTAAGAAAGAGTGTGTGTTTTAGCTAGGAAATTGAAGTAGTAAATGAAGCAAAATGATCATGTATATATACACCATAAAAACGTGAATGATGATGATGATGGACAAGTTCACATGTTGTATTTTTGTGTAATAATTCATGCATGCATCCAAAATCCAATTACCTTGCTCTAAGGGCAGTAACAAGGGTGGGTTAGGTGGTGATTTGATGTGTATTTACTATTAGTAAATACGTATAGAAGCTTGGTATGATACGAGTACAAATACTCTAGGTATACGTATAGAAATTTTGTGAAAAATGGAATGAGGATTCAAATATAGCTATCTTTTGTGAATACACTTATATGATTTTATGTATTTAAGTTCTTAAAAGTGATTAAATACATTACTTATACAATATATGTATAAACATTATAGTCTTAAGTATTTAAGTCAAATAACGTTACGTATTGTTATCGTTTTGAAAACTTAAGTTAGTAGTTTCAAAATACACATATAACTTGTTGTTATTAATACAAAATGAGATATTAAAACATTCATTAATCATGTTAAATATGTATATATACATATATATACACAAACGTATAATTATCATATATTGTATAGTTCGTGATATCATCGGTCAAACTAGACGGTCAAACGTTGTGTAAAACTCTTTTCGGAAATATAAATCTCGACAATTTGGATTGCTTATCATGTTGGCAAGGTTTAATTTATGTAAATATTAATCTTTTAAGTATAGAATGATCGAAAAAATGCGGGTCGTTACAGATTGTATTTAAAAATTCTTTTGTACAAACTGTTAATTGTGAAAATATTTTAACGGGTAGGTAATACCCAAGAAATATCTAACATTCACATTAATATATTACATTGTACATTCTTCAAAATCCTTGAAAACATATCAGATTGATAATCAATGATTCAGATCAGTTAACCTTGAGAATGCTGATGAAGCAGCAAAAGCTGTAGATGGCCTTAATGACCAGAAGCTTGATAATAAAGAATTGTGTGTTGGAAAAGCTCAAAAGAATATCTAGTATTAAAAGACGGATTGAGCAAAACATGAAGGTGTCACACCCCCAGTTAGGGCCTGGGTGAAATGTGACTTAATATCAAATCAACCAACATATTATAATATACGAGAACAATACTAAATGATAAAACAAACTTTATTGAGTACGCAGCGGAAAATGAAACGTAGTTACAATGATAGGAATAACAATAATGGAAATGTTCACATGCAGAAGTAATAAATGCGATATCTCTTGATCCTATGTCCAAGTAGCATCACATAAGCAGTAAGTATAAGAGCTTGAATCAAACAGCACCTGAGACAAAACATGCTAAAGTGTCAACCAAAAGGTTGAGTGAAGTTCATAGGTTTAACAAATAAGTTTGACCGTTTGTTTTAGACCACAAGATTTAATTTGTAAGGTTGATCTCCCGCAGGATCAAAAAGTTATGCCAGTGCGTGATATTTAGACTAAACGTTCAAGTTTGCCCCATGACAAGTTGTGTCTGTCCTTGTCGGTTTAAATTTCATTATCAAGTAATACAAAGACTGAGTCAAATGTATCGGGGACGTTACTCCCGATAGGCCTACCCCCAATAAATAAGCATGCCGCAGCACTTAAAAATATCACTGTAGGGACTTAGTCGGACATAGCCGGGTATAGCATAGTTTTAGCAGTTGGTACTTGTGTCTAAATTGTAAATAGTAAAAGCAGCATGTGTCTCACCCCAAATAAGTTAAATAAGTTTGCTAGCAATAAAGAGTGGGGCTATGAATTCACCTTAGTAAGTAGAGAGAGAGTTATTCCTCGGAATAAAGAGTTGAACGAGTGAGCAGGAAAGTCAACCTATTGACATTTAAGAGTAGTTAAGTGTTTTGCCCATGTTTAAGTTTAAGTATGTGTTTAAGTATAGTTTGTTTTACTAAGTTTCTATTCCTAGTAAGTTACTATTTTTATAATGTTTCCATTTTTAGAAAGTTTCTTATTTTACTAAGTTTCTATGACTATAGAGTTTCTACTTTTATGAGTGTTTTTTCATTTTAGGATACTTGCCGTATTAGATAAGCTTCCAATCACCCCTTTCCCTTCGAATGGCTAATTTAGATCTAGGGGCTTGAGCCATAGGACCCTTTAAATCGGAAGTCCAAACCCTCTGCCTAGAATCTCGTAGAAACCATTCGTCAAGAAAGTTCGAAGATCTATACATCTCTAATACATATCCCAAAATATTTTTGTGCTACAATATAAGTAGTAGGTTATAGGTGCTAGTAATAGTAATAGTGTATACATGTTAAGTACTAGTATAAGTAGTATTAGGGTTTAAGGTTTTAATATGTATATGTATATATAATTCGTATATATACATAAAAATATTTTTTTTTTACATGTATATATGTATATATAAATCTAGGAGTGTTTATGTATATACTTATGAATAACAAGTTTATAATATGAATATGAATTAACAAAGATTAAAGTTTATGTAAATAGTTTAGGGTTTATGTTATACCTTTGAAGATTCAAGATAATTAACAAAGAAAAGATGAACACGATGAAGATGGAAGATCAAAGCCTTAAAAATCTTGAAGAACTCCTTGAAGATTCTTGAAGAACACGAAGAACAAGCTTGAAGATCCGAATACCACAAGAGAGGGAGAGGGAGAGATTGTTTTTGAGAGAGGATTTTGGTGTGATTTGTGAATGAGAAACTAGGAGTTTATATAGTGCAAGTATTAGAGTGTTAGTCAACATAAGGATGTTCTAATTAATGATTTTATTTTATTTTATAATTTTTAGTCAACAATAGGTGGTACTAGTTTATATATATATTATTTTAATTTTTAGTCAACATAAGGATGTAATTGTTTAAGATTCTTTAGTCTCATTATTATTACTATTATTACTATTATTATTTTTTACATTTACTACATGATAAGTATTATTTTCTTTTTACTAATTCATGACTTGTATATATTTAGTTCTCAATTGTTTTATTATTTATATAAATGTCAATTTTTATTTATTACTTATAGGTTATCAGTTATAATATTACATAAATGCATAAATTTTAATTAGCAGTGAGTGTCGGCTAACAGTTTATTATTTTCATCTTTTATTAACTTGTCAATTATTGCACAAAGTTAATTAATATGTTTTCTAACTCTTAATACTTAATAATTGTTGATTAAAGTTTAATCATTAAGTTTTGATTATATTGTTTGGGCATTTAATATTGGAAAAATATATAATGGAAAAATGAGGGTCGTTATAGTACCTCCCCGTTATTGAAAACTTCGTCCCGAAGTTTTTAGGTAGTTTTCTCGTTTGCATCAGCAGTTGAGAAGAGATGGGGATATTTCCGTTTCATATGGTCTTTGCGTTCCCAGGTATATTCGGGGCCTCTACGCGAATTCCACCGGACTTTAACGATAGGTATATTGCTTTTACGCGTTTGTTTGACCTCTCCTTCCATGATTTCTATAGGTTCTTCAACGAAGTGCATTTGCTCATCAATGCGGACATCATCCAGAGGAATAACGAGTGTGTCATCGGCAAGACACCGTTTAAGATTTGAGACATGAAACACATCATGTACTTGACTAAGTTCGGTTGGCAGTTCTAATCGGTATGCCACGGGACCGACTCTTTTAGTGATTGTGAATGGTCCAACATATCGTGGACTGAGTTTACTTCGCTTACCGAAGCGGACAACACCTTTCCAAGGGGATACTTTCAACATGACTTTATCTCCAACTTGGTATTCGATGTCTTTTCGTTTCTTATTGGCATAGCTTTTCTGTCGGCTACGGGCAGTTTCTAAACGTTGCTTGATTTGAACGATCTTTTCGGTAGTTTCGTGAATAATTTCAGGACCAGTTAAATGTCTGTCCTCAAGTTCATCCCAACACAAAGGAGATCTACACTTCCGTCCATATAAAGCTTCAAAAGGTGCAGCCTTAATGCTGGAGTGATAACTGTTATTATAAGAAAATTCAACCAAAGGTAGATGTCTATCCCATCCTTTGCCGAAATCGATTGCACAAGCACGTAGCATATCCTCCATAGTTTGAATGGTTCGTTCACTTTGACCATCGGTTTGCGGATGATAAGCTGTACTCATGTCGAGTTGAGTTCCAAGAGCAGATTGTAAAGTTTTCCAAAATCTAGAAACAAATCGACTATCGCGATCAGAAATGATCGAGATAGGAACACCATGACGTGAGACGATTTCTTTAATATAAAGCTGTGCTAATCTCTCCATCTTGTCGGTTTCCTTGATTGGTATGAAATGTGCAGATTTAGTAAGACGATCAACTACGACCCAAATAGTATCGTTACCGTTCGAAGTCTTAGGTAACTTAGTAACGAAGTCCATAGTGATACCTTCCCACTTCCACTGCGGAATGTCGGGTTGTGTCAACAGACCAGAAGGCTTTTGATGTTCGGCCTTGACTTTCAAACAAGTGAGACACTTACTAACATAAGTAGCAATATCGGCTTTCATGTTAGGCCACCAGTAGAATTCCTTCACATCGTGATACATCTTACTGGAACCGGGATGGATAGAATATCTAGTCTTATGTGCTTCATCCAAGACTAGTTCGCGAAGATTACCAAAACGAGGAACCCAGATTCTATTTCCAAAGTACCGTGTACCATTAGCTTTCACTTGAAGTTGGTTCTCAAAACCAATAGGTCCTTCACCTTCGATAAGTGTCGGTCTAATAGCTTCCAATTGAGCTTCACAGATTCGTGAAATAAGATTCGATTTGATTTTTAGGTTTAAAGCACGAACACGTTTAATATCGTCTTTTCGACTAAGGGCATCGGCAACTACATTCGCCTTGCCAGGATGATATTTCAGCTCACAATAATAATCGTTCAATGTCTCGAGCCATCGACTTTGCCTCATATTCAGCTGTTTTTGATCAAAGATGTGTCGAAGACTTTTATGGTCAGTGTACACCGTAAAGTGATTACCATAGAGATAATGTCTCCATATCTTTAATGCAAATACCACGGCACCTAACTCTAGGTCATGTGTGGTATAGTTTACTTCATGTTTCTTCAACTGTCTAGATGCATAGGCGATAACCTTCTCTCGTTGCATTAAAACACAACCAAAGCCATGCTTTGAGGCATCGCAGTAAACAACAAAGTCGTCGGTACCTTCAGGTAAAGAAAGAATCGGGGCTGTGGTCAACTTCTCCTTCAGAATCTTGAAAGCAGATTCCTGTTCTTCGGACCACTCAAATTTCTTCCCTTTTTGAGTCAGCTTTGTAAGAGGTTTGGCAATGAGAGAAAAATCTTTTATAAACCTTCGATAGTAACCGGCAAGTCCCAAAAATTGACGAATATGCTTTGCAGTCTTTGGTATCTCCCAGTTCTGAATAGCAGTAATCTTAGCTGGATCGACATGTATTCCGTTTCTATCAACAACATGTCCGAGAAATTGTACGGTTTTGAGCCAAAACTCGCATTTAGAAAATTTAGCATAAAGTTGTTCCTTTTGTAAGAGTTCAAGAATCATGCGCAAATGTTGCTCATGCTCTTTCTCATTCTTCGAATAGATCAAGATGTCGTCAATGAATACGATGACAAATTTTTCAAGATACGGTTTACAAACACGATTCATGAGGTCCATGAACACGGCAGGAGCATTAGTTAAACCAAAAGGCATGACACAGAATTCATAGTGCCCATAACGAGTGCGAAAAGCAGTCTTAGGAATATCGGATTCCTTGACCTTGAGTTGGTGATAACCGGATCTTAAATCAATCTTTGAATAAACACTTGACCCTTGAAGTTGGTCAAATAGATCATCAATACGTGGCAACGGATAACGGTTCTTGATAGTAAGCTTGTTAAGTTCACGGTAATCAATGCACATCCTTAATGTACCATCCTTCTTTTTAACAAACAGAATAGGAGCTCCCCAAGGGGACGAGCTTGGACGAATGAAACCTTTATCCAATAGTTCTTGGAGTTGGTTGGATAATTCCTTCATTTCGGAAGGTGCTAAACGGTATGGTGCTTTAGCAACAGGAGCAGCACCAGGAGTTAAATCAATTTGGAATTCAACTTGTCGAGGAGGTGGAATACCCGGAAGATCTTCGGGAAACACATCGGGAAAGTCTTTAACTACTGGTACATCTTCAATTCGCTTCTCTTTCGATTCAATCAGATTAACGTGGGCTAGAATAGCTGGATAACCTTTCATAAGGTATTTGCGGGTTTTAATACAGGAGATAATATTGAGATTGGAACCACTCTTTTCACCTTGGATAATAAGGGTCTCTCCATTTCCTAATGGAACATGAACGGTTTTATCGTAACACATGATCGCAGCTCTTAATGGACGTAACCAATCCATTCCAACTACGACATCGAAACTTCCTAGCTCGACCGGCAAAAGGTCTATCTTAAATTCTTTGCTGGCTAAGATTAGGTTGCAGTTTTTATAAATTTTATCAACTTTCATGATCTTTCCATTGGCTACTTCTACTAATCGTTTAGTTTCTAAGGGTTGAGGCTTTTCAGTAAATAGGGTACAAAATTCATTAGATACGTAACTTCGGTCGGCACCAGTATCGAATAAAATAGTTGCGTAGCAATTATTGACGAGATACGTACCCGTGATGACCTCATCTTCATCTCGGGCTTCAGCAGCAGTAATAACAAATGCACGACCCTTTGCAGCAGTAGTATTGGCTCCAGTAGCAGGATTATCTCTCTTCTTAGGGCAATTTGGACTAATGTGTCCCTTTTCCCCACAAGTATAACAAGTAGGAGGAGCTTTGGCAGGAACAATAGATTTATTCTTTGGAGGAGTCCTACACGTCTTAGCTACGTGTCCCACTTTCTTACACAACGAACAAGTGGCAGTGCACTGCCCCGGGTGATGCCTTTCACAACGAACACAAAAAGGATAAGTGCCCTTATAATTCGTCCTTGTACTATCCATAAGCTTTTTACTAACATTCTGAGTTGAACCTTGAGACGGCTCAAACTTCCTCTTACCATCATTACCCTTGGTTTCAACTTGCTTATTGGCCGACGCCCTTCTTCTCTTGGCCAACATGAGATTTTGTGCCATGAGAATCACAGCATCCAAAGTAACCTTCTCAGCAGCAATAACATTCCCTTGAACATCCTCGGGAAGACCTTCAATATACCGCTCAATTCTTCTAGCTTCAGTAGGAAACATTTCAGGACATAGAGTAGAAAGCTCCAGATAACGATTGGTATAATTCTCAATGTCAGTACCCTTGACCCTGAGTTCCCAGAACTCAGCTTCAAGCTTCTGAACTTGACTCCTTGGGCAGAATTTGTTGACCATCATACTTTTGAGTTCGTCCCATGGAATTGCATTAGCATTATCAATTCCTACGGACTTGGCATAAGCAGTCCACCAAGTTAAAGCATTACCACCCAACGAGCTAGTGGCATACTTTACTCGATCATCATCACCACAGTTGCAAATACGGAAAATAGATTCCATCTTTTCGAACCAACGAACTAGTTCGACAGCTTCTTCGTTTCCCTTAAAAGCGGGAGGGTGACAGTTTGTAAAGTCCTTGTAGGAACAAGGTTTTGGTTGAGTATTAGCATGATTAGCTTGGGCGTTGCCTTGGGCAGCAGCGAGTAACTGTTGGAATTGCTCAGTAGTTAACACAACGTTGTTAACGGTAGGTGCAGCTGGACGAACCATGATGTCACTACATAAAAGTGAACATATATTTGATAAGTTTAACAAGTTATAAGTTTGAGTAATCACAAGTATGAATAAACTAAAGTATTGATATCGCATGATATTAATAAAACACTTTATATTATTAGAACGAGGCATTAAATAAGCCTTTATTACACGATTCGGAAATAGAAATTGTTTAAGGCACAGCCTTTACATAGATGGAAAATAGGAAAAATAACTAGGAAATATTAAGATTGAAGTAGTCTTCATATTTCGTCTCCAACCTTCTTCATGAACTCCTCAACTTTCTCATTTTTCGACTTTTGTTTCTCATAGAGATACTCGAAGTTGTCATAAAGGTTGGTAACACGACTGTTTACGGCATTAGTGTTGTACTCTCTTATGGCAAGTTGTTCGTCGACTCGACCTTTCTCCATTTTCATTCGGACATCAACATCCTCCTTGAGGTAAGCAAGTGATTGCTTTCCCCAGCGAGTGTTGCGTTCTTCCTCGCACTTTAGCATCAGCAACTCCTTTCTTAGCTCGACGTTTTCTTTCATAAGTTTCTTCATTCGACGATCCGCTCTTTCCATGTGGCGAAGTAGACCTCCAATGTTTCTCTCGGTATCGTTTCGTAATCTCATGATTTCATACTTAGGACCATCATAAAAAGGAGATCGGGCTCTCTTCCTTGATGGACCAACTTCTTCATGCCGTTTTCCCTTATCTTGGGTTCTCGGAGTTGGGTAGTATTGAGGAGACCCATGTGAATCTAAAATAGTATTCGGGCTATAATTCAGCGGTGGTGAAGCAGGACTATAAAGAGGACTTCGAACTGGTCTCGAAGTTGAAGAGTGTCCAACACCTACTTCGGTGGTAGGGTTGTGAGTTGCTTTGTTGGGCTTGTAAACGCTTGAGCTTGACATCCTATTATTAGGAAAGAGACCTTGATTAGAATCTTTGAGTCAAGTTTATTAAAGCATAATTGTTAAGATTATACGACAATCCTAAGTGCTTTAAGTCTAAGGCAGGAAAGGTTATAGTTTCCTAGATTGCTAAGGCACCCTAGCTAACAAGTAAGGCACACATAAAAATGCAATCCTGGTTCTCTATAACAGCCTGGTTTGCTCTGATACCAATCTATCACACCCCCAGTTAGGGCCTGGGTGAAATGTGACTTAATATCAAATCAACCAACATATTATAATATACGAGAACAATACTAAATGATAAAACAAACTTTATTGAGTACGCAGCGGAAAATGAAACGTAGTTACAATGATAGGAATAACAATAATGGAAATGTTCACATGCAGAAGTAATAAATGCGATATCTCTTGATCCTATGTCCAAGTAGCATCACATAAGCAGTAAGTATAAGAGCTTGAATCAAACAGCACCTGAGACAAAACATGCTAAAGTGTCAACCAAAAGGTTGAGTGAAGTTCATAGGTTTAACAAATAAGTTTGACCGTTTGTTTTAGACCACAAGATTTAATTTGTAAGGTTGATCTCCCGCAGGATCAAAAAGTTATGCCAGTGCGTGATATTTAGACTAAACGTTCAAGTTTGCCCCATGACAAGTTGTGTCTGTCCTTGTCGGTTTAAATTTCATTATCAAGTAATACAAAGACTGAGTCAAATGTATCGGGGACGTTACTCCCGATAGGCCTACCCCCAATAAATAAGCATGCCGCAGCACTTAAAAATATCACTGTAGGGACTTAGTCGGACATAGCCGGGTATAGCATAGTTTTAGCAGTTGGTACTTGTGTCTAAATTGTAAATAGTAAAAGCAGCATGTGTCTCACCCCAAATAAGTTAAATAAGTTTGCTAGCAATAAAGAGTGGGGCTATGAATTCACCTTAGTAAGTAGAGAGAGAGTTATTCCTCGGAATAAAGAGTTGAACGAGTGAGCAGGAAAGTCAACCTATTGACATTTAAGAGTAGTTAAGTGTTTTGCCCATGTTTAAGTTTAAGTATGTGTTTAAGTATAGTTTGTTTTACTAAGTTTCTATTCCTAGTAAGTTACTATTTTTATAATGTTTCCATTTTTAGAAAGTTTCTTATTTTACTAAGTTTCTATGACTATAGAGTTTCTACTTTTATGAGTGTTTTTTCATTTTAGGATACTTGCCGTATTAGATAAGCTTCCAATCACCCCTTTCCCTTCGAATGGCTAATTTAGATCTAGGGGCTTGAGCCATAGGACCCTTTAAATCGGAAGTCCAAACCCTCTGCCTAGAATCTCGTAGAAACCATTCGTCAAGAAAGTTCGAAGATCTATACATCTCTAATACATATCCCAAAATATTTTTGTGCTACAATATAAGTAGTAGGTTATAGGTGCTAGTAATAGTAATAGTGTATACATGTTAAGTACTAGTATAAGTAGTATTAGGGTTTAAGGTTTTAATATGTATATGTATATATAATTCGTATATATACATAAAAATATTTTTTTTTTTACATGTATATATGTATATATAAATCTAGGAGTGTTTATGTATATACTTATGAATAACAAGTTTATAATATGAATATGAATTAACAAAGATTAAAGTTTATGTAAATAGTTTAGGGTTTATGTTATACCTTTGAAGATTCAAGATAATTAACAAAGAAAAGATGAACACGATGAAGATGGAAGATCAAAGCCTTAAAAATCTTGAAGAACTCCTTGAAGATTCTTGAAGAACACGAAGAACAAGCTTGAAGATCCGAATACCACAAGAGAGGGAGAGGGAGAGATTGTTTTTGAGAGAGGATTTTGGTGTGATTTGTGAATGAGAAACTAGGAGTTTATATAGTGCAAGTATTAGAGTGTTAGTCAACATAAGGATGTTCTAATTAATGATTTTATTTTATTTTATAATTTTTAGTCAACAATAGGTGGTACTAGTTTATATATATATTATTTTAATTTTTAGTCAACATAAGGATGTAATTGTTTAAGATTCTTTAGTCTCATTATTATTACTATTATTACTATTATTATTTTTTACATTTACTACATGATAAGTATTATTTTCTTTTTACTAATTCATGACTTGTATATATTTAGTTCTCAATTGTTTTATTATTTATATAAATGTCAATTTTTATTTATTACTTATAGGTTATCAGTTATAATATTACATAAATGCATAAATTTTAATTAGCAGTGAGTGTCGGCTAACAGTTTATTATTTTCATCTTTTATTAACTTGTCAATTATTGCACAAAGTTAATTAATATGTTTTCTAACTCTTAATACTTAATAATTGTTGATTAAAGTTTAATCATTAAGTTTTGATTATATTGTTTGGGCATTTAATATTGGAAAAATATATAATGGAAAAATGAGGGTCGTTATAGAAGGAGACCAAGGACAAATCCCAAGGACTAAACCTATAACCAAAGAATCTAGATGATTCGATTTCTGAAGGAAATCACAGAAGATCTTTTTACGCATTCTAAATCCTTACAGAAGAATTTCTTCATTATCCATCGATTTTAGAAATTCTAAAATATCATCATATCTTTCGTTATAAATATCCTCGATATTTCTAAAGATATCTTCATAACGATTCTTGTCCGCAATTAATTATCTCTTTGCAATATCTTTATTACATCATAAACGAAAACTGTTTAAGTTTCTATATTCCGTAAAATTTAAATTCAAATTTTGAATGATTTGAAGTAGTGTTGAGAATTGAAGCATGAGTTAGTATAATATAATGACGTCAGGCCAACATGATTATATTACAGTAAGTCATGCTAAATTTTTAATGGAAGATGATGATTCATAGACTTTATAATCATCATTTGCCATGTTACACGACTCTTACATTCTACTTAATCTCTGAACATATCAAGCAAATATATTCTTGATAGTTCTATCCTCAGTAATTCTGGTAATTTACCAAATCAAATCGTGATATTACGCTTAGAACAGTAGGTCCATTCGAAACTTCATACCTACAAATTCTGGACCATTACTCGCTTTACTTAGAGTCGAGAGGAGAATAAAAAGGCAAAGAGCTCCGACATATAAGGGAAAATATGTAGCCCGATAATGATACCGAAATTACAAACCGTGTATATCAATACGTATTGCAACGTAAAGACATGGGAGAATTAAAAACACTATAACCCCAAGGTAATAGTAGAAGAAAACAAATTCCTCTAGTGGTAAATGAAAAATAAGAATGACTGAAATGATAGTCAGAAGAATATCCAGGATAAGAACTGGATGGAGCATTTTCACAATCTTTGGAAGTATGAATTGAGGAAGAAAGTATAGAAGTGGTGAAGATAATGAAACGGAAGAAGCTAATTTATAGCAAAATTCCAAACACAGCAATTGAAGCAATTCACCTCATTTAATCAAAGAAAATTTCAAATTCCTTAATTACCGGAGAATCAAATCTTATGGATTACGAAGATTTCCTTTAATCCCTTGAATTCCAAAAATAAATCGTGACTACGTCAAAAGTTAAGGCGAACATTTAATTTCTCATTCACTCTTTTACAATAGCTTCGTTTATACACTTCCTATAATCAAATCGTTTTATCCATATTATTCAGTAGTGATAAAACTTTATTTTTTCAACTTATATTCATCATTACAATATTCTTGTTGTAAATAATAATGATCTCTATCAAACTTCATGACTATAATTTTCATGAACTACTCTCTGTTTTGTCTACCCTAATATTGTGACATAAACACTCAAAGTTTTAAATAAGCTCAATACTATTCATAACACATTTCATGTGTTCAATTTACTAAAATGCTCGTATAACACCATCATCCCTTTTGAGGATAACCTAGTCAAATGACACTCTTATTAATCCTTTAGATAACCTCCGCATTAATGATAAAATGCACTTTATAGAAGAACCTGTAAGAAATTAGGGTTCGTATTATTTAAATGCATGAAACAGAACAATATTCTATCCGTTGGAATTCACGAAAGGCCCCGAACCTACCTGGGAACGTGAAGACCAGATAAAACGTAAATATCCTCGTTTAGGTACGAACAACGCTGATTGATGGCAAAAACTAAATTTCGGGACGAAATTTCTTTTAACGGGTAGGTACTATAACAACCCTCACTTTTCGACTTCCGATTTTACTAAAATACCTAGAGTTGTTATATACGAATAAATTTAACGTTAACCGAATAAACATACGCTTAAAATAAATAATATAATTATAAATATTATAAATAAGATTATGATATATAATATAACATAATTACATCAATGAATATATATATAATATTTATATTACTTTTGTTATTTAGTTAATAGAATATATAATTAACTAAATAATACATAATATTATAACATTTATAAAACTAATAAAAACTATAAATTAATAATCATAAATTTTAATTTTTATAAAAACTAAATATAATAATAATTTTTATATAAAATTCGTATTTAATAATTAAACAAATATAGAAATAAAATGTTAAATGAAATATATTAAACAAATTTTTTTTTAGAATTTTATACAAAAAAAAAAATCAAAACTATATCTACTTTTAATAAATAAATACAAAAATACAAACTACTTTTTCTTATTTTAACTTTTAAGATTTTACTTTTAATAAAATACAAACTACTTTTTTTTATTTTAACTTTTAAAATTTACTTTTAATAAAAATACAAAATACTTTTTCTTATTTTAACTTTTAAGATTTACTTTTAATAAAAATACAAAATACTTTTTCTTATTTTAACTTTTAAGATTTTACTTTTAATAAAAATACAAACTACTTTTTCTTATTTTAACTTTTATGATTTTACTTTTAATAAAAATACAAACTACTTTTTCTTATTTTAACTTTTAAGATTTACTTTTAATAAAAATACAAAATACTTGTTCTTATTTTAATTTTTAAGATTTTACTTTTAATAAAAATACAAACTACTTTTTCTTATTTTAACTTTTAAGATTTTTCTTTTAATAAAATACAAACTACTTTTTTTTATTTTAACTTTTAAAATTTACTTTTAATAAAAATACAAAATACTTTTTCTTATTTTAACTTTTAAGATTTTACTTTTAATAAAAACACAAACTACTTTTTCTTATTTTAACTTTTAAGATTTTACTTTTAATAAAAATACAAACTACTTTTTCTTATTTTAACTTTTAAGATTTACTTTTAATAAAAATACAAAATAATTTTTCTTATTTTAACTTTTAAGATTTACTTATTTTATTTTAATTTTTTTTACCTAACATTTTCAACTATAAATACCACATATATTTCTCATTTCAAACTTACACCTTAATCTCTCATTTCTCTCTTAAAGAACTACTTCTAGTTGATATCTCGGTCACTTACTTGCTTTACTTTCCTTTCTTGCGTGGAATACTTCAACTGCTATTTAAGGTGAGTTTCATTTGCTCCCTTTTTATATATATTTTTGGGCTGAGAATACATGCGCTGATTTATAAATGTTTTACGAAATAGGCACAAGTACTAAAACTAATTCTATGTGGGTTTAAACCAGAAATATACCCTTAGCTTGGTAACATTAAACTACTTGTCTATGTACGGTAGGCGCGAATCCTAAAGATAGATCTATTGGGTCTGACAAACCCCATCCTGACTATGGGATGCTTTAGTACTTCGAGGTTATTTTAAACACACCTGATCTGGTGTACTTCAGAGGGTAAAACATGAACGTTAAGGCTTGTTACCGGGTACCTACAACTTATAGAATGCTTTTATACACTGGCTAGTGTACGGATATTTATGAAACTGAAATCTTGTGGCCTATTATTATAACGGAAATGATTGATTTTGATAAACTAATGAACTCACCAACCTTTTTGGTTGACACTTTAAGCATGTTTTGTCTCAGGTGACGAATAAGATGATTGCCATGATTGCTACCTGATGAATTGAATGCTGCTACATGGAGTCTTCATTTCATTACATTTACTTTGCATTAAGACTATTATTATTATTTCAGTTTAAATTTGATGTAAAACTTTTAATTCTTCCGCTGTTTTATTAATAAATGTTTTATTCAAAACGTTTCATATAGAGTCGTTCTCGTTTATACAACTGTGATTTGATATAATTAGTCACAAATACCCTAGGCCCTAATTTGGGGGTGTGACACTAAGGGATTGATATCTTGGTACGAGATCGGTTAAGTTTTTCCCGATATAAGGGATTGAGCAAAATTTGTGCTCGAAATTGTGGACTTTAATAAATTGCGGGTGACAATTTGGTTATTAATGTTGACTCTTAGAGAAGGATTTCCTAGAGAAGTTGGAAGAATACGTGACGTTTTCGCGTATTCTAAGTGATAATTGTGTGCATTGCACGTTTCGGAATGCGTGTAAGTGTGTATTTAGTTATTGGAATAATCTTCGAATTGATGATTAATTGGCGGTTCGATTTCGATGGCGGTTTTGTAATTGTGTGGCGAGTGTTGTACGCTCTTGACGGCCACTCTTTTCTTTTATGATTTTGGGGGTGTATGCGGTATGCCGTTCGAGAGGCATTTCCGTTAACCACATTCGTGTACGAGTAGAGTCATGGTGGTTAACTATCCTAATGTATGTATGTAATCGGGTCAGTGGTTAGGACGAAGTCGGAAAGGTGTAAGCCTTGGTGTTTCAAGCGCCTCCTTAGTGTTGAGTTGAAAGATAAATAGGCTAGCTAGGCGGCCTAGGTGGATAGTGACTAGCGGGCGTCATTAGGAAGTCATGGGCGTTGAGCCATAGAGTTCGATAGATTTGGTGACCGCGTGTAGTCAGGTGACGTGTGACACCGGGAGTAGACACCGTAAGGGTCGAGTCTTTGGAGACTCGGTGTTGGTAATTGGGGTTGGATAACACAACGACAGGTGCCTCCTTATACCTGCTAGAGTAACTTTTCCCTCTGATGGTGTGATTACTTTGATTTTGAGTACCGGTGAGAAACCCGAATTTTCAACTATAGTATAGTGTGATTTTTAGCGGGAAAAGTCCTATCTAGTAGGCGTGATGAGCGAACGGGTGTCGCTTATTTAGGAAAGGAAAGCTTTGGTGGTCTTCGAAAAAGTCTCAAGTTGGACTTTGGAAATTAATTGCGAAGGTAGTTAGCGACGTGAGTCAGAATGGCGAGGTTCCCGATAGAGGGATACGAGAGATTTTCAGAAAGCGTCGGGATGATTCTCGAATATTCCACGATTGAAAGGCGTAACGACGATGATTGTCGGTGAATTGTGTTACTTTTAGGACGACTGTGAAGTGTGTGGTACGAGTTTGGATACTCGGCATAGGAGCAAACGGTTGTGGTTGTTTTGTCTCGTGGGTTGATTACCCGATATCGTTGAAATGAGGGAATTATATGGCTTTTGGAAAAATATTATGAAGTTTTCACGGTGTACTTCCGAGTGAGTGGTGGAAGTTTTGATCGAATGGAAGTGAGAACCCGGATGGGTGATTGCTACATGTGTAATTTCCGCATTGGAGATGGAAATGTTCAAGGTAGAAGTGCTTAACTTCTAGTATTTGGTGCGGATCACGAGGAAGTGATCCAATCTAAGCGGGGGAGAGTTGTAAGACCCGAATATTTTATTGTACATATGTGTGTATAAGTTATTCAAGTTGTGGGGTTTAGGTTGTATTTAATTAAAAGGCAAAAGAAGCCGAACTGGGCATTTGGCGCGCCGCGCCATTACGGGCTGACAGCTCACTTTGTTTTTAAATTAGATATTTAGAGGGTATTTTGGTAAAAACACTTAAGGTCCGAATTAAATGCCTTAGATCAGTTTTGGAAGCTTCATTACTCCATTCACAACCACCAAATCTTCTCCACTTCAATATTAGAGAGAGAGTGCACTTCAAGAGTGAGAAAGCTCCATTAAAGGAAGAAGGAGGTTGAATCGGGTCTAAGTGCGTGTTTTAAAGTCATTCATCTAGTTGCTAGCTACGTAGTGATTGTGTTGGTAAGTTCTAAAACCTAAATTCTTACTTTAATTACATTAAGAGTTAGGGTTTGGGTTAGTGATGCACACAAAACCCAATTGCTTGTAAATTTGGGGGTTTTGGGTGAATTTGGGTCTTGTAGACTCAAAGATGACTAATTAGGGTTTTCAAGTATTAAATTATGTTTATAAGCTTAAATTGGTTAGTTAAAGTACTAGAACACTTTAATGATATGTAAATGGGTGTTAATTGGGTATGGATGACCCAAATGGGTGTGTTGACCTTGAAATGGGTCAAATGGGTCTTTAATGACCTAAGTGGCCTTGCATGTGTGAAAATGAGTTAACTTTGTGATTTAAAAGTGTTTTAAACCCATCTTGGTTAATGATTAGGGTTTTGGTGTGTGTTGACCCAAAATTAGGGTTAAGGGTTCAAATGGGTTGAAATTGCACCTTGGGCCAAAATGGCTTTGGAATGGTGAAAGGATCGGTTGACCAACTTGAGTTTGCGTTTGATAATATGTATAATATGATAGGTGCATTACATTGAGGTCTTGCAAGCTCGGGTAACTTTCCACAAGAGTTTTGAGGTGAGTGGAATAATTATATGCATAGGTATATAATGTATCTATTTGTTGTAGCGTGAAATGTGAAGTGTCGAGGTGTTAAGACACCACGTTTCACGTGAAGAGTGTAGCATCGAGGTGTTAAGGTGCCACTCGGGTGTAGTATCGAGGTGTTAAGATGCCACCTAGGAGTGTAGTGTCGAGGTGTTAAGACACCACTCCGTAAAATATGAGTGAAGCATCGAGGTGTTAAGATGCCACTCGGGGTGAAGTACCGAGGTGTTAAGGTGCCACCATAGGGGTTAGTGGTGCGAGGTGTTAAGTGCCCTAACGGATGTTATGAACACCGATGGCGTTTTCGCCATCCCTTGTACTATTGGTTAACCATGGTTATTTGTGTTGTAAGCATATTATATTATTCGAGTTATATTTATATGCGGTTGTTATGCTAGCTTGTGGTATTGGAGAATGAGAGTTTATAATTTTGACGATAAGCTAATTGTGTTTGCTAGCATGTTCGCGGTATTGTGTAAGTGTATGCAAGTAGGTATAATTATATATGTATTCGTATAATTATTGCATTCACTAAGCTTTGCTTACCCTCTCGTTGTTTACCATTTTTATAGGTTCGGTTGTGGACAAGGGTAAGGCCATTATTTTGGATTAGAGATCCCGTCGTTGACTAGGGAACGCTTTTTGGATGTGTTGACTTTTGGGAGTTTGACCAAGACTTGGGTAGTTTTGTAACGACCCGGAATTTTCCGATCGTTCTATACTTATGAGATTAATATTTACATAAATTAAATTTTACCAACATGATAAGCAATCCAAACTGTTGAGACTTATATTTTTGAAAAGAGTTTTACACAACGTTTGACCATCCAATTTGACCGATGATATCACGAACTATATAACACACGATAATTATACGATTATGTATATGTACATATCTATACATATTTAACATGATTTAAGGATGGTTTAACATTTCATTGTGAACTAACAACAATGAGTTATAAGTATACTTTGAGACCACTAACTTAAGTTTTCAAAACGATAACTATATGTAACGTTCTTTGACATATATACTTACAATCTTTAATGTGTTGTGATTTATGTCACCAATATAATTTAAGTGTAATGGGATTAATTTGTAACCAAAATAATCTTGATAAATATTAAACAAGTTTGGGGAAGTGTGGAGTGCACACTTGTTTGAACTTATCTTGATTATGACGGGGGTTCGGGGGCAGCGCCCCCGATAAGCAGGGTCCAAGGGGTGGCAACCCCTGGCGGGTTGGACCCAAAATCATCATAAGAAAGTGTCTTAAAATTTTATTTTTGGCCCGGTTGGACCCAAAATAAAAGCCCGATTTTGAGCTTCTTTTACCGTATCATACCCATCATCCATACGTATTTACTATTGGTAAATACACATCAAATCAATATCCTTATCAGCTTTAGATCTACCCTAGATAAGAGGGAATCTTATTTGTAAGCTAGCATACATTATTACTCAAAAATTCAACACAATAATTTGTCCTTGTTCCCTCAACAACCAGACTGTCCTATAAGTATCACCATCACCTTGGTTTTTCATTTCATTTTTACAACCATCTTTCTCTAACAAAAAAAAACACACTCTTAGGAACTCTAAGTGTTCTTCACAATCTCAGCAAATACTCATGAAGAACTAGCTTCATGAACAACCTATAATCATCATAAGAAAGTTTGATCAAGATTATTTTCTATCTTTTCCAGTAGCTTTATCCAAGTAACTTGAGGTAGTAACCTTATTCATAATCTTATTCGATTCATATTTATATAGCTATCTTATTTTGTGTTATAAAATTTTTAACAACAAGAACATAGTTTGAATGATTTCAAACCTGTTCGCAAACTAAATAGATCCTTCTAATTTGATTTTTAAAACACTTCAAAACCTGTAATATATCATATTATGACAAAATCGGATTAATAATATCTTAGCTAATTAACATAATATTTAATATATATTTACTTATGATTTGATTTTATATATTCCAGGACCACCCGTAAACAACACGAGAAGATTAATCATAAGACCTCATGATTGTACGCAACACGTCATCTGACAACACAGTACTTTATGTACGCAACACGTCATTTGACAACATGGTACCATGGGTCAAGATTAATTCTGATCAATACGAATACGATGGGGTCTTTATTTATTTTATTGAGCAACTAATTATGGACCATTAACAACAGACTGCTAACTACGGACTAAGAAAATATTAAAAGTATTATAAGTATATATATATATATATATATATATATATATATATATATATATATATATATATATATATATATATATGTAACAATTACTTGAAAAGAAAATATGTTGATATATTATATATATGGTTAGGTTCGTGATATCTATCGGAGACCAAGTCGAGTTAAATACCTTCAAGGAAAAGGTGAGTATATAGTCCCACTTTTAAACTCTAAATATTTCGGGATGAGAATACATGCATTTTATGATTTACGTTATGGACACAAGTGATTAAAATATATATTCTACGTTGAGTTGTACCACTGGCATACTTCCCTGTAACTTGGTAACTAATATTTACATGAGGTATTGTAAACGCGAATCCTGTTGATAGATCTATCGGGCCTGACAACCCCAACCGGACTGGACGACCAGTATTCAACGGTTGCACAGTACTTCGTTTCGGTAACTACACTTGGTACGGTGTAGTAAGATTTCATAATAAAGGGAATATGCGACGTTGATTAAATGTTAAGTATGGTTATCAAGTGCTCAACAACTTAGAATATTTTTTTATTAAAACGTTTATATATGAAATCTTGTGGTCTATATTTATAACGCTGCCGGCATTAAACCTATATCTCACCAACTTTATGTTGACGTTTTAAGCATGTTTATTCTCAGATGATAACTAAAAGATTCCGCTGCAACATGTTGAATTTAAGCAAGATCTTGAGTATGCATATTTGTGTCAAAAATAAAACTGCATATCGGAGGATTTGTAATGTAAAATATGTTGGAGGTCGTATTGTTATTATCACATGTAAAGTTTGTAAGTCTAAGATTATCGCTAAACGATAATCATTATTAAGTTGTTTAAACCTTGTATTTGTAATAAAAGCTATGGTTTGTATTGTAAAAACGAATGCAGTTTTTGAAAAATGTCGCATATAGAGGTCAATACCTCGCGATGAAATCATATGTTATTGTATTCGTCCTTATGGTTAAGGTCGGGTTATGACATGTGGTATCAGAGCGTTGGTCTTAGAGAACCAGAGAATTTGCATTAGTGTGTCTTATCGAGTTTGTTAGGATGCATTAGTGAGTCTGGACTTTGACCGTGTTTGATTTCGAAAACTATTGCTTATCCTTGTTGGTTAAAAATTAATATGTAAATATTATGTAGTATTAACGTGCTAGTTGTTATGTTATAGATGTCTGGCTTAGAACTTATTATCACATTCAGCGACTCCGAACCAGACTCTTCAGATGGTGTTCCAGTCATTAATCTACCCGATGATGAAAACGACACCTTTGGGGAAGACTCACAAGTTCCGGATGAATCAATTGAAGAGGAACCGGAAAGTGATCCTAAGGAGGAAGAAATACAGGAAATTACGAAAGACAAGTTCGAACGAGGAAAGAAACGAAAGGCTACTGAAATGGAAAATATAAATCCCGAGTCTAGAGAGGATTTTGTGGAACCAACTCCACCAGATACTTCCATACCTATTCCCGCTATTCCTATTAGTTCTATCCCGACATCCAGTTCTTCGGTTCCTCAGCCAAAACGCAGGGAGACAACCAGGATAACCTTTAAGCGATTTCTTTGAACACAAACGCTTTGGGGTTAAATGATGCGCTGTTGTTTTAAACCATGGGATTATATAATGTTTTGTATAATATTACTAGTGTAGTTTGCTTAATGTTTGATGTAAGATAAGCATATGTAAAATAGTGAAGTGTGAAATGCAATAATTTTCCATGGTTAAGTATTATTTGGGTGGTAGTAATTGATTTTCGTACTAAGCTATTAAGTATGAACTTTAACGGGTAGGTACTACCCTAGATATAATTATAAAACGCTAATAAGAAGAAAAGGCTTTTATAATAATAACTGGTTCATATTATTAATAAGCTACGATGTACTGTAAATACATACTACATCTATAATATTCCATGTGAATAATTATTTTTTCATTCTTTTTGAAGATTATGGCGCGATTGAACCGAATGACGGAACAAGAAATCCAGGAACTCATCAATCAGCGAGTGAACGACAGAATGTTATGGGTCGAGGCTGCAAGAGGTGCTGCAGTTAACCCAAATCCTCGTGTGGGGTGCACTTACAAAACTTTTCAAGGTTGCAAGCCCTCATCATTCAGTGGAACAGAAGGACCGGTCGGTTTAACCCGGTGGATCGAAAAGATTGAGTCTGTGTTTAAAATCAGTGGTTGTATTAAGAAGGACATGACCAAGTATGCATCGTGCACCCTACAAGATAGTGCACTCACATGGTGGAAAAACTATGTGAAGGCCGTAGGAGGAGATGTAGCTTATGATACTCCTTGGGAAGAATTCAAAACAATGCTAATCAACGAATATTGTCCAAGGAACGAGGTTAGGAAGTTGGAAGCTGAATTACGAAGCCTGAAAGCTGTTGGTACTGAACTCACTAACTACAATCAGCGATTCATGGAATTAGCTTTGCTATGTCCCGAATTGGTACCAACCGAAGAACGGAAGATTGAACTGTACAAAGACGGTTTGCCTAAAAAGGTCAAGGCAAATGTTACAGCATCCAAACCCAAGACAATTCATGAAGCTATCACCATGGCGAATGAATTGATGGACCAGATTATTCTGGATAAGAACACCGATGTCAAGACATCGAGAAACAAAAGAAAGTGGGAAGGTAATCATCAACAATCCAACAAGAAACAAGAAACCACGCAAGGTGCGGGTAGCGGTTCAAACTCAGGTTACAAAGGACGAAATCCTTTATGTAACAAATGCCACAAACATCACTCTGGTTATTGTAATGTGGTGTGCAACAATTGTAATCGAAAAGGTCATCTTGCTGAAGATTGTAGGGTTCCTGCTACAAATACAAACGGTACCAAGACTCCTGCCACCAATGCAAATAGAACTGCCTTGGCCACTGTTACTTGTTATGGGTGTGGGAAACAGGGTCATTATAAGAGCCAGTGTCCGAATCCAGAGAAGAATAATGGATCTGCACGTGGAAGAGCATTTGTTATTAATGCTAGAGAGGCGTGTGAAGACCCGGAGCTTGTTACGGGTACGTTTACCATTAATAACTTATCCGCATCTATTATATTTGATACTGGTGCCGATAGAAGTTACGTGAGTAGAGACTTTTACGCTAAATTGAATTGTTCATCATTACCTCTAGATGCTAAGTACATGATTGAGTTAGCTAATGGTAAACTAATTAAAGCCGATAAAATTTGCCGTGATTGTAAAATAAATTTAGCTGGAGAAACATTTAAGATTGATTTGATACCCGTAGAATTAGGAAGTTTTGATGTAATAGTCGGCATGGACTGGATGTCCAAAATAGGAGCTGAAGTTGTGTGCGCCAAGAAGGCAATTCGCATTCCTCGTAAGGATAAAACGCCAGTAATGATTTATGGAGAGAAGGGTAACTCAAAGCTAAAACTCATTAGTTATTTGAAAGCTCAAAAGTGCTTGAAGAAAGGGTGCTATGCTATCTTAGCATATGTTAATAAAGTCGAAACGAAGGAAAAAGTGAAGAGCATCAACGACGTGCCTGTGGCAAGAGATTTTCCTGAAGTATTTCCGGAAGAGTTACCAGAATTACCTCCATTTAGATCTGTAGAATTTCAAATAGATCTAGTACCGGGAGCTGCACCAGTGGCTCGTGCTCCATATAGACTTGCACCATCTGAGATGAAAGAGTTACAAAGCCAGTTACAAGAATTACTGGACTGTGGTTTCATTCGACCGAGCACTTCACCGTGGGGAGCTCCGATTTTATTCGTCAAGAAGAAAGACGGATCTTTCCGAATGTGTAAAGATTATCGTGAATTAAATAAGTTAACTATCAAGAATCGGTATCCACTACCGAGAATTGATGACTTATTTGATCAATTGCAAGGATCATGTGTTTACTCGAAAATCGACCTAAGGTCGGGCTATCATCAACTACGCGTCAAAGAAGAAGATATTCCGAAAACTGCTTTTCGGACACGCTACGGTCATTATGAATTTTTGGTCATGCCGTTTGGATTAACGAATGCGCCAGCTGTATTCATGGACCTCATGAATCGAGTTTGTAGTCCGTATTTAGATAAGTTTGTTATCATTTTCATTGACGATATTCTTATCTATTCCAAGAGTGAGCAAGAGCATGAGCAGCATTTAAGATTGGTATTAGAATTGTTAAGAAAAGAACAATTATACGCCAAATTTTCTAAGTGTGCGTTTTGGTTGAAAGAAGTGCAATTTCTTGGCCATGTTGTTAGTAGCAAAGGAATTCAGGTTGACCCAGCTAAAATTGAGGCCATTGAAAAATGGGAGACTCCTAAGACACCAACGCAGATACGCCAATTTTTGGGTTTAGCTGGTTATTATAGAAGGTTTATTCAAGATTTTTCCCGAATAGCTAAACCATTAACAGCGTTAACACAAAAAGGGAAGAAGTACGAATGGACTTCTGAGTAGGAGAGTGCATTTCAATTACTGAAGAAGAAGTTGACTACAGCACCTATTTTATCGTTACCTGAAGGGAACGATGATTTTGAGATATATTGTGACGCTTCACGACAAGGTTTTGGTTGCGTCCTTATGCAACGGAAGAAAGTTATAGCATACGCATCCCGACAATTGAAGATTCATGAGCGGAATTATACGACACATGATTTAGAACTGGGAGCAGTAGTGTTTGCATTGAAGATATGGAGACACTACTTATATGGGGTTAAATGCACTGTGTTTACCGATCATAAAAGCCTTCAACATATCTTCGATCAGAAACAACTGAACATGAGGCAACGTAGGTGGGTCTAGCTGATAAACGACTATGATTGTGAGATTCACTATCATCCTGGGAAAGCGAATGTAGTGGCCGACGCTCTAAGCAGAAAGGAACGGGAACCAATTCGAGTACGAGCAATGAACATAAAAATTCGCATGAATCTCAACTCACAAATCAAAGAGGCTCAACGAGAAGCTCTTACTAAAGAAAACATAGGAAATGAAATAATGAAGAAGTATGGGAAACAACTCGTTATACGGGAAGATGGAATTCGATATTTTGCAAACCGTATTTGGGTACCAAAGTTGGGTGGATTAAGGAAGTTGATATTGAATGAGGCACATAAGACAAGATACTCGATACATCCTGGAGTTGGAAAGATGTATCAAGATCTTAAGACGCATTATTGGTGGCCTAATTTGAAGACAGACGTTGCAACATATGTTGGGGAATGTTTAACTTGTTCCAAAGTCAAAGAAGAACACCAGAAGCCGTCAGGATTACTTCAACAACCAGAAATCCCAAAATGGAAATGGGACGGTATTACTATGGATTTCATCACAAAATTACCTAAGACTGCCTGGGGTTATGACACCATTTGGGTAATAGTTGATCGTCTCACCAAATCTGCACATTTCTTGCATATAAAGGAAACGGATAGAATGGAGAAACTATTACGATTATACATAAAGGAAATTATTTCAAGGCATGGAATACCTATTTCCATTATATCCGATCGTGATAGTAGATTTACATCAAAGTTTTGGCAATCACTACAGGAGGCCCTGGGAACTCGTTTGGATATGAGCACCGCATATCATCCACAAACTGATGGGCAGAGTGAAAGAACAATTCAGACTCTTGAAGACATGCTCAGGGCATGTGTGATCGATTTTGGAAACAGATGGGATAAATATCTAACATTAGCAGAATTCTCGTATAATAACAGTTATCATGCGAGCATTAAAGTTGCACCATTTGAAGCACTGTATGGAAGGAAGTGTAGATCCCCTATCTGTTGGAATGAAGTAGGAGATCGACAATTAACTGGTCCCGAGATCATACACGAAACGACTGAGAAGATAGTACAAATCAAGGAGAGATTGAAAACAGCCCGTAGTCGCCAAAAGAGCTACGCCGATGTCCGAAGGAAACCATTAGAGTTTCATATCGGTGACATGGTTATGTTAAAGGTGTCACCTTGGAAAGGTGTAATACGTTTTGGAAAAAGAGGTAAACTGAACCCAAGGTATGTAGGCCCGTTCAAGATCATCGAACGCATTGGACCGGTAGCTTATCGACTCGAATTACCACAACAACTCGCCGGAGTACATAATACATTTCACGTTTCAAACCTTAAGAAGTGTCTTGTAAAGGAAGACCTCACCATTCCTCTTGAAGAAATCCAAGTCGACGAGAAACTACAATTCATAGAAGAACCGGTCGAAATCATGGACCGTGAAGTTAAACAACTCAAGCAGAGCAACATACCAATCGTTAAGGTTCATTGGAATGCTCGAAGGGGTCCCAAGTTTACTTGGGAACAAGAGGATCAGATGAAACAAAAGTACCCACATTTGTTTCCCAAGAACGCAAAATAGGTACAATTTTAAAATTTCGGGACGAAATTTATTTAACGGGTAGGTACTGTAATGACCCGGAATTTTCCGATCGTTCTATACTTATGAGATTAATATTTACATAAATTAAACCTTACCAACATGATAAGCAATCCAAACTGTTGAGACTTATATTTTTGAAAAGAGTTTTACACAACGTTTGACCATCCAATTTGACCGATGATATCACGAACTATATAACACACGATAATTATACGATTATGTATATGTACATATCTATACATATTTAACATGATTTAAGGATGGTTTAACATTTCATTGTGAACTAACAACAATGAGTTATAAGTATACTTTGAGACCACTAACTTAAGTTTTCAAAACGATAACTATATGTAACGTTCTTTGACATATATACTTACAATCTTTAATGTGTTGTGATTTATGTCACCAATATGATTTAAGTGTAATGGGATTAATTTGTAACCAAAATAATCTTGATAAATATTAAACAAGTTTGGGGAAGTGTGGAGTGCACACTTGTTTGAACTTATCTTGATTATGACGGGGGTTCGGTGTAGTGACCCGAACTTTTCCATGTTTATATATATTAATTGAGATTGATATTTACATGATTAAATGTTTCCAACATGTTAAGCAATCAAACTTGTTAAGACTTGATTAATTGAAATATGTTTCATATAGACAATTGACCACCCAAGTTGACCGGTGATTCACGAACGTTAAAACTTGTAAAAACTATATGATGACATATATATGGATATATATATAGTTAACATGATACTATGATAAGTAAATATATCATTAAGTATATTAACAATGAACTACATATGTAAAAACAAGACTACTAACTTAATGATTTTTAAACGAGACATATATGTAACTATTATCATTGTAAAGACATTTAATGTATATATATCATATTAAGAGATGTTCATACATAATAATATCATGATAATATAATAATTTAAAATCTCATTTGATATTATAAACATTGGGTTAACAACATTTAACAAGATCGTTAACCTAAAGGTTTCAAAACAACACTTACATGTAACGACTAACGATGACTTAACGAATCAGTTAAAATGTATATACATGTAGTGTTTTAATATGTATTTATACACTTTTGAAAGACTTCAATACACTTATCAAAATACTTCTACTTAACAAAAATGCTTACAATTACATCCTCGTTCAGTTTCATCAACAATTCTACTCGTATGCACCCGTATTCATACTCGTACAATACACAGCTTTTAGATGTATGTACTATTGGTATATACACTCCAATGATCAGCTCTTAGCAGCCCATGTGAGTCACCTAACACATGTGGGAACCATCATTTGGCAACTAGCATGAAATATCTCATAAAATTACAAAAATATGAGTAATCATTCATGACTTATTTACATGAAAACAAAATTACATATCCTTTATATCTAATCCATACACCAACGACCAAAAACACCTACAAACACTTTCATTCTTCAATTTTCTTCATTTAATTGATCTCTCTCAAGTTCTATCTTCAAGTTCTAAGTGTTCTTCATAAATTCCAAAAGTTCCAGTTTCATAAAATCAAGAATACTTTCAAGTTTGCTAGCTCACTTCCAATCTTGTAAGGTGATCATCCAACCTCAAGAAATCTTTGTTTCTTACAGTAGGTTATCATTCTAATACAAGGTAATAATCATATTCAAACTTTGGTTCAATTTCTATAACTATAACAATCTTATTTCAAGTGATGATCTTACTTGAACTTGTTTTCGTGTCATGATTCTGCTTCAAGAACTTCGAGCCATCCAAGGATCCATTGAAGCTAGATCCATTTTTCTCTTTTCCAGTAGGTTTATCCAAGGAACTTAATCTAGTAATGATATTCATAACATCATTCGATTCATACATATAAAGCTATCTTATTCGAAGGTTTAAACTTGTAATCACTAGAACATAGTTTAGTTAATTCTAAACTTGTTCGCAAACAAAAGTTAATCCTTATAACTTGACTTTTAAAATCAACTAAACACATGTTCTATATCTATATGATATGCTAACTTGATGATTTAAAACCTGGAAACACGAAAAACATCATAAAACCGGATTTACGCCGTCGTAGTAACACCGCGGGCTGTTTTGGGTTAGTTAATTAAAAACTATGATAAACTTTGATTTAAAAGTTGTTATTCTGAGAAAATGATTTTTATTATGAACATGAAACTATATCCAAAAATTATGGTTAAACTCAAAGTGGAAGTATGTTTTCTAAAATGGTCATCTAGACGTCGTTCTTTCGGCTGAAATGACTACCTTTACAAAAACGACTTGTAACTTATTTTTCCGACTATAAACCTATACTTTTTCTGTTTAGATTCATAAAATAGAGTTCAATATGAAACCATAGCAATTTGATTCACTGAAAACGGATTTAAAATGAAGAAGTTATGGGTAAAACAAGATTGGATAATTTTTCTCATTTTAGCTACGTGAAAATTGGTAACAAATCTATTCCAACCATAACTTAATCAACTTGTATTGTATATTATGTAATCTTGAGATACCATAGACAGGTATACAATGTTTCGACCTATCATGTCGACACATCTATATATATTTCGGAACAACCATAGACACTCTATATGTGAATGTTGGAGTTAGCTATACAGGGTTGAGGTTGATTCCAAAATATATATAGTTTGAGTTGTGATCAATACTGAGATACGTATACACTGGGTCGTGGATTGATTCAAGATAATATTTATCGATTTATTTCTGTACATCTAACTGTGGACAACTAGTTGTAGGTTATTAACGAGGACAGCTGACTTAATAAACTTAAAACATCAAAATATCTTAAAAGTGTTGTAAATATATTTTGAACATACTTTGATATACATGTATATATTGTGATAGGTTCGTGAATCAACCAGTGGCCAAGTCTTACTTCCCGACGAAGTAAAAATCTGTGAAAGTGAGTTATAGTCCCACTTTTAAAATCTAATATTTTTGGGATGAGAATACATGCAGGTTTTATAAATGATTTACAAAATAGACACAAGTACGTGAAACTACATTCTATGGTTGAATTATCGAAATCGAATATGCCCCTTTTTATTAAGTCTGGTAATCTAAGAATTAGGGAACAGACACCCTAATTGACGCGAATCCTAAAGATAGATCTATTGGGCCTAACAAACCCCATCCAAAGTACTGGATGCTTTAGTACTTCGAAATTTATATCATATCCGAAGGGTGTCCCGGAATGATGGGGATATTCTTATATATGCATCTTGTTAATGTCGGTTACCAGGTGTTCACCATATGAATGATTTTTATCTCTATGTATGGGATGTGTATTGAAATATGAAATCTTGTGGTCTATTATTATGATTTGATATATATAGGTTAAACCTATAACTCACCAACATTTTTGTTGACGTTTTAAGCATGTTTATTCTCAGGTGATTATTAAGAGCTTCCGCTGTCGCATACTTAAATAAGGACGAGATTTGGAGTTCATGCTTGTATGATATTGTGTAAAAACTGCATTCAAGAAACTTATTTTGTTGTAACATATTTGTATTGTAAACCATTATGTAATGGTCGTGTGTAAACAGGATATTTTAGATTATCATTATTTGATAATCTACGTAAAGCTTTTTAAAACCTTTATCTATGAAATAAAGGTTATGGTTTGTTTTAAAAATGAATGCAGTCTTTGAAAAATGTCTCATATAGAGGTCAAAACCTCGCAACGAAATCAATTAATATGGAACGTTTTTAATCAATAAGAACGGGACATTTCAGTTGGTATCCGAGCGTTGGTCTTAGAGAACCAGAATTTTGCATTAGTGTGTCTTATCGAGTTTGTTAGGATGCATTAGTGAGTCTGGACTTCGACCGTGTTTACTTGAAAAATGATTGCTTAACAAATTTTGTTGGAAACTATATATTTTTAACATGTGAATATTATGTGATATATTAATCTCTTAACGCGTTTGATATTATGTGATAGATGTCTACCTCTAGATCAAGTCCCATTGACTCACCTAATAATAATGAAGAGTCAAATGTAAATTGGAATGATTCGTGGACTGATTCACAAGTTCCCGAAGAGGAACCGGAAGAAGAGTCGGAACCGGAAGAAGAATCGGAACCGGATGAAGAAATAGAACCGGTGGGGGAAATAATAAAACGGTTAAGTAAAAGAAAATCCTCAACCAACCGACCAAGGTTAATTATGGTCAATGGTGTTTCCGCCAAGGAAGCAAAATATTGGGAGGATTACCAATTCTCCGATGAATCGGATTCCGACGAGAATTCCGATGATGTTATAGAAATTACCCCAACTGAATTTAAAAAGGCAAAAGTAAATAATAAGGGAAAGGGCATAAAAATAGAGAAATCTAATTCCAACCCCGATGAACTTTATATGTATCGTCAACCCCCGAAGTTCTTAAGTTGTAACAATGACCCGGGAACCTCTAAACCACCAGGTTTTTCTAAACCAATGTGGATCACGACGGCTCGTATTAGGGGAACATCATATATAACTAGAAACTTGGCAAAACGAACCAAAACCGAAGAAGAAGAAACAAGCGAGTCGGAATAAGATAGTTGTATTCGTGTGGTGTAATATATGTAATATAGTGTGCTTATGCTTTATGATATATGTAAAAAATTGCTTGTATTAATAAGTATTTTTTTTTATGAATCTAACTCTTGTCTATTTTACAGTATAAAAACACAAAATGGATAGACAACCCAATATTTTAAGAGACCTACCCGGAGACATGATTGATGAAATCTTGTCTAGAGTCGGTCAGAATTCTTCGGCACAACTATTTAAGGCGAGATCAGTTTGTAAGACATTCGAAGAACGTTCCAAGAATGCCTTGGTTTATAAAAGGCTTTCGTTCGAAAGATGGGGGATATCACATTGGGAAATCCATAAGTTACGATGTGTTTACTTTGACGCATATATTGCGGGGAACCCAAATGCTATTTTACGCAATGGGTTAAGAAATTATTTTGACTCAATATATCCGAATATTGGACTTCGTGATTTAGAAAAAGCGGCTAACATGCAACATAAAGAAGCATGTTATGCTTACGGATTAGTAATGTTCGCTTCTCACCAAAGTGAGAACAAGAACATCGGGCTACAACTATTAAACAAAACGTTCCCACAAGTGACGGAGTCGGTAATTGGGGTAAGAAATGAGGTTTTTAGATTGTTACGGGACTGTTGGACATTACGTAACCCTCGTCCCTTTGACGATGTTACAACACGCTGTCTTATCAACGGCCATAACGGTTATGTTCCACAAGACCAAGGATGGGAAGTAATCCTAGTAAAACCAGAATGCATGACTTGTTTATGGACGTATGAATTACGTGTCTTTATTGCCTTTGCTGAACGACTTGTGTACTAGCTAGAATTATCTTCACAACCATCTTGTATCAAATTTATTGTGTGCTATATTTCATGCTATATGTAAAATAAGCGGTATTGTAAGTTTGTAAAATATTGTGTAAAAGTTTGAACGCGAAATATTATTATAATCAGTTTTTCATATAGAATTGTAGTAGTTGAATTGTATATTAGCTACTAAGTATGAACTTAACGGGTAGGTACTACCCGAATTTAAACTTATAAAACGCTAATATGAAGAAAAAGCTTTTATAAATGAGTTCATATTATGCTACGAAATACTATTAACTACTCTTAATATTCTGTATGATTAACTTGTTCCATTTAACTATTTTGAAGGAAATGGCACCGACTACTCGACACACCGTGAATATGAATGAAGAGGAATTCCGTACTTTTCTAGCTTCAAACATAGCCGCAGTACAGGCTGCGCTACATACCAACAATAACCTTGGATCTAGCAGTACAGGAAATCGTGTAGGATGCACCTACAAAAAATTCACTGCCTGCAAACCTTTGGAATTTGATGGAACCGAAGGACCGATCGGATTGAAACGGTGGACCGAGAAGGTCGAATCGGTGTTTGCCATAAGTAAGTGTACTGAAGAGGACAAAGTGAAGTACGCTACGCATACCTTCACAGGTTCTGCGTTAACATGGTGGAATACCTATCTAGAGCAAGTGGGACAAGATAATGCGTACGCACTACCGTGGTCAGCATTCAAGCACTTGATGAACGAGAAGTACCGTCCCAGAACCGAGGTCAATAAGCTCAAGACAGAACTTAGAGGGTTACGAACCCAAGGATTTGATATTACCACGTACGAAAGACGATTCACAGAATTGTGCCTATTGTGTCCGGGAGCATTCGAAGATGAGGAAGAGAAGATCGACGCGTTTGTGAAAGGATTACCGGAAAGAATCCAAGAAGATATAAGTTCACACGAGCCCGCCTCCATACAACAGGCATGTAGAATGGCTCACAAACTAGTGAACCAGATTGAAGAAAGAATTAAAGAACAGACTGCTGAAGAGGCCAATGTGAATCAATTCAAAAGAAAGTGGGAGGAAAACGGTGATAAAAATCACCAATACAACAACAACAGCAATTACAACAATAATCGCAACAACTATCCCAACAATCGCAACATCAATCGCAACTACAACAAACGGCCCAACAACAACAACAACAACAACAACAGCAACCACAACAATCATCTTAACAACAATAATAACCGCAACAACAACAACAATCAGAAGCAGCTATGCCAAAGGTGTGAAAAGTATCACTCGGGGTTCTGCACCAAATTTTGCAACAAGTGTAAAAGAAATGGTCATAGCGCGGCGAAGTGTGATGTCTACGGACCAGGGGTTAACAGAACGAAAGGAACAAATGGTGTCGGAACGAGTAATGGCGGAGCAAGTAGTGTCGGAGCAAGTTATGCCAATGTAGTTTGTTATAAATGTGGAAAACCGGGCCACATTATTAGAAATTACCCTAACCAGGAGAAAACGAATGGACAAGGCCGCGGAAGAGTTTTCAATATTAATGCGGCAGAGGCACAGGAAGACCCGGAGCTTGTTACGGGTACGTTTCTTATTGACAATAAATCTGCTTACATTTTATTTGATTCGGGTGCGGATAGAAGCTATATGAGTAGAGATTTTTGTGCTAAATTAAGTTGTCCATTGACGCCTTTGGATAGTAAATTTTTACTCGAATTAGCAAATGGTAAATTAATTTCAGCAGATAATATATGTCGGAATCGAGAAATTAAACTGGTTAGCGAAACATTTAAGATTGATTTGATACCAGTAGAGTTAGGGAGTTTTGATGTGATAATCGGTATGGACTGGTTGAAAGAAGTGAAAGCAGAGATCGTTTGTTACAAAAATGCAATTCGCATTATACGAGAAAAAGGAAAACCCTTAATGGTGTACGGAGAAAAGGGCAACACGAAGCTACATCTTATTAGTAATTTGAAGGCACAAAAACTAATAAGAAAAGGTTGCTATGCTGTTCTAGCACACGTCGAGAAAGTACAAACTGAAGAAAAGAGCATCAATGATGTTCCCATTGCAAAAGAATTTCCCGATATATTTCCGAAAGAATTACCGGGATTACCCCCACATCGATCCGTTGAATTTCAAATAGATCTTGTACCAGGAGCTGCACCAATAGCTCGTGCTCCTTACATACTCGCACCCAGCGAGATGAAAGAACTACAAAGCCAATTACAAGAACTTTTAGAGCGTGGTTTCATCTGACCAAGCACATCACCGTGGGGAGCTCCTGTTTTGTTTGTCAAGAAGAAAGATGGTACATTCAGGTTGTGTATCGACTACCGAGAGTTGAACAAACTTACCATCAAGAACCGCTACCCACTACCGAGAATCGATGACTTATTTGATCAACTACAAGGCTCGACTGTTTATTCAAAGATTGACTTACGTTCCGGGTATCATCAAATGCGGGTGAAAGAAGATGATATTCCAAAGACTGCTTTCAGAACACGTTACGGTCATTACGAGTTTATGGTCATGCCGTTTGGTTTAACTAATGCACCAGCTGTGTTCATGGACCTTATAAACCGAGTGTGTGGACCATACCTTGACAAGTTTGTCATTGTTTTCATTGATGACATACTTATTTACTCAAAGAATGACCAAGAACACGGTGAACATTTGAGAAAGGTGTTAGAAGTATTGAGGAAGGAAGAATTGTACGCTAAGTTTTCAAAGTGTGCATTTTGGTTGGAAGAAGTTCAATTCCTCGGTCACATAGTGAACAAAGAAGGTATTAAGGTGGATCCGGCAAAGATAGAAACTATTGAAAAGTGGGAAACCCCGAAAACTCCGAAACACATACGCCAGTTTTTAGGACTAGCTGGTTACTACAGAAGGTTCATCCAAGACTTTTCCAGAATAGCAAAACCCTTGACTGCATTAACGCATAAAGGGAAGAAATTTGAATGGAATGATGAACAAGAGAAAGTGTTTCAGTTATTGAAGAAAAAGCTAACTACGGCACCTATATTGTCATTGCCTGAAGGGAATGATGATTTTGTGATTTATTGTGATGCATCAAAGCAAGGTCTCGGTTGTGTATTAATGCAACGAACGAAGGTGATTGCTTATGCGTCTAGACAATTGAAGATTCACGAACAAAATTATACGACGCATGATTTGGAATTAGGCGCGGTTGTTTTTGCATTAAAGACTTGGAGGCACTACTTATATGGGGTCAAAAGTATTATATATACCGACCACAAAAGTATTCAACACATATTTAATCAGAAACAACTGAATATGAGGCAGCGTAGGTGGATTGAATTATTGAATGATTACGACTTTGAGATTCGTTACCACCCGGGGAAGGAAAATGTGGTAGCCGATGCCTTGAGCAGGAAGGACAGAGAACCCATTCGAGTAAAATCTATGAATATAATGATTCATAATAACATTACTACTCAAATAAAGGAGGCGCAACATGGAGTTTTAAAAGAGGGAAATTTAAAGGATGAAATACCCAAAGGATCGGAGAAGCATCTTAATATTCGGGAAGACGAAACCCGGTATAGGGCTGAAAGGATTTGGGTACCAAAATTTGGAGATATGAGAGAAATGGTACTTAGAGAAGCTCATAAAACCAGATACTCAATACATCCTGGAACGGGGAAGATGTACAAGGATCTCAAAAAACATTTTTGGTGGCCGGGTATGAAAGCCGATGTTGCTAAATACGTAGGAGAATGTTTGATGTGTTCTAAGGTCAAAGCTGAGCATCAGAAACCATCAGGTCTACTTCAACAACCCGAAATCCCGGAATGGAAATGGGAAAACATTACCATGGATTTCATCACTAAATTGCCAAGGACTGCAAGTGGTTTTGATACTATTTGGGTAATAGTTGATCGTCTCACCAAATCAGCACACTTCCTACCAATAATAGAAGATGACAAGATGGAGAAGTTAGCACGACTGTATTTGAAGGAAGTCGTCTCCAGACATGGAATACCAATCTCTATTATCTCTGATAGGGATGGCAGATTTATTTCAAGATTCTGGCAGACATTACAGCAAGCATTAGGAACTCGTCTAGACATTAGTACTGCCTATCATCCACAAACTGATGGGCAGAGTGAAAGGACGATACAAACGCTTGAAGACATGCTACGAGCATGTCTTATTGATTTCGGAAACAGTTGGGATCGACATCTACCGTTAGCAGAATTTTCCTACAACAACAGCTACCATTCAAGCATTGAGATGGCGCCGTTTGAAGCACTTTATGGTAGAAAGTGCAGGTCTCCGATTTGTTGGAGTGAAGTGGGGGATAGACAGATTACGGGTCCGGAGATTATACAAGAAACTACCGAGAAGATCATCCAAATTCAACAACGGTTGAAAACCGCCCAAAGTCGACAAAAGAGCTACGCTGACATTAAAAGAAAAGATATAGAATTTGAAATTGGAGAGATGGCCATGCTTAAAGTTGCACCTTGGAAAGGCGTTGTTCGATTTGGTAAACGAGGGAAATTAAATCCAAGGTATATTGGACCATTCAAGATTATTGATCGTGTCGGACCAGTAGCTTACCGACTAGAGTTACCTCAACAACTCGCGGCTGTACATAACACTTTCCACGTCTCGAATTTGAAGAAATGTTTTACTAAAGAAGATCTCACTATTCTGTTAGATGAAATCCAAATCAACGAAAAACTTCAATTCATCGAAGAACCCGTCGAAATAATGGATCGTAAGGTTAAAAGACTTAAGCAAAACAAGATACCAATTGTTAAGGTTCGATGGAATGCTCGTAGAGGACCCGAGTTCACCTGGGAGCGTGAAGATCAGATGAAGAAGAAATACCCGCATCTATTTCCAGAAGATTCGTCAACACCTTCATCAGCTTAAAATTTCGGGACGAAATTTATTTAACGGGTAGGTACTGTAGTGACCCGAACTTTTCCTTGTTTATATATATTAATTGAGATTGATATTTATATGATTAAACGTTTCCAACATGTTAAGCAATCAAACTTGTTAAGACTTGATTAATTGAAATATGTTTCATATAGACAATTGACCACCCAAGTTGACCGGTGATTCACGAACGTTAAAACTTGTAAAAACTATATGATAACATATATATGGATATATATATATATATATATATAGTTAACATGATACTATGATAAGTAAATATATCATTAAGTATATTAACAATGAACTACATATGTAAAAACAAGACTACTAACTTAATGATTTTTAAACGAGACATATATGTAACGATTATCGTTGTAAAGACATTTAATGTATATATATCATATTAAGAGATATTCATACATAATAATATCATGATAATATAATAATTTAAAATCTCATTTGATATTATAAACATTGGGTTAACAACATTTAACAAGATCGTTAACCTAAAGGTTTCAAAACAACACTTACATGTAACGACTAACGATGATCTAACGACTCAGTTAAAATGTATATACATGTAGTGTTTTAATATGTATTTATACACTTTTGAAAGACTTCAATACACTTATCAAAATACTTCTACTTAACAAAAATGCTTACAATTACATCCTCGTTCAGTTTCATCAACAATTCTACTCGTATGCACCCGTATTCGTACTCGTACAATACACAGCTTTTAGATGTATGTAATATTGGTATATACACTCCAATGATCAGCTCTTAGCAGCCCATGTGAGTCACCTAACACATGTGGGAACCATCATTTGGCAACTAGCATGAAATATCTCATAAAATTACAAAAATATGAGTAATCATTCATGACTTATTTACATGAAAACAAAATTACATATCCTTTATATCTAATCCATACACCAACGACCAAAAACACCTACAAACACTTTCATTCTTCAATTTTCTTCATCTAATTGATCTCTCTCAAGTTCTATCTTCAAGTTCTAAGTGTTCTTCATAAATTCCAAAAGTTCTAGTTTCATAAAATCAAGAATACTTTCAAGTTTGCTAGCTCACTTCCAATCTTGTAAGGTGATCATCCAACCTCAAGAAATCTTTGTTTCTTACAGTAGGTTATCATTCTAATACAAGGTAATAATCATATTCAAACTTTGGTTCAATTTCTATAACTATAACAATCTTATTTCAAGTGATGATCTTACTTGAACTTGTTTTCGTGTCATGATTCTGCTTCAAGAACTTCGAGCCATCCAAGGATCCATTGAAGCTAGATCCATTTTTCTCTTTTCCAGTAGGTTTATCCAAGGAACTTAAGGTAGTAATGATATTTATAACATCATTCGATTCATACATATAAAGCTATCTTATTCGAAGGTTTAAACTTGTAATCACTAGAACATAGTTTAGTTAATTCTAAACTTGTTCGCAAACAAAAGTTAATCCTTCTAACTTGACTTTTAAAATCAACTAAACACATGTTCTATATCTATATGATATGCTAACTTAATGATTTAAAACCTGGAAACACGAAAAACATCGTAAAACCGGATTTACGCCGTCGTAGTAACACCTCGGGCTGTTTTGGGTTAGTTAATTAAAAACTATGATAAACTTTGATTTAAAAGTTGTTATTCTTAGAAAATGATTTTTATTATGAACATGAAACTATATCCAAAAATTATGGTTAAACTCAAAGTGGAAGTATGTTTTCTAAAATGGTCATCTAGACGTCGTTCTTTCGACTGAAATGACTACCTTTACAAAAACGACTTGTAACTTATTTTTCCGACTATAAACCTATACTTTTTCTGTTTATATTCATAAAATAGAGTTCAATATGAAACCATAGCAATTTGATTCACTCAAAACGGATTTAAAATGAAGAAGTTATGGGTAAAACAAGATTGGATAATTTTTCTCATTTTAGCTACGTGAAAATTGGTAACAAATCTATTCCAACCATAACTTAATCAACTTGTATTGTATATTATGTAATCTTGAGATACCATAGACACGTATACAATGTTTCGACCTACCATGTCGACACATCTATATATATTTCGGAACAACCATAGACACTCTATATGTGAATGTTGGAGTTAGCTATACAGGGTTGAGGTTGATTCCAAAATATATATAGTTTGAGTTGTGATCAATACTGAGATACGTATACACTGGGTCGTGGATTGATTCAAGATAATATTTATCAATTTATTTCTGTACATCTAACTGTGGACAACTAGTTGTAGGTTATTAACGAGGACAGCTGACTTAATAAACTTAAAACATCAAAATATATTAAAAGTGTTGTAAATATATTTTGAACATACTTTGATATACATGTATATATTGTTATAGGTTCGTGAATCAACCAGTGGCCAAGTCTTACTTCCTGACGAAGTAAAAATCTGTGAAAGTGAGTTATAGTCCCACTTTTAAAATCTAATATTTTTGGGATGAGAATACATGCAGGTTTTATAAATGATTTACAAAATAGACACAAGTACGTGAAACTACATTCTATGGTTGAATTATCGAAATCGAATATGCCCCTTTTTATTAAGTCTGGTAATCTAAGAATTAGGGAACAGACACCCTAATTGACGCGAATCCTAAAGATAGATCTATTGGGCCTAACAAACCCCATCCAAAGTACCGGATGCTTTAGTACTTCGAAATTTATATCATATCCGAAGGGTGTCCCGGAATGATGGGGATATTCTTATATATGCATCTTGTTAATGTCGGTTACCAGGTGTTCACCATATGAATGATTTTTATCTCTATGTATGGGATGTGTATTGAAATATGAAATCTTGTGGTCTATTATTATGATTTGATATATATTGGTTAAACCTATAACTCACCAACATTTTTGTTGACGTTTTAAGCATGTTTATTCTCAGGTGATTATTAAGAGCTTCCGCTGTCGCATACTTAAATAAGGACGAGATTTGGAGTCCATGCTTGTATGATATTGTTTAAAAACTGCATTCAAGAAACTTATTTTGTTGTAACATATTTGTATTGTAAACCATTATGTAATGGTCGTGTGTAAACAGGATATTTTAGATTATCATTATTTGATAATCTACGTAAAGCTTTTTAAAACCTTTATCTATGAAATGAAGGTTATGGTTTGTTTTAAAAATGAATGCAGTCTTTGAAAAATGTCTCATATAGAGGTCAAAACCTCGCAACGAAATCAATTAATATGGAACGTTTTTAATCAATAAGAACAGGACATTTCATTCGGGGACAGCGCCCCCGATAAGCGGGGTCCAAGGGGTGGCAACCCCTGGCGGGGTCCAAGGGGCAGAGCCAAAATAAAAGCCCGATTTTAAGCTTCTTTTACCGTATCATACCCATCATCCATACGTATTTACTATTGGTAAATACACATCAAATCAATATCCTTATCAACTGTAATGACCCGGAATTTTCCAACCAAATTATACTTATGAGATTAATATTTACATAAATTAAACCATACCAACATGATAAGCAATCCAAATTGTTGAGACTTGTGTTTTTGAAAAGAGTTTTACACAACGTTTGACCGTCCAATATGACCGATGATATCACGAACTATATAACATACGATAATTATACGTTTGTGTATATATATGTATTTATATATATTTAACATGATCTAAGGATGGTTTAACATCTCATTGTGTACTAATTACAATGAGTTATAAGTATATTTTGAAACTACTAACTTAAGTTTTCAAAATGATAACTATACGTAACATTCTTTGATATATATACTTATAATCTATAATGCTTATACATGTATCGTATATATAATGTATTTAATCACTTTTTAAGGACTTAAATACATAAAACAATATAAGTATATTCACAAAAGATAGCTATATTTGAATTCTCGTTCCGTTTCCTCAAGATTTCTATACGTATATCTAGGGTATATGTACCCGTATCATACCCAGCTTCTATACGTATTTACTATTGGTATATACACATCAAATCAACATCCTAATCAACATTATTACTGCCCTAGATATGAGGTAACTAGGATTTGTCAAGTAGTATGAATTATTAGTAAGAAAACAAAATTAGGAATCCTTTTCTTTCTTTATAAACTAAAAACATTTTTATAAATGAACACCATTTCTTCACTCCATTTTCTCATACCTACACCCTCATTTCTCTCTCAAAATACTCCTAACTTCATACTTGATAATCTCCAAGCATTTTCCCCATCATTTAGCTTCAATTACAAGCCTTAAACACCATAAGAAAACTCTTTCAAGAACATATCAAAATAACCACCCATTTGAAGAAGTTTACTTCCAACCTTTTGATCTAACTCCACCACTCTTTGATTCCAAGATTATTTCTTATCTTTTGTAGTAACTTTGTCCAAGTAACTTGAGGTAGTAATCTTGTTCATAATCTTATTCAATTCATATTCATATAGCTATCTTATTTTGTGGTATAAAATTTTAACAACAAGAACATAGTTTGAATGATTTCAAACTTGTTCGCAAACTAAATAGATCCTTTTAACTTGAATTTTAAAACACTTCAAGACCTGTAATATATCATAATGATATGCTAACCTAACAAGATATAACTTGGTTTTACAAAGAACATCTTAAAAACTGAATCTACGTCATCGGAGTACAACCGGGGGATGTTTTGGGTTGGATAATTAAAAACCATCTTGAACTTTGAATTGGAAGTTAATGTTCTGGAAAAATGATATTTCTTATGAATATGTTAACACATAAAAATTTCATGGTTTAACTCAAAGTGTAAGTATTTTTAGAAAAAATGATCATTAAATGTTGTTTTTATGATGGAAAATGATCACTTTCATAAGTTTCACCAAAGTTTGACCTATAACCTATGATTTCGAATACAAACTAAGGTATTTTCAGTTCATATTCTTAAAATTTGACTCGATCCAAGGAAGTGGCAAGTTGAACCAACAAAAACGGAGTTGTAATAAAGAAAATACGACTAAAACAAGATTGGGTATCCGAAGCTAGTTTAGCTACGAAAATATTTGGAGAAAAAGTAAATTAATCATATCTTTTCTAATTAATATGATATTTTATATATAATTACTTATGATTTGATTTTATATATTTCAGGACCACCCGTAAACAACACGAGAAGATTAATCATAAGACCTCATGATTGTACGTAACACATCATTTGACAACACGGTACTTTATGTACGCAACATGTCATTTGACAACTTGGTACCATGGGTCGAGATTAATTCTGATCAATACGAATACGATGGGGGCTTTATTTATTTTATTTAAGCAACTAATTGTGGACCTCTAACATCGGACTGCTAACTACGGAGTAAGAAAATATTAAAAGTATATATATATGTAACGATTACTTAAAAAGAAAATATGTTGATATATTATATATATGGTTATGTTCGTGATATCTATCGGAGACCAAGTCGAATTAAATACCTTCAAGGCAAAAGTGAGTTTCATTTGCTCCCTTTTTAATTGCTTTTGCAATATATATTTTTGGGCTGAGAATACATGCGCTGCTTTTATAAATGTTTACAAAATAGACACAAGTACTTAAAAATATATTCTACGTTGAGTTGTACCACTGGCATATTTCCCTGTAGCTTGGTAACTACTATTTACATGGGTATTGTAAACGCGAATCCTGTTGATAGATCTATCGGGCCTGACAACCCCAACCGGACTGGACGACCAGTATTCAACGGTTGCACAGTACTTCGTTTTGGTGACTACACTTGGTACGGTGTAGTGAGATTTCATAATAAAGAGAATATGCGACGTTGATTAAATGTTAAGTATGGTTACCAAGTGCTCAACCACTTAGAATGCTTTACATACACTTGCGAGTGTATTATGTTTATGATTATGAAATCTTGTGGTCTATTAACATATTGAAATGATTGTCATGATAAACCTATGAACTCACCAACCTTTTGGTTGACACTTTAAAGCATGTTTATTCTCAGGTACGAATTAAGTCTTCCGCTGTGCATTTGCTCCATATAAGGGCATTACTTGAAGCCGATCATCGCAATGGGACCAAATGTTGATGACTTCGTCCAGGTAGATTAGGACGGGTCCTTTCAGTTGGTATCAGAGCGGTGGTCATAGCGAACCAGGTCTTGCATTAGTGTGTCTAACTAGTAGTTGTTAGGATGCATTAATGAGTCTGGACTTCGACCGTGTCTACATGTCAAAAGTTTTGCTTATCATTTCTAGTTGGAAATCATCTGCTTATCATCCTTAGAAAATTAGCTGCTTATCATTCATAAGTCTAGACACGTTTTACTGCATTTACTGCATTGATAGTGTATAGACGAATTCTTATCTTAGCATATCTGTTATTGCGAACTTTGACTGATATCTTTTCAAAGATTCTCCGTAATTTACGGGATTTTGGTATTATATATACATATGTAAATTATGTATTGAAGAGTACCAAATCTAACTCCTATAATCTATTCCATACCAAAAATTCATTTTCCCCATTATACAAGATGGATTCCGCATCTAGTTCGAATTCTTCAGATTCCGACAGTTATGCCAATATGGATTTCCATTCGGGCTCCGAAAGCAGCGTCACCGGAATGGATCAACCAATTTCCCATCATCTATTCTGGATGAATTGGGGATGGGTTCGTAATATACTAAATCACTGGAGACAAGAAGAAGGTGATCCATTCCATCCACCAAATTGCCCTCTTGGCGATAAACCTGAAGCACTTACCGGCGAACCTATTCGAAACACCATTTTCTCTCTCATTTCTAGAGTATCTCGTCACGATTATATACTATCCCATATTACAAATCTTGTTCATTCGCTCGCTCCAACCGCCAATCATCCCGGTGTACTAGCAGAAGTTAACAAACTTCGCGCTCGCGTGACGGCTTTGGAGAACATGGTGCGAAGGTTGCAAACATCAGCAGCAGCACCAGCAGTATAATCAGCACCACCATCAATAACATCAACAATACCATCATCACCACTAACAAACAACATCCGCATCACACGTCTCGACATCATAATCTATCCCATAAACATCAACATCATACGCACCATAGATACCAAAGAGTACCAACAATAATGAACGATGAAGTATTGATCCATAACTTCATTGATATTCTGCGAAGAATATGTGGTTTCAAAAAGTTTTAGAGATTTCTTATTCTAGCTCAAACCGAAAAGCAAATAAGATTAATATCATATTAACTCATTAAATTCATGATTTCATCTGAAGAAAATATATATGTATATATGTTTTCATAAAGATTGTAATTAAAAGTTCTATTGTACAAAATTTTAATGGTGAAATTTTTTTTTTAACGGGTAGGTAATACCCGAGGAATAATTAGATTTCATCTTAATAAGTTACATTGTACATTCGTCGAAGCTGATTCAACAGTCATTTACTATCCTACTTACAACCACCGATATACGTATCCATTCACCGCAGAATAACCATTTTCATTCAATTTCATATTTGGATTTTGACTTCCCAGAATCCAACAAGTGGCATATGAAGAAAACATATGACAAAATAAAATCTGTTAGAAACAAACAAATTAACTATGAAAAATTTTGTTAAGAATCCACGCTAACTGTTCCAGCTAACTGTTCCTAGCTAACTGATTACATTTTATTTATCGCAGTTTATTTATCGCAATTTAATTATCGCACTTTTATTTATCGTCATTTAATTTCTGTAATTATTTTACGCACTTTAAATATCGGGACACGTATACAATGTTTTGACATATCATATCGACGCATCTATATATATTATTTGGAATCACCATAGACACTCTATATGCAGTAATGATCGAGTTCTCTATACAGGGTTGAGGTTGATTCTACAATAATATATATAGTTTGAGTTGTGACTGAGTCTGAGAGGTATACGAGTCACGACACGTATTAATTAATTCGTATATTATATATTAAACTACATATGAATTATTGGACTGTTACTGTGGACTATCGACTGTGGACTAATGACATTCGAACAATTAAAATGAATTAAAATATTGATTATAACATATGAAACTAAACATTTCTTAAAGATTGCCACTTGATTTCATCTTAAACCTCATTGTATCTCGACGATTACAATCAGCGTTCAAATCTATCATGATTCTTAAAAACACCTCAATCGAGAGGATAAACCAACCGCACTTTATCTACGGAAGAAAAGATTGATGCATATAGTTATGCACCTGAAAAACCCTCGAAATCTGAGTAAACGTTTGACACGTATCTGTTCTAGTTCCTTTGATATTGTTATTACCGAAGATCATTTTACAATCCCTTTCCAAAGTAGCTAATTTTGTCACAGCTCTAGCAAGTCAACTCCGACTTTTCATCCGAAAAAACTTTATTATAACCGTGATATATATGCGTACTCTTTATTGTTACTGGGGAACCTTTTATATTCCACAATATTACCATCAGCGATTAATCATTCTAAAAACACAATTCTCCTGAAACTACCTCGGTTTGATAACCGATGACCCAGATTAGTTAACTTTGAAAATGCTGACGAAGCAGCATGTTGTAGATGATCTTAATGGCCAAAAGTTTGATGATAAAGAAAGGAGTGTTAGGAACGCTCGATAGAAAATTTAGTACCGAAAAGCGGATTATGCGAAACTATGAAGAAAGCCGTGGATAAATCACAAAGAATAAGTTTGCCTTCAAAGAATTCAAATGATTCCGTGCCTGCTGAAATCGTTAGCAAACATCTTATTTCTCATTCTAAAGCTTCACAGACAAATCTTCTTCATCATCCATTGATATTAGAAATTCTAAGATATTCTCGTATGTTCTATTATAAATATCCTCCATATTTCTGGCGATATTTTCACAACTATTCTTATCTGAGATCATTTATCTCTTCGTAATATCTGCAACATAAAAGAAACTGTGTTAGTTTCTAAATTCTGAAACCTTCGAGTTTAAAATATGAATGTTTTGAAGAAATGTTGGGAACTGAAGCATGAATTAGTATAATATAATGACACTTGATCAACGTCATTATATTACAGTAAGTCATTCTGAGTTTCTAATGAAGCATGATGATTCACAGTACCATCATAATGTGCCATTTACACGACTCTTACATTCTATCTAATCTCTAAACATATCAAGAGAATATTTTTCTGGATGACTCGGTCTTCTCCAGGGTATTCTGGTAATTTAACAAATCAAAATCGTTCTATTACCATTTTGTTCTTAGAGCATTAGCTATGTTCATTCTGAATTTCATATCTACGAATTCCGGACCATTACTCGCTTGACTCAAAGTCGGGAAGAGAAAATGAAAGCATGAAGCTTCGAAAAATAATGAAGAATATAAACTCCGATAATAACCCCGAAATTACAAACCATATATATCGATGCAGATAGCAATATAGAGACACGGGAGAATTAGAAACACTATAAACACAAGAGTATAGTAGAAGTAAATAGATTCTTCTGGTGGTAGATGAAAAAGAAGAATGACAGATATAAAAATTAGGAGTATATCAAGAATCAGGACTGGATGGAGCATATTGATGAATGCTTTAAAGTAAGAATCAAGGGAGAAAGAATAGAAGGTGTGAGTCATGGAAAATAAGGAAACGAAGGGGTGAATTTATAGTGAAATATCCGACAGAGCAATCGAAACAGATTATTACATATAATCAAAGAAGATCCTGATTTCCTTAATCACCAAAGAACCAAATCTTATCACTTAAGATTCTCTTTAAATCCCTTAAATCCCGAAAATCAATCATAAATACGTCATCGGTTAAGACGAATATATTTTACTCATCTCACTCTTTTACGATAGTCTCATTTATATTCTTCGCATAATCGAATCGTTTTATATACATTACTCAATGATGATAAAACTCCATTATCACCTTATATTTGTCATGAAAACCTTCTTATTGTTATCCATAACAACCTCTATCAAATTTCGTGGACGAAATTTCTTTAACGGGTAGGTACTGTAATGACCCGGAATTTTCCGACCAAATTATACTTATGAGATTAATATTTACATAAATTAAACCATACCAACATGATAAGCAATCCAAATTGTTGAGACTTGTGTTTTTGAAAAGAGTTTTACACAACGTTTGACCGTCCAATATGACCGATGATATCACGAACTATATAACATACGATAATTTTACGTTTTTGTATATATATGTATTTATATATATTTAACATGATCTAAGGATGGTTTAACATCTCATTGTGTACTAATTACAATGAGTTATAAGTATATTTTGAAACTACTAACTTAAGTTTTCAAAACGATAACTATACGTAACATTCTTTGATATATATACTTATAATCTATAATGCTTATACATGTATCGTATATATAATGTATTTAATCACTTTTTAAGGACTTAAATACATAAAACAATATAAGTATATTCACAAAAGATAGCTATATTTGAATTCTCGTTCCGTTTCCTCAAGATTTCTATACGTATATCTAGGGTATATGTACCCATATCATACCCAGCTTCTATACGTATTTACTATTGGTATATACACATCAAATCAACATCCTAATCAACATTATTACTGCCCTAGATATGAGGTAACTAGGATTTGTCAAGTAGTATGAATTATTAGTAAGAAAACAAAATTAGGAATCCTTTTCTTTCTTTATAAACTAAAAACGTTTTTATAAATGAACACCATTTCTTCACTCCATTTTCTCATACCTACACCCTCATTTCTCTCTCAAAATACTCCTAACTTCATACTTGATAATCTCCAAGCATTTTCCCCATCATTTAGCTTCAATTACAAGCCTTAAACACCATAAGAAAACTCTTTCAAGAACATATCAAAATAACCACCCATTTGAAGAAGTTTACTTTCAACCTTTTGATCTAACTCCACCACTCTTTGATTCCAAGATTATTTCTTATCTTTTGTAGTAACTTTGTCCAAGTAACTTGAGGTAGTAATCTTGTTCATAATCTTATTCAATTCATATTCATATAGCTATCTTATTTTGTGGTATAAAATTTTAACAACAAGAACATAGTTTGAATGATTTCAAACTTGTTCGCAAACTAAATAGATCCTTTTAACTTGAATTTTAAAACACTTCAAAACCTGTAATATATCATAATGATATGCTAACCTAACAAGATATAACTTGGTTTTACAAAGAACATCTTAAAAACTGAATCTACGTCATCGGAGTACAACCGGGGGCTGTTTTGGGTTGGATAATTAAAAACCATCTTGAACTTTGAATTGGAAGTTAATGTTCTGGAAAAATGATATTTCTTATGAATATGTTAACACATAAAAATTTCATGGTTTAACTCAAAGTGTAAGTATTTTTAGAAAAAATGATCATTAAATGTTGTTTTTATGATGGAAAATGATCACTTTCATAAGTTTCACCAAAGTTTGACCTATAACCTATGATTTCGAATACAAACTAAGGTATTTTCAGTTCATATTCTTAAAATTTGACTCGATCCAAGGAAGTGGCAAGTTGAACCAACAAAAACGGAGTTGTAATAAAGAAAATACGACTAAAACAAGATTGGGTATCCGAAGCTAGTTTAGCTACGAAAATATTTGGAGAAAAAGTAAATTAATCATATCTTTTCTAATTAATATGATATTTTATATATAATTACTTATGATTTGATTTTATATATTTCAGGACCACCCTTAAACAACCCGAGAAGATTAATCATAAGACCTCATGATTGTACGTAACACGTCATTTGACAACACGGTACTTTATGTACGCAACACGTCATTTGACAACTTGGTACCATGGATCGAGATTAATTCTGATCAATACGAATATGATGGGGTCTTTATTTATTTTATTTAAGCAACTAATTGTGGACCTCTAACATCGGACTGCTAACTACGGACTAAGAAAATATTAAAAGTATATATATATATATGTAACGATTACTTAAAAAGAAAATATGTTGATATATTATATATATGGTTATGTTCGTGATATCTATCGGAGACCAAGTCGAATTAAATACCTTCAAGGCAAAAGTGAGTTTCATTTGCTCCCTTTTTAATTGCTTTTGCAATATATATTTTTGGGCTGAGAATACATGCGCTGCTTTTATAAATGTTTACAAAATAGACACAAGTACTTAAAAATATATTCTACGTTGAGTTGTACCACAGGCATATTTCCCTATAGCTTGGTAACTACTATTTACATGGGTATTGTAAACGCGAATCCTGTTGATAGATCTATCGGGCCTGACAACCCCAACCGGACTGGACGACCAGTATTCAACGGTTGCACAGTACTTCGTTTTGGTGACTACACTTGGTACGGTGTAGTGAGATTTCATAATAAAGGGAATATGCGACGTTGATTAAATGTTAAGTATGGTTACCAAGTGCTCAACCACTTAGAATGCTTTACATACACTTGCGAGTGTATTATGTTTATGATTATGAAATCTTGTGGTCTATTAACATATTGAAATGATTGTCATGATAAACCTATGAACTCACCAACCTTTTGGTTGACACTTTAAAGCATGTTTATTCTCAGGTACGAATTAAGTCTTCCGCTGTGCATTTGCTCCATATAAGGGCATTACTTGAAGCCGATCATCGCAATGGGACCAAATGTTGATGACTTCGTCCAGGTGGATTAGGACGGGTCCTTTCATCAGCTTTAGATCTTCCCTAGATAAGAGGGAATCTTATTTGTAAGCTAGTATACATTATTACTCAAAAATTCAACACAATAATTTGTCCTTGTTCCCTCAACAACCAGACTGTCCTATAAGTATCACCATCACCTTGGTTTTTCATTTCATTTTTACAACCACCTTTCTCTAACAAAAAAAAACACACTCTTAGGAACTCTAAGTGTTCTTCACAATCTCAGCAAATACTCATGAAGAACTAGCTTCATGAACAACCTATAATCATCATAAGAAAGTTTGATCAAGATTATTTTCTATCTTTTCCAGTAGCTTTATCCAAGTAACTTGAGGTAGTAACCTTATTCATAATCTTATTCGATTCATATTTATATAGCTATCTTATTTTGTGTTATAAAATTTTTAACAACAAGAACATAGTTTGAATGATTTCAAACCTGTTCGCAAACTAAATAGATCCTTCTAATTTGATTTTTAAAACACTTCAAAACCTGTAATATATCATATTATGACAAAATCGGATTAATCATATCTTGGCTAATTAACATAATATTTAATATATATTTACTTATGATTTGATTTTATATATTCCAGGACCACCCGTAAACAACACGAGAAGATTAATCATAAGACCTCATGATTGTACGCAACACGTCATCTGACAACACGGTACTTTATGTACGCAACACGTCATTTGACAACATGGTACCATGGGTCGAGATTAATTCTGATCAATACGAATACGATGGGGTCTTTATTTATTTTATTGAGCAACTAATTATGGACCATTAACAACAGACTGCTAACTACGGACTAAGAAAATATTAAAAGTATTATAAGTATATATATATATATATATATATATATATATATATATATATATATATATATATATATATATATATATATATATATATATATATATATATATATGTAACGATTACTTGAAAAGAAAATATGTTGATATATTATATATATGGTTAGGTTCGTGATATCTATCGGAGACCAAGTCGAGTTAAATACCTTCAAGGAAAAGGTGAGTATATAGTCCCACTTTTAAACTCTAAATATTTCGGGATGAGAATACATGCATTTTATGATTTACGTTATGGACACAAGTGATTAAAATATATATTCTACGTTGAGTTGTACCACTGGCATACTTCCCTGTAACTTGGTAACTAATATTTACATGAGGTATTGTAAACGCGAATCCTGTTGATAGATCTATCGGGCCTGACAACCCCAACCGGACTGGAGGACCAGTATTCAACGGTTGCACAGTACTTCATTTCGGTAACTACACTTGGTACGGTGTAGTAAGATTTCATAATAAAGGGAATATGCGACGTTGATTAAATGTTAAGTATGGTTATCAAGTGCTCAACAACTTAGAATATTTTTTTATTAAAACGTTTATATATGAAATCTTGTGGTCTATATTTATAACGCTGCCGGCATTAAACCTATATCTCACCAACTTTATGTTGACGTTTTAAGCATGTTTATTCTTAGGTGATAACTAAAAGCTTCCGCTGCAACATGTTGAATTTAAGCAAGATCTTGAGTATGCATATTTGTGTCAAAAATAAAACTGCATATCGGAGGATTTGTAATGTAAAATATGTTGGAGGTCGTATTGTTATTATCACATGTAAAGTTTGTAAGTCTAAGATTATCGCTAGACGATAATCATTATTAAGTTGTTTAAACCTTGTATTTGTAATAAAAGCTATGGTTTGTATTGTAAAAACGAATGCAGTTTTTGAAAAATGTCGCATATAGAGGTCAATACCTCGCGATGAAATCATATGTTATTGTATTCGTCCTTATGGTTAAGGTCGGGTTATGACAAGTTTAATCCCAAACTCCATGCTCATAGTGTAGTTTGGTACTTAAACTTTTTGGTGGTCGAAACTCACATTTTGTATCAAACTTGTAATTTAGGGCGTGCGGGCCCCGCTTTGTAAAACATCTTTTTATGTTTGAATCGTGCTAGTTTTACATATTTAAATATGTGGTTAAAAGCGTTTCGCCTAAAAATGTCGGGAAGTGGTCTATCTTTTTCGCGTTTGGAACTTTGTGGACAGGCCCAAATGGCGCGCCGCGCGGCCTACATGGCGCGCCGCGCCAAGTGCTGTACAGGAAAAAAAAAATTATTTCATATTTTTACGCGTTTTGGTCGTGGGTTGGTTTGGGTTGTTACACGAACCTATATTAATTATATATATTTATATGTTGGTCAATATTTGTCTAACAATTTTTGGTCAAGTCATAGTGTACCACAATCCTAATGCTCGAGAGTAATATGCAAAAGTCAACAACAGTCAACTTGACCCAAAATGACTTCTAAAATTTATACGTGTTTATTATATAACTTAACTATAGTCGTTTTATATATTTAAATATATTTATTGAATTTTATAATAATAAAAGTCATTTATTAATAAAAATTTATATTAACGTTTATATATGATAAAATATACTTTTATATATCTTAAGTAGTAAAATTTATAAAGTTCACTTAATATCGTAAAACTATAGTGGTAAGTATTATTAATGTAATTATATTACGCGTGGTGAAAAATATCTTTGTATCCCCTATTTATTTGATAAAATAATATTGATCATAATAATAATAAGTAAAAGTTGTATTATTTTGTAATAATAATTATTATTATTCTATAAAAAAATAACAATATTTATATTTACTAAAAATGTGATTATGATAAAATGATAATACTAACATAATAGTAATAATGATATTTTATTATAACAATGATATTTCTATTAAAATAATAACGACGATAGTAATAATAATCATTTTAACAATAATACTAAAATTCAGTTGACTATAACTTCTAATCCGTTCATTGAAACCATTCGATATCTAAATGAAAAGTTCTTAATTTTTCGCTAGCTTTCCAATGACATGCATATCATATACCCTATCTTAGTAGCATATGTATCTAATTCAGGATTCAACAAACCTATCTAAGTATAATATCGAATGTACAAGCATGCATAATCCTATATACTCGAGCACTAGTCAGGGATACACTATTGAAATATAAAAGTTAAGTTATGAGTGCTCACGTATCAATATTGAGATTCAATATTACAGGAAAGTACGTAGACGCAACGGAGATGATAAACACTAGATTGACCTCACGAGTTTACCCATGAACCATACACATCACCTCCATAGCTATAACCCATTCAAAAAACTATTTTGAAATCACTCGGACATCACTCCGTCGTAATATTTTATGTATACTAATAATATCTTGAAATAATACAGAACAAATATATGTATATATATATATATATATATATATATATATATATATATATATATATATATATATATATATATATATATATATATATATATATATATATATCGATTGAGAGAGTTTAGATAAATATATTTCCAAGTTTCTATAAAATAATGAAACCTATTGAAATCTATTTATAATAGATTTTTGAATTATTAAAGTGAATTATTAAAGTATGAATTATTAAAGTGAATTATTAAAGTATAAATTATTAAAATGAATTATTAAAGTATGAATTATTAAAGTGAATTATTAAAGTATGAATTATTAAAGTGAATTATTAAAGTTAAAGTAAAGTAAAAGTATAAAAACTATGTATGTATAATACGCGTATAAATATATATAATATTAATTTAAATCGTTATATATATTTAATGAAATAAAATATAAATTTCGTTATATTTATTATACTGGTTAAGTAATGAGCTGTCAAAAGTGATTCTAGATATTTATAAAAGTTATATACGTTTTAATAATAAAGTTTTTTTTAAACTGAAAACATTTTTGTACGTTTGAAAATAGATTAATAGAATATTATGGAAACCAATTCTCCACTAGATTTTGTCTAACTTTCGTAAATGATACTTTTTATTTTTATTTATAAATAGCTTTACAAATTATTCCGACTATCGTTAATAGGAATAGATTTTCTCAAATCATAGTGGATCTCTCAACAGAGACTTGTAATCATAATTCAATGTTTCTGATAATTCAATCATTTAATATATTTTTTTTTTAATTTCATCGATAATCATATTGAAACAAATATGTTCATATAAAGCATTATACGTTTAAATACTTTGTTGACATTTTCAATTTATAACATATACACATATACATACATATTCATATATGTTCATTTAATGGTTCGTGAATCATTGGAATTTGATCGAGGTTTAAATGAATGTATAAACATAGTTTAAAATCCTTGAGATTTAACTTAACAAACATTGCTTATCATATCAGAATAATATAAAGATAAAGTTTAAATTTAGTCGGAAATTTCCAGGTCGTCACACCTTTGAAGCTAGATCTATTTTTCTCATTTCTAGTAGGTTTACCTACTAAAATTAAGGTAGTAATGTCGTTCATAACATCATTCGATTCATACATATAAAACCATCTTATTCGAAGATTTAAACTTGTAATCACTAGAACATAGTTTAGTTAATTCTAAACTTGTTCGCAAACAAAGTTAATCCCTCTAACTTGACTTTTAAAATCAACTAAATACATGTTCTATATCTATATGATATGCTAACTTAATGATTTAAAACTTGGAAACACGAAGAACACCGTAAAACCGGACATACGCCGTCGTAGTAACACCGTGGGCTGTTTTGGATTAGTTAATTAAAAACTATGATAAACTTTGATTTAAAAGTTGTTCTTCTAGAAAAATGATTTTTCTTATGAACATGAAACTATATCCAAAAATCATGGTTAAACTCAAAGTGGAAGTATGTTTTTCAAAATGGTCATCAAGACATCGTTCTTTCGACTGAAATGACTACCTCTTACAATATTGACTTGTAACCTGTATTTTTGACTATAAACTTACACTTTTTCTGTTTAGATTCATAAACTTAAGTTCAATATGAAACAATAAAAACTTGAATCACTTAAAACGGATTTGAAACGAAGATATGACGGGTAAAACAAAATTGGATAAATTTGCTAGTTTTAGCTACGAAAATTTTGTAACAAATCTTGACTAGACATATCCTAACTAATTTATATTGTATTATACATATTATGAAATCTTGGGATACCATATCATATCGACCCATCTATATATATATTTCGGAACAACCATAGACACTCTATATGCAGTAATGTTTGAGTTAGCTATACAGGGTTGAGGTTGATTCCAAAATAATATATATACTTTGAGTTGTGATCGAGTATGAGACTTGTAGAAACTGGGTCATGGATTAATTTGAGATAATATATATTGCTTTATTCTGTACATCTAACTGTGTACAACTAGTTGTAGGTTACTAACAAGGACTGCTGACTTAACAAACTCAAATCATTAAAACATAATAAAAATGTTGTAAATATATTTTGAACATACTTTGATATATATGTACATATTTGTTATAGGTTCGTGAATCAACCAGTGGCCAAGTCTTACTTCCCAACGAAGTAAAAATCTGTGAAAGTGAGAAAGTGAGTTATAGTCCCACTTTTAAAATCTGATATTTTTGGGATGAGAATACATGCAGTTTTATAAATGTTTTACAAAATAGGCACAAGTAATCGAAACTACATTCTATGGTTGAATTATTAAACCGAATATGCCCCTTTTAGCTTGGTAGCCTAAGAATTAGGGAACTGGCCCCTAATTGACGCGAATCCTAAAGGTAGATCTACAGGAACTAACAACCCCCATTCTGGAATTTGGAATGCTTTAGTACTTCGAGTTTATCATGTTCGATGGGTGTCCCGGAATGATGGGGAGATTCTATATGCATCTTGTTAATGTCGATTACCAGGTGTTCACCATATGAATGATTTTTGTCTCTATGCAGTTTGCGAAATGCCTGATATGAGATGTGTTATAAAAATGAAATCTTGTGGTCTATTATTATGATATGATAATATATAGGTTAAACCTTTAACTCACCAACATTTTTGTTGACGTTTTAAGCATGTTTATTCTCAGGTGATTATTAAGAGCTTTCGCTGTTGCGTACTAAAATAAGAACAGGATTTGGAGTCCATGCTTGTATGATATTGTGTAAAAACTACATTCAAGAAACTTATTTCGATGTAATATATTTTTATTGTAAACCATTATGTAATGGTCGTGTGTAAACGGTATATTTTAGATTATCATTATTTGATAATCTATGTAATGCTTTTTAAACCTTTTTCGATAAAATAGAAGTTATGGTTGTTTTAAAAAAAATGAATGCAGTCTTTGAAAAACGTCTCATATAGAGGTCAAAACCTCGCGACGAAATCAATTAATATGGAACGTTTATAATCTATATGAACGGGACATTTCGATAATAATATTATTGTTACCTTCAATATTAACATCTATATTATTATTGTTAATATGAAAATGGATATATATATATATATATATATATATATATATATATATATATATATATATATATATATATATATATATATATATATATATTGTTATATTGTTATATTGTTATATTGTTATATTGTTATATTATTAGTAGCATTAATATTATATATAGATTTGAAATCTGATACAATTAAATTGATATATTATTATTATTACTAATATTATTAATATCATGGTTATTAAAGTTAGTAATAAAATCATAATTTATTTTAGTTATTATGATTTTCATTATTATTTACTATTATTATTAATATGATTATTTTGATTAATAATATTATTATTAGTTCTATTATTATTATTATTATTATTATTATTATTATTATTATTATTATTATTATTATTATTATTATTATTATTATTATTATTATTAATGTTTTGATTATTTCTAATTTTATTAACTTTACTAATATTAATACATTTATTATTAATATTAAATATAAATTATACATAAGAAAACATATATAATTAAACGCGTATATATATCACTATCTGATTACAATAAAATCAATTTTTTTTTGTTTTGTTTCTGGTTACCTATGACTAGCTGTCAATTTTTCTTCTATAAATTGATTGGTATTGAATTATTCGATCATACCCTTTAAATTATATACTGCAAGTTCAAAGAAATTCAACAGATAAAAAGAAAAACCATTCGGCCCCTGTTAAAATTAACGATTCAAAAAGATTATATGGATGATTTAAAACACACTTCGTTTTGAAATCGTCATCTAATTGTGTCTGAAAATCAAAATCAAAAAATGGAGTTCATCATTTGAACTGTTACTGCTTATTTTCTAATTATGTTCTAGTTTAATTAATTCAACAGATAACGAGTTGCTTTTATTACATTTGCATGCCCTAATTCCAAACCAAGTATATTTTTCTTGCTGTTATGTTTGATGAATGGTTTGTTGATCAAGCGAGTTTAAGAAGAAGATGATAAGAAAATTAGATAAATATATATCGAGTAGGATATAAATTAGTAAAACAGAAAATGGATGGATGGTTTGAGAGCTTGTCCGATTAACGAAAGGTCGGGGGTTCGAGCCCGGTTCGTGCCAATTCTTTTTAGAAAATGCTTTTAAGGGTATACACATTTTATTTTATTTCTATTATTATTATTATGATTATTATTATTAATGTTATGATTATTACTATTAATTATTAATGTTATTATTATAATTATAATTATTATTGTTATGAGTATTATTATTATTGATGTTATTAGTATTATAACTATTATATTTATTATCATACCTATAAGTACTATAAAAATCATTATCGTTAGTATTATTTATATAATTATATAATTATTATTAATTTTATTATTAAAGTATTATTATCACTATTATTATTATAATAATTATTATTAATATTATTATGAGAATAATATAATCTATTAATATATTCATAAATGTTAATATTAGTAACACTCTATAATTATTAATATTATCATTTATTATTATTATTATTATTGTTATTATTAGTTATTGTTATTAGAATTAGTATTGTAGTTATTATTATTATTACTAATAAAAGTTATTATTTATTATTATTAACATAATTAAAATTACAATTATAATTACAATTATTATTGTTATTACTAGTGTTATTAGAAAGTAGTATTATTATTAATATTATCATTAGCATTATTTTATAATTATTAGTATTATTAATATTCACATAAGTTTTATTATTAATATTATCATTATTATTAATATAACTATCATAAACAGTATTGTTATTATTAAAGATTAATATAATTATTACTAAAGTATCATTACTACTAATCTATCATTTTTATTAAAACTATTAGTAATACTATTATTAGCAGTATCAAAATTATTATTATTATCATTATACTTATTCTAGTATTATCATTATACTTATTCTAGTATTATTATAACTATTATTTTGCAAATAAAAGATTAATTATATAAAAATATATTTAATACCCATATTTTAAATATATAAATACTTTTATTTATTTAAAATATATAAAATGAATATATAATGAAGTATATAAGTTATTGATATAAAAATTATATCATAGATTTTCATATATATATATATATATATATATATATATATATATATATATATATATATATATATATATATATATATATATATATATATATATATTTGTTCGATTATAAGTATATGTTTTAATATATATATATATGAATGATATAGGTTCGTGAATCCAAGGCCAACCCTACACTTGTTCAATGACATCATATGTATTTTTACTACGAAATACAGTTTCGTGAATTTCATTTGCTCCCTTTTTAAATGCTTTTGCAATATATATTTTTAGGACTGAGAATACATGCGCTACTTTTATAAATGCTTTACGAAATAGACACAAGTAATCAAAACTACATTCTATGGTTGGATTATCGAAATTGAATATCACCCTTTTGCTTGGTAACCTAAGAATTAGTGAAAGCCACTAATTGACGCGAATCCTAAAGATAGATCTATGGGCCTAACGAACCCTGAAAGGACCCGTTCATACCGATTATAAACGATTCACAATAGTTGACTTCATTGCGAGGTATTTGACCTCCAAATGATACATTTTACAAACACTGCATTCGTTTTTAAAAGACAAACTTTCATTACATCGAAAGTTGACGGAATTCATACCATTTCATAATATATCCAACTATATTTGACTTAATAATAATCTTGATGAACTCAATGACTCGAATGCAACGTCTTTTGAAATATGTCATGAATGACTCCAAGTAATATCTCTAAAATGAGCAAATGCACAGCGGAAGATTTCTTTCATACCCGAGAATAAACATGCTTTAAAGTGTCAACCAAAAGGTTAGTGAGTTCATAGGTTTATCATAAGCAATAAAATTCATCATTTTGATAGACCACAAGATTCAAATACAGTACACCTAACTCGTGTAAAAAACCATTTTTCATAATGCTTAGCAGAGTGGTTTCGTATCCTTTTCTCCCCCTTAGGTTGCCTCGCAATTTTTAAATAATCGTACACATATCTCGTGCACAAAAATAATACACATATTCTGTGTATAAAAATCATTCTCTCGATACATAACATTCAATTTGATTTCATTGCTCAACATGGTAACCGACCTTAACATATATTGCACATCAATAATATTCCCAAAACAGAACATCTCGTCTGTGTAATATATAAACTTCGAAGTACTAAACACCACGCCCACTAGCTCTTCCGTCTAGTGAACATTCTGCGGGGGGTGTTAAACCCGGTAGCTACCTTTAAGATTCGCGTGAATTAGGGCCATACCCGTTTCTAATTCTTAGGTTACCAAGCAATAATAATCAGGGGAAATATTCACAACAATTAGTGGCAATTATAACATCTAACTAATTCAATAATAATCTACATAACTTCTGTCTGCATAATAATTCATTCGAGGAAAGTTTTGCTTGTGTCTATCTCGTCAAACATTTATAAAAGAATTTCATGTATTCGCAGTTCAAAATATATTTCAAAAGCATTTAATAAAGCAGTTATAAAAACAGCGCATGTATTCTCAGTCCCAAAAATGTAAAGAGTAAAAGGGAGCAAATGAACTCACAATACAATATTTTGTAGTAAAAATATTCATACGACGATACTGAACAATGCAGGGTTGACCACGGATTCACGAACCTATATCATTCATATATATTAACACATATAATGGTAATCGAACAACTTTATGTATTATTAGTGAATTAATTGTTATTTTAATTATGTGTTTCATTTATAACCTAATTAATTATATTTATTAATATTTATTATAAAAATATTAATATAGTTATGTTATATGTAGTAATTAGGGTTTTATATGACTAATAGTTATTTGTTAAAATAATATTGATAATAATAAATAAAAAGTTGTTTGATTATAATAATAATAATAATAATAATAATAGTTATAATAATAAATGATAATTTTTATAAAATGATACTTTTAATAATAATGAATACTAATAATAATAATAATTATAAAAATAATGATTTTGCTAATAATAATACTAATATTTATATTAATAACTATAATGATAATAATACTAATAACAATAATTATACAATAATGATTTTACTTAAAAATAATATTTTTTACTAATACTTATGATAATAATAATAAAAATAATAATGATAATAATAATAATAATAATAATAATAATAATAATATTAATATTAATAATAATAATAATAATAATAATAATGATATCAATGAAAATACTACCTCAATAGAATATGCTCCAAAAAAATGCCCTTGCCCGGGATCGAACCCGAGACCTCTCGGTTAAACACCAACACTCATAACCATCGCTCTAGTTAATCATTTCTGTTTTAAATAAGGGATTCAAATGTTTTAATCTGGCTATGCGACTTACACAGCAACAAAATATAAGAATGATCTCGTCCCAAACAGAAGTTAATAGCTGGCCTCGGCCCAACATGGAGTGACTAGGTTTTACGGCCCAACTGGAATCCAAATTGCTCACCCGAATCATTTTGGCCCAAAGTGTAATCCCATGGCTCGTATAAATGAAAACAGTGGTGATGGAATAAGGATGTATGTTGGACAAGTGGGTCGGCCTAATATATAAATATATATATAATAGTCGACTATCTAGCTGGTAACCATTCAATTCCAAACTCAACATGTATTTGTTTAATATCATTATAACTCTCTAGTCACTTTATTGTTTCCCTTTATTCACCAGAAGAAAAAAAAATAGAATACACCTTGCAGCAGGATTTCGCATGATATGGAGCTGTAACAGGAGGCATATAGCATCAAATTAAATTGGGTTCGATGGTTGCAATGTTGGCTCGAAATATGAACAGAAAACAGAATAGTAACGGTAGCAGCAGGAACAAAGAAGAGAAAAAAAATAGAAGTTGGTGGTGTTTGTTTAAATGGGTTTCGATGGAGTGATTTCAGTTAAGGGTGTTTATGTTGGTTGGTGTTTGATGATAATTGAAGATGGGTGTGGTTATGGGGTGATCGAAACATGAGTAGTAGTAAAAAGAATATATAATGGTGGTGGTTATCTTGGTCGTTGGACAGAAACAATAACAAAATTCGTAGCAGTTAATGGGTTTAAAGATAATGGTGTTGTTGGTGGTTGAAAGTGACGGATTGGTGGTGATTTTGTTGATGAAACCGTAAACAGAAATAAGTACCATCGAATGTTATAGTGATGGTGGTCGTAGCTCTTGATGAAAGGAAGAAGAAATTCCAATGGGTTCATGGTGGTTGTCGAAAACCGAAAGAAACAGCTCGTTCGGTTTAATTATGACAATGGTGGTGATGTGCGGTCATTGGTGGTGTTAAAGGGAGAGTGTGGCCGGCGGTGATGTTGATGTAAGGTGACGGATGTAGATGGTTGGTGATAGAAGATCATAAGGTAGCAAGGTGATCAAGTGTAGATGAGAGTAATAAGAAAGAACAAGTTGTAGTAGTACTTAGGCTCAACCAAATTAACAAATGGGTTTTGTGATTTCTTAAACTTGAACAATTGGTTTAAGAGTGATAGTGGAGTGGTGGTTATATGGTGATTCGAAGATAGAGGTGGAGGTTAGTTGTCGATGGAGATAAACAAAAATAGGATACCGGTTGTCAATTGAAGGTGATGAATGTTAGAGATATGGTGTTGTTTAAACAAGATGGTAAGTGAGTTTTGTGGTTCTCTCTCGATATGAATATGCATATGCTATTCTTATCTCCCTACCCAATATGCATGAATCAAATATAAAGAAATTGTGAGATATACAAACAAGCACAGTAAATTCCAGTACATCTGATATTCTCCTAATAAGCAATTCACGGATATTTTCCAACAAAAAATTAATATAATATTATTAATAATTGATAATAAGAATAATAAATAATATTATAATAATCAAAGAAGCATAAACGTGTAAATTGTTAGCCGTCGTTTACTATTTCATTTACGGACTGAAATTCGTGCTCCGTTGATGATGGATAAAAGTACACAAAAAAATCCCAAATGTTTATATTAAACATCTTTATTTATTTTGGTCATTATGGTATAAAATTCGATCATTAATTTATTAAATAACAATTACATCAACTGTCCCTCTCAATTCTGAGTAAAATATAAAAAGTGTTGAAACTTAACAAATAGTTCCTAAATACATTTTTAATAAGCCTAAAATTTATAGAACTCATTTTCGTATCACCGTTTATTTTAAAATTACATAAGTTTGAATTTAACTTGCTTAATATCATCGAAACATCAAACGAGTATTAAAATTATTTAATATTTATTTTTAATATACTTTATTTATATATAGAGATATATTTTAAATAATAATTATTATAATATCCTATTTTTATTTTATTAATTTTTAATAACAACCACATATAATACTTCAAATTATATTTCAAATTATTATTTATATATACATACACACATATCTATTTACAATTAATTATTCGTGAATCGTCGAGAGCAGTCGAAGGTCAATTGAATATATGAAACAGTTCAAAATTTTTGAGTCTCAACATTACAGACTTTGCTTATCGTGTCGAAATCATAATAAGATTAGGTTTAAATTTGGTCAGAAATTTCCGGGTCGTCACAAACCCCATGCAGGTTATGGATGCTTTAGTACTTCGATTTTTATATACAGATGAGTGTACCTATATATCCCCATATATTTGGGATATTCTAAATGCATTTGTTAATGTCGGTTACCAGGTGTTCACCATATGAATTAATTTTTATACAGATGAGTGTTCCTGTATTATAATTTTTGCAGATGAGTGTTCCTGCAGTTAAATATAAAAATTAAATCTTGTGGTCTATTAAAATTATGGAAATGATTGATTATGATAAACTAATGAACTCACTAACCTTTTGGTTGACACTTGAAAGCATGTTTATTCTCAGGTATGAAAGAAATCTTCCGCTGTGCATTTGCTCATTTTAGAGATATTACTTGGAGTCATTCATGACATATTTCAAAAGACGTTGCATTCGAGTCATTGAGTTCATCAAGATTATTATTAAGTCAATTATAGTTGGATATATTATGAAATGGTATGCATGCCGTCAACTTTCAATGTAATGAAAGTTTGTCTTTTAAAAACGAATGCAATGTTTGTAAAATGTATCACATAGAGGTCAAGTACCTCGCGATGTAACCAAATATAATGTATTCGTCCAGATGGATTAGGATGGGTCACTACAGTTGGTATCAGAGTGGTGGTCGTAGTGAACCAGGTCTTGCATTAGTGTGTCTAACTAGTAGTTGTTAGGATACATTAATGAGTCAGGACTTCGGCCTAGTAGTTGTTAGGATATATTAATAAGTCTGGACTTGAACCTGGTCTGCATGTCAAAAAGTTTTGCTTATCATTTCTTGTCAGAAAATTACCTGCTTATCATTCTTAGTCTAGACACGTCTTACTGCATTGATTGCATGAATGGTGTATAGACAAAGATTCATATTCTAGCGTATCTGCTAATTCATATCTTGGCGTATCTGTTATCGTAAATTTTACCTGACATATTCCGTAAATTCCTCCATAATCTACGAAATCTTTTATTCTATATATATATATATACAGATATTCTATGTAATTAGAATACCATCCGATAGCCAAAAATCATTTCATATTGAAAAATCTTTTATTCAATCGTACGAAATGGAACTCGCCACTAGTTCAAGTCCCTCGGATTCCGATATGGAGTTTCACTCCAGCTCCGAAAGCAGTGTAACCGGAATGGATCAACCGATTAGCCATCATCTATTCTGGATGAATTGGGGCTGGGTGAAATGTCATGTTCATATCGATTATAAACGTTTCATATTAATTGATTTCGTTGCGAGGTTTTGACCTCTATATGAGACGTTTTTCAAAGACTGCATTCGATTTTTAAACAAACCATAACCTTTATTTTATCGATAAAGGTTTAAAAATATTACGACGATTATTAAATAATGATAATCTAAAATATAGCGTTTTCACACGATTATTATATAATGGTTTACAATAATATTACACATCAATTTAAATCTTCGAATGCAGTTTTTAAACAATATTATACAAGCATGCTGACTCTAACTCTTGTCCATAAATTAGCATGCAACAGCCGAAGCTCTTAATAATAACCTGAGAATAAACATGCTTTAAACTTCAACAAAAATGTTGGTGAGTTATAGGTTTAATCTATATATTTATCAATTCGTAATAATAGACCACAAGATTTCATATTTCCATTTCTTGTAAACAACATGCATGCATAAAAATCATTCATATGGATTGAACACCTGGTAACCGATATTAACAAGATGCATATAAGAATATCCCCTATCATTCCGGGATATCAATAGGACATGATAAAACAACATCGAAGTACTAAAGCATCCGCAACCATGGATGGGGTTTGTTAGGCCTAATAGATCTATCTTTAGGATTCGCGTCAATTAGTAGATCGGTTTACTAATTCTTAGGCTACCAAGTAAAAAGGGGCATATTCGGCTTCGATCATTCACCCATAGAATGTAGTTTCGATTACTTGTGTCTATTTCGTAAAACATTTATAAAACTGCATGTATTCTCATCCCAAAAATATTAAATTTTAAAAGTGGGACTATAACTCACTTTCACAGATTTTTACTTTGCCGAAAATAAGACTTGGCCACTGGTCGATTCACGAACCTATAACAAATATGTACATATATATATCAAAGTATGATCAAAATACATTCACAACATTTTTATTACATTTTAACGATTTAAGTTTATTAAGTCAGCAGTTCTCGTTAGTAACCTACAACTAGTTGTCCACAGTTAGATGTACAGAAATAAATTAATATATATATTATCTCGAATCAATCCATGACCCAGTGTCTGCAAGTCTCAGACTCGATCACAACTTAAAGTATATATATTATTTTGGAATCAACCTCAACCCTGTATAGCTAACTCAAACATTACTGCATATAGAGTGTCTATGGTTGTTCCAAATAATATATATAGATGGGTCGATATGATATGTCAAAACATTGTATACGTGTCTATGGTATCCCAAGATTACATAATATATGTTAGAATACATGTATAATACAATATAAGTTGGTTAAGTTATGATTTGTATAGATTTCTTACAAATTTCACGTAGCTACAATAAGCAAAATTATCCAATCTTGTTTTACCCATAACTTCTTCGTTATAAATCCGTTTTGAGTGATTCAAGTTGCTATGGTTTCATATTGAACTTAAGTTTATGAATCTAAACAGAAAAATTATAAGTTTATAGTCAGAAATACAGGTTACAAGTCATTTTTGTAAAGGTAGTCATTTCAGTCGAAAGAACGACGTCTAGATGACCATTTTGGAAAACATACTTCCACTTTGACTTTAACCATGATTTTTGGATATAGTTTCATGATCATAATAAAAATCATTTTCCCAGAAGAATAGCTTTTCAATCAAAGTTTATCATAGTTTTTAATTATCCAAACCAAAACAGCCCCCGGTTTTACTACGATGACGTATATCAGGTTTTACAGTGTTCTTCGTGTTTTCAGGTTTTAAATCATTAAGTTAGCATATCATATAGATATAGAACATGTGTTTAGTTGATTTTAAAAGTTAAGTTAGAAGGAATAACTTTGTTTACGAACAAGTTTAGAATATACTAAACTATGCTCTAGTGATTACAAGTTTAAATCTTCGAATAAGATAGTTATATATATATGAATCGAATGATGTTATGAACATCATTACTACCTCAGGTTTAGTAAGTAAATCTACTGGAAGTGACAAGAAATGATCTAGATTCAAAGGATCTTGGATGACTTGAAAGTTCTTGAAGTAGGATCATGACACAAAAACAAGTTCAAGTAAGATTTTTACTCGAATTAAGATAGTTTATAGTTATAGAAATCAAATCAAAGTTTGAATATGAATAATACCTTGAATAAGAAATATAATCTACTATAAATAATAAATGTTTCTTGATCTTAGATGATTACTTGGAATGGATTAGAAAGCTTGGAAGTAAACTAGTAAACTTGAAAGGATTTTTGAAGTGTTCTTGAAGTGTTCTTCCTATGATGATTATAGCTTGATTCTTGAAGTAATTTTTGATGAAGATGATGATTAGTTTACTGGAAAAATTCGTTCATAAGTGTGTGTAGGTGTTAAGAGAGAGTTAGAAAGAGAATTGGAAGTGAAATGGAGTGGGTGGTGAGTGGTGAAGGGTGAGTGTGGTTAAAAGGATTCTTGTTTTGTTTCCTTGCTCATAAGTCATGCTAGTTGCTAAATTATGGTTCCCACATGTGTTGGTGACTCACAAGGGCTGCTAAGAGCTGATCATTAGAGTGTATATACCAATAGTAAATACATCTAGAAGCTGTGTATTGTACGAGTATGAATACGGGTGCATACGAGTAGAATTGTTGATGAAAACGAATGAGAGTGTAATTGTGACCAACTTTGATAAGTATGAGTGTTTTGATATGTGTCTTGAAGTCTTCCAAAAGTGTATTAATACATCTTAATACACTACATGTAAATACATTTTAACTGAGTCGTTAAGTCATCGTTAGTCGTTACATGTAAGTGTTGTTTTTGAAACGTTTAAGATAACGATCTTATTTAATGTAGTTAACCCATTGTTTATTATATTTAGTGAGAGGTTAAATTATCATATTATTATGATAACATGGTGTATGAATATATCTTAATACGATATATATATATATATATATATATATATATATATATATATATATATATATATATATATATATATATATATTAAAATGTCGTTACAACGATAATCGTTATATATATAACTCGTTTCGAAACTCTTAAGTTAGTAGTCTTGTTTTTACATATGTAGTTTATTGTTACTCACTTAAGGATATATTTAATTATCATTTTATCATGTTAAACATAGTATATTAATATCTTAATATGATACATATGTATTTAGTAAGACGTTGTTATAACGATAATCGTTGTATATATCATTTCGAGTTTTTGAATTCACTAGTCTCATTTTTATGTATATAACTCATTGTTAATATACTTAGTGAGATATTTACTTATAATAATCTCATGTTAACTATATATATATATATATATATATATATATATATATATATATATAAATATATATATATATATATATCATTATGTAGTTGTTACAAGTTTTTAACGTTCGTGAATCGACGGTCAACTTGGGTGGTCAATTATCTACATGAAACCTATTTCAATTAATCAAGTCTTAAAAAGTTTGATTGCTTAACATGTTGGAAACATTTAATCATGTAAACATAGTTTTCATTTAATATATAAACATGGAAAAGTTTGGGTCACTACAATACCTACCCGTTAAATAAATTTTGTCCCGAAATTTTAAGCTGTTGAAGGTGTTGACGCATCTTCTAGAAATAAGTGCGGGTATTTCAACTTCATTTGATCTTCACGCTCCCAGGTGAACTCGGGTCCTCTACGAGCATTCCATCGAACTTTAACGATCGACAGGTTCTTCAACAAATTGTAGTTTTTCGTTGATTTGAATTTCGTTTAGAGGAATAGTGAGATCTTCCTTAGCTAAGAACTTCTTCAGATTTGAGACGTGAAAGGTATTATGTACATTGGCGAGTTGTTGAGGTAAGTCAAGTTGGTAAGCTACTGGTCCGCCACGATCTATAATCTTGAATGGCCCAATGTATCTTGGATTTAGTTTCCCCCGTTTACCAAATCGAACAACATCTTTCCAAGGTGAAACCTTAAGCATGACCATCTCTCCAATTTCAAATTCTATATCTTTCCTTTTAAGGTCCGCGTAGCTCTTTTGTTGACTCTGAGCGGTTTTCAACCGTTGTTGAATTTGGATGATTTTCTAGGTAGTTTCTTGGATTATCTCTGGACCCGTGATTTGTCTATCTCCCACTTCACTTCAACAAATCGGAGACCTACACTTTCTACCATAAAGTGCCTCAAAGGTGCCATCTCAATACTAGAGTGGTAACTGTTGTTGTAGGAAAATTCAGCTAACGGTAGATGTCGATCCCAACTGTTTCCAAAATCAATAACACATGCTCGTAGCATGTCTTCAAGCGTTTGTATCGTCCTTTCGCTCTGCCCATCAGTTTGTGGACGATAGGCAGTACTCATGTCTAGACGAGTTCCCAATGCTTGCTGTAATGTCTTCCAAAACCTTGAAACGAATCTGCCATCCCTATCAGAGATAATAGAGATTGGTATTCCATGTCTGGAGAAAACTTCCTTAAAATATAATCGCATCAACTTCTCCATTTTATCATCTTCTCTCATTGGCAGAAAGTGTACTGACTTGGTGAGACGATCGACTATTACCCAAATAGTATCAAAACCACTTGCAGTCCTTGACAATTTAGTGATGAAATCCATGGTAATGTTTTCCCATTTCCATTCTGGGATTTCGGGTTGTTGAAGTAGACCTGATGGTTTCTGATGTTCAGTTTTGACCTTAGAACACGTCAAACATTCTCCTACGTATTTTGCAATATCGGCTTTCATACCCGGCCAGCAAAAATGTTTCTTGAGGTCCTTGTACATATTTCCCGCTCCGGGATGTATTGAGTATGTAGTTTTATGTGCTTCTCCAAGTACCATTTCTCTTACATCTCCAAACTTTGGTACCCAAATTCTTTCAGCTCTATACCGGGTTCCGTCTTCTCGAATTTTAAGGTGTTTATCCGATCCTTTGGGTATTTCATTCTTCAAATTCCCTTCTTTTACAACTCCCTGTTGCGCCTCCTTTATTTGAGTAGCAATGTTAGTACGAATAATTATATTCATAGCTTTTACCCGTATAGGTTCTCTGTCCTTTCTACTAAAAGTGTCGGCTACCACATTCGCCTTCCCCGGGTGGTAACGAATCTCGAAATCGTAATCATTCAATAACTCAATTCACCTACGCTGCCTCATGTTCAGTTGTTTCTGATTAAATATGTGTTGGAGACTTTTGTGGTCAGTTGATAATGCTAAAAACGAACATATATTTCATAGCATTATCCCTCAAGAAAGACAAGCTTTTAGTTGCAATTGTTCTATTTACAAGTAATATTCGTTTAAATAATAAAAGGAGAAGATAAAAGACAGATTCGACGATTTGAAGACGTAAATGACTAAAAAGCTAAAAAGTACAAAGTACAATCAAAGTGGTTCAAATTATTGATAAGAAACGTCTAAAAGTTACAAGAGTACGAGCCGAAAAACGCAAAATACAAGATATTAAATTGTACGCAAGGACGTTCGAAAATCTGGAACCGGGACCAGAGTCAACTCTCAACGCTTGACGCAACAGACTAAAAATTACAAGTCAACTATGCACATAAATATAATATAATATATAAATAATTCTTAAAATTATATATATATTATATTATATATTAAAAACCGTCAAAAACTAGGAGACAAACGATTGTGAGCTGGATTCCCAGGCCATGCGATCGCATGGCCAGAAGGCACAAATGTCATGCGATCGCATGGAGCAAAAAGGTTGGCCACATCTATAAATTTCGCAGTTTTCAGCCGATTTATGCACTCCTTTTTCTATCCTCTCTATCTCTCTGATATATATATATATATATATATATATATATATATATATATATATATATATATATATATATATATATATATATATATAATATTTTAATTTTAATTTTAATTTAAGATTAATAATAATAAGGGTATGTTAGCGAATGTTGTAAGTGTGTAAGTCGAAATTCTGTCCGTGTAACGCTACGCTATTATTAATCATTGTAAGTTATGTTCAACCTTTTTAAGTTAATGTCTCGTAGCTAAGTTATTATTATGCTTATTTAAGCCAAAGTAATCTTGATGTTGGGCTAAAATATTAGGACGGGGTAATTGGGCTTTGTACCATAATTGGGATTTTGACAAAAGAACGACACTTGTGAAAATTAGACTATGGGCTATTAATGGGCTTTATATTTATTTAATTGAATGATAGTTCGTTAATTTAATATAAAGATTTACAATTGGACGTAATTATAAATAACCACATACACTCGATCGGACACGATGGGCGGGATATTTATAAGTACTAATAATCGTTCATTTAACCGGACACGGGAGTGGATTAATAGTTAATGGACTTATTAAAACAGGGGTGAATTACATACAAGGAAAATTGGTGTAATTATAGTTTAAGTCCCCAATTAGTTGGAATATTTGACTTCGGATATTAGGATAATTTGACGAGGATACTCGCACTTTATATTTATGACTGATGGACTGTTATGGACAAAAACCAGATGGACATATTAAATAATTCAGGACAAAGGACAATTAACCCATGGTAATAAACTAAAATCAACACGTCAAACATCATGATTACGGAAGTTTAAATAAGCATAATTCCTTTATTTAATATTTTATCGCATTTTTATTTACTGTCATTTTATTTAATTGCACTTTTAATTATCGTACTTTTTAATTATCGCAATTTTATTTATTGTCATTTTATTTATCGCATTTTAATTTATCGCACTTTAATTATTGTCATTTACTTTACGCTTTAAATTAAGTTATATTTATTTTTAATATTTTACATTAGATTTTAACTGCGACTAAAGTTTTAAAATCAACAAACCAGTCATTAAATGGTAAAAACCCCCTTTTATAATAATAATACTACTTATATATATATATTTATAAATTTACAAATATAGGTTTAAAAATTTACCGTTAAACTTGGCTAGATCCCTGTGGAACGAACCGGACTTACTAAAAACTACACTACTGTACGATTAGGTACACTGCCTATAAGTGTTGTAGCAAGGTTTAGGTATATATCCACTCTATAAATAAATAAATAACTTGTGTAAAATTGTATCATATTTAATAGTATTTCCTAGTAAAATATAAGCTATTTCGTATACACCTCTACGCACATCAAGTATTTTTGGCGCCGCTGCCGGGGAACTCTTAAACGCCGAAAGCGAAACGCTATAAAAAAAGAGATTTTTATTAAGTTTTAATTTTTTTTTGTAAAAATACGTTTTAAATATTAAAAATACAAAAATATAAAAAGAAAAACAATATATATATATATATATATATATATATATATATATATATATATATATATATATATATATATATATATATATATATATATATATATTTTAAGAGTTTGTTTAAAATATATAAAATTATAAAATATTTCTATTTCTATTTTAGTTTGTAAAAATATAAGTTTTTATTTAATTTATATAAATACTTTATATAATTATAAAACAGAAAAAAAAGTAAAAAAAGTATACGGGCTTGACACTGTTGCAGCCCAGACTTCTGGCCCGGATCCAAGAACCATGTGATCGCATGGCCCAGAGACGTAAACCTCATGCGATCGCATGAGGTTGTCTGACACGTCTGGTCTGAACCTGGTACTACATTAATTACGGAGTATAATTTAATTATTATTATTATTATAAACCCTAATTAGGGTTAATTATTTAATTAATTAGTTTTAGTTTTATTATTTTTGTATTTTTAGTTTTAATTAGCTTTATTAAATATATAAACTTATTACTTTTATAAAATAATAATATAAAAATAATATTTTTATAAAAATAAGTAATTTTATTATTTTTTATATCTTTTTATAAATTGTATCTTTTTAATCGTTAATTCGTAATATTTGTATTTTTCGTTCGTAATTAGTTCGTAACTTAGTATTTTGCCATAGTTATTGTTATTTCTAGACTCTTAGGCTTTGCCGTAAAATCCCTTAAGTGCTTTTTCTTTAGATTAAAATTTAGACGCTTTAGAATTTTACGATGTCACTTATCGCCTTAATATTTAGTTTTAGTACCTTTTTAAGTTATTGCTTTTTTGGATATAGAATTCCTTTTAAGCTTTAATATCTTTAGATGCAACTTTTAATTCATAGTTTTTAGACTTTTAAGTTCCGACGCGCTACGTTCTTTTTATTATTTTTCGACCTTTTATTTTTCGACGTTTTTCGACGAGCTCTTTTTCTTTCTTATTTCTCGACGTTCTAGTTTTTAGGACATAGAATTTTCTATTTCTTCTCTAAAATTTCTTTAAACTTCAACGACAAATTATTTTAAGTGGTTAAATTGATTGACATCCAAAATTTTCTGGTTCATAGTAATAGTTAGATTTGTTAGTGGCGAGTTGTGGGATTTCGATTTAAAGGGTCCTGGCTACTTGCTGCATCTATTGGCTATTCCAAATGTGGGCAAAATCAGAAAAGTCTATTAATTTGATAACTTATATAATTTTTTTTACTAATAGGATATTCAGTGAATGCACCGAGCAAAACGTTCACCACCTTTTATACGTTCACCACCTGTAACTCGATCAAGACATCTAGCCAATATTGTCGCCGTTGATTTTTCTTTAGAATCGTCATCTAGCCGACCAAGAACTCCAATTCAAATTTCCGATAATCCATTTTTTGAACCCGACCTCACAATTGAGAATCCGGAGGATATTCAGGGAGAATTCAGAGATCCTGAACCACTAATCATTCCTCCTGAACCACAAATCACTCATCCAGAAATTGTCGAGGAAAAAACCATTAAGTAAGAATCCTTTAGTCATTCAGATTCAACAAATTTAATCATGGAAAATATGGAACCTCTAAGTATGGAAGATCGAATGAGAGCTAAACACACTGGTCAAGGTCACGCAATTACTCAACCAGACATTAATGCGCCAGATTATGAAATCAAAGGACAAATCCTACACATGGTAACTAATCAATGCCAATTTAGTGGTGCGCCGAAGGAAGATCCAAACTGAAATGTCCCGTTCTTATTGATTAAAAACGTTCCATATTAATTGATTTCGTTGCGAGGTTTTGACCTCTATATGAGACGTTTTTCAAAGACTGCATTCATTTTAAAACAAACCATAACCTTTATTTCATCAATAAAGGTTTAAAAAGCTTTACGTAGATTATCAAATAATGATAATCTAAAATATCCTGTTTACACACGACCATTACATAATGGTTTACAATACAAATATGTTACAACAAAATAAGTTTCTTGAATGCAGTTTTTACACAATATCATACAAGCATGGACTCCAAATCTCGTCCTTATTTAAGTATGCGACAGCGGAAGCTCTTAATAATCACCTGAGAATAAACATGCTTAAAACGTCAACAAAAATGTTGGTGAGTTATAGGTTTAACCTATATATATCAAATCATAATAATAGACCACAAGATTTCAAATTTCAATACACATCCCATACATAGAGATAAAAATCATTCATATGGTGAACACCTGGTAACCGACAATAACAAGATGCATATATAAGAATATCCCCATCATTCCGGGACACCCTTCGGATATGATATAAATTTCGAAGTACTAAAGCATCCGGTACTTTGGATGGGGTTTGTTAGGCCCAATAGATCTATCTTTAGGATTCGCGTCAATTAGGGTGTCTGTTCCCTAATTCTTAGATTACCAGACTTAATAAAAAGGGGCATATTCGATTTCGATAATTCAACCATAGAATGTAGTTTCACGTACTTGTGTCTATTTTGTAAATCATTTATAAAACCTGCATGTATTCTCATCCCAAAAATATTAGATTTTAAAAGTGGGACTATAACTCACTTTCACAGATTTTTACTTCGTCGGGAAGTAAGACTTGGCCACTGGTTGATTCACGAACCTATAACAATATATACATATATATCAAAGTATGTTCAAAATATATTTATAACACTTTTAATATATTTTGATGTTTTAAGTTTATTAAGTCAGCTGTCCTCGTTAGTAACCTACAACTAGTTGTCCACAGTTAGATGTACAGAAATAAATCGATAAATATTATCTTGAATCAATCCACGACCCAGTGTATACGTATCTCAGTATTGATCACAACTCAAACTATATATATTTTGGAATCAACCTCAACCCTGTATAGCTAACTCCAACATTCACATATAGAGTGTCTATGGTTGTTCCGAAATATATATAGATGTGTCGACATGATAGGTCGAAACATTGTATACGTGTCTATGGTATCTGAAGATTACATAATATACAATACAAGTTGATTAAGTTATGGTTGGAATAGATTTGTTACCAATTTTCACGTAGCTAAAATGAGAAAAATTATCCAATCTTGTTTTACCCATAACTTCTTCATTTTAAATCCGTTTTGAGTGAATCAAATTGCTATGGTTTCATATTGAACTCTATTTTATGAATCTAAACAGAAAAGTATAGGTTTATAGTCGGAAAAATAAGTTACAAGTCATTTTTGTAAAGGTAGTCATTTCAGTCGAAAGAACGACGTCTAGATGACCATTTTAGAAAACATACTTCCACTTTGAGTTTAACCATAATTTTTGGATATAGTTTCATGTTCATAATAAAAATTATTTTCTCAGAATAACAACTTTTAAATCAAAGTTTATCATAGTTTTTAATTAACTAACCCAAAACAGCCCGCGGTGTTACTACGACGGCGTAAATCCGGTTTTACGGTGTTTTTCGTGTTTCCAGGTTTTAAATCATTAAGTTAGCATATCATATAGATATAGAACATGTGTTTAGTTGATTTTAAAAGTCAAGTTAGAAGGATTAACTTTTGTTTGCGAACAAGTTTAGAATTAACTAAACTATGTTCTAGTGATTACAAGTTTAAACCTTCGAATAAGATAGCTTTATATGTATGAATCGAATGATGTTATGAACATCATTACTACCTTAAGTTCCTTGGATAAACCTACTGGAAAAGAGAAAAATGGATCTAGCTTCAATGGATCCTTGGATGGCTCGAAGTTCTTGAAGCAGAATCATGACACGAAAACAAGTTCAAGTAAGATCATCACTTGAAATAAGATTGTTATAGTTATAGAAATTGAACCAAAGTTTGAATATGATTATTACCTTGTATTATAATGATAACCTACTGTAATAAACAAAGATTTCTTGAGGTTGGATGATCACCTTACAAGATTGGAAGTGAGCTAGCAAACTTGAAAGTATTCTTGATTTTATGAAACTAGAACTTTTGGAATTTATGAAGAACACTTAGAACTTGAAGATAGAACTTGAGAGAGATCAATTAGATGAAGAAAATTGAAGAATGAAAGTGTTTGTAGGTTTTTTTGGTCGTTGGTGTATGGATTAGATATAAAGGATATGTAATTTTGTTTTCATGTAAATAAGTCATGAATGATTACTCATATTTTTGTAATTTTATGAGATATTTCATGCTAGTTTCCAAATGATGGTTCCCACATGTGTTAGGTGACTCACATGGGCTGCTAAGAGCTGATCATTGGAGTGTATATACCAATAGTACATACATCTAAAAGCTGTGTATTGTACGAGTACGAATACGGGTGCATACGAGTAGAATTGTTGATGAAACTGAACGAGGATGTAATTGTAAGCATTTTTGTTAAGTAGAAGTATTTTGATAAGTGTATTGAAGTCTTTCAAAAGTGTATAAATACATATTAAAACACTACATGTATATACATTTTAACTGAGTGGTTAAGTCATCGTTAGTCATTACATGTAAGTGTTGTTTTGAAACCTTTAGGTTAACGATCTTGTTAAATGTTATTAACCCAATGTTTATAATATCAAATGAGATTTTAAATTATTATATTATCATGATATTATGATGTACGAATATCTCTTAATATGATATATATACATTAAATGTCGTTACAACGATAATCGTTACATATATGTCTCGTTTCAAAATCATTAAGTTAGTAGTCTTGTTTTTACATATGTAGTTCATTGTTAATATACTTAATGATATGTTTACATATCATAATATCATGTTAACTATATATATAACCATATATATGTCATCATATAGTTTTTACAAGTTTTAACGTTCGTGAATCACCGGTCAACTTGGGTGGTCAATTGTCTATATGAAACCTATTTCAATTAATCAAGTCTTAACAAGTTTGATTGCTTAACATGTTGGAAACATTTAATCATGTAAATATCAATCTCAATTAATATATATAAACATGGAAAAGTTCGGGTCACTACAGTACCTACCCGTTAAATAAATTTCGTCCCGAAATTTTAAGCTGTTGAAGGTGTTGACGAATCTTCTGGAAATAGATGCGGGTATTTCTTCTTCATCTGATCTTCACGCTCCCAGGTGAACTCGGGTCCTCTACGAGCATTCCATCGAACCTTAACAATTGGTATCTTGTTTTGCTTAAGTCTTTTAACCTCACGATCCATTATTTCGACGGGTTCTTCGATGAATTGAAGTTTTTCATTGATTTGGATTTCATCTAACGGAATAGTGAGATATTTTTTAGCAAAAAATTTCTTCAAATTCGAGACGTGGAAAGTGTTATGTACAGCCGCGAGTTGTTGAGGTAACTCAAGTCGGTAAGCTACTGGTCCGACACGATCAATAATCTTGAATGGTCCAATATACCTTGGATTTAATTTCCCTCGTTTACCAAATCGAACAACGCCTTTCCAAGGTGCAACTTTAAGCATGACCATCTCTCCAATTTCAAATTCTATATCTTTTCTTTTAATGTCAGCGTAGCTCTTTTGTCGACTTTGGGCGGTTTTCAACCGTTGTTGAATTTGGATGATCTTCTCGGTAGTTTCTTGTATAATCTCCGGACCCGTAATCTGTCTATCCCCCACTTCACTCCAACAAATTGGAGACCTGCACTTTCTACCATAAAGTGCTTCAAACGGCGCCATCTCAATGCTTGAATGGTAGCTGTTGTTGTAGGAAAATTCTGCTAACGGTAGATGTCGATCCCAACTGTTTCCGAAATCAATAACACATGCTCGTAGCATGTCTTCAAGCGTTTGTATCGTCCTTTCACTCTGCCCATCAGTTTGTGGATGATAGGCAGTACTCATGTCTAGACGAGCTCCTAATGCTTGCTGTAATGTCTGCCAGAATCTTCAAATAAATCTGCCATCCCTATCAGAGATAATAGAGATTGGTATTCCATGTCTGGAGACGACTTCCTTCAAATACAGTCGTGCTAACTTCTCCATCTTGTCATCTTCTCTTATTGGCAGGAAGTGTGCTGATTTGGTGAGACGATCAACTATTACCCAAATAGTATCAAAACCACTTGCAGTCCTTGGCAATTTAGTGATGAAATCCATGGTAATGTTTTCCCATTTCCATTCCGGGATTTCGGGTTGTTGAAGTAGACCTGATGGTTTCTGATGCTCAGCTTTGACCTTAGAACACGTCAAACATTCTCCTACGTATTTAGCAACATCGGCTTTCATACCCGGCCACCAAAAATGTTTCTTGAGATCCTTGTACATCTTCCCCGTTCCAGGATGTATTGAGTATCTGGTTTTATGAGCTTCTCTAAGTACCATTTCTCTCATATCTCCAAATTTTGGTACCCAAATCCTTTCAGCCCTATACCGGGTTCCGTCTTCCCGAATATTAAGATGCTTCTCCGATCCTTTGGGTATTTCATCCTTTAAATTTCCCTCTTTTAAAACTCCTTGTTGCGCCTCCTTTATTTGAGTAGTAAGGTTATTATGAATCATTATATTCATAGATTTTACTCGAATGGGTTCTCTGTCCTTCCTGCTCAAGGCATCGGCTACCACATTTGCCTTCCCCGGGTGGTAACGAATCTCAAAGTCGTAATCATTCAACAATTCAATCCACCTACGCTGCCTCATATTCAGTTGTTTCTGATTAAATATGTGTTGAAGACTTTTGTGGTCGGTATATATAATACTTTTGACCCCATATAAGTAGTGCCTCCAAGTCTTTAATGCAAAAACAACCGCGCCTAATTCCAAATCATGCGTCGTATAACTTTGTTCGTGAATCTTCAATTGTCTAGACGCATAAGCAATCACCTTCGTTCGTTGCATTAATACACAACCGAGACCTTGCTTTGATGCATCACAATAAATCACAAAATCATCATTCCCTTCAGGCAATGACAATATAGGTGCCGTAGTTAGCTTTTTCTTCAATAACTGAAACGCTTTCTCTTGTTCATCATTCCATTCAAATTTCTTCCCTTTATGCGTTAATGCAGTCAAGGGTTTTGCTATTCTGGAAAAGTCTTGGATGAACCTTCTGTAGTAACCAGCTAGTCCTAAAAACTGGCGTATGTGTTTCGGAGTTTTCGGGGTTTCCCACTTTTCAACAGTTTCTATCTTTGCCGGATCCACCTTAATACCTTCTTTGTTCACTATGTGACCGAGGAATTGAACTTCTTCCAACCAAAATGCACACTTTGAAAACTTAGCGTACAATTCTTCCTTCCTCAATACTTCTAACACCTTTCTCAAATGTTCACCGTGTTCTTGGTCATTCTTTGAGTAAATAAGTATGTCATCAATGAAAACAATGACAAACTTGTCAAGGTATGGTCCACACACTCGGTTCATAAGGTCCATGAACACAGCTGGTGCATTAGTTAAACCAAACGGCATGACCATAAACTCGTAATGACCGTACCGTGTTCTGAAAGCAGTCTTTGGAATATCATCTTCTTTCACCCGCATTTGATGATACCCGGAACGTAAGTCAATCTTTGAATAAACAGACGAGCCTTGTAGTTGATCGAATAAGTCATCAATTCTCGGTAGTGGGTAGCGGTTCTTGATGGTAAGTTTGTTCAACTCTCGGTAGTCGATACACAACCTGAATGTGCCATCTTTCTTCTTGACAAACAAAACAGGAGCTCCCCACGGTGATGTGCTTGGTCGAATGAAACCACGCTCTAAAAGTTCTTGTAATTGGCTTTGCAGTTCTTTCATCTCGCTGGGTGCGAGTCTGTAAGGAGCACGAGGTATTGGTGCAGCTCCTGGTACAAGATCTATTTGAAATTCAACGGATCGATGTGGGGGTAATCCCGGTAATTCTTTCGGAAATACATCGGGAAATTCTTTTGCAATGGGAACATCATTAATGCTCTTTTCTTCAGTTTGTACTTTCTCGACGTGTGCTAGAACAGCATAGCAACCTTTTCTTATTAGTTTTTGTGCCTTCAAATTACTAATAAGATGTAGCTTCGTGTTGCCCTTTTCTCCGTACACCATTAAGGGTTTTCCTTTTTCTCGTATAATGCGAATTGCATTTTTGTAACAAACGATCTCCGCTTTCACTTCTTTCAACCAGTCCATACCGATTATCACATCAAAACTCCCTAACTCTACTGGTATCAAATCAATCTTAAATGTTTCGCTAACCAGTTTAATTTCTCGATTCCGACATATATTATCTGCTGAAATTAATTTACCATTTGCTAATTCGAGTAAAAATTTACTATCCAAAGGCGTCAATGGACAACTTAATTTAGCACAAAAATCTCTACTCATATAGCTTCTATCCGCACCCGAATCAAATAAAACGTAAGCAGATTTATTGTCAATAAGAAACGTACCCGTAACAAGCTCCGGGTCTTCCTGTGCCTCTGCCGCATTAATATTGAAAACTCTTCCACGGCCTTGTCCATTCGTGTTCTCCTGGTTCGGGCAATTTCTAATAATGTGGCCCGGTTTTCCACATTTATAACAAACTACATTAGCATAACTTGCTCCGACACTACTTGCTCCGCCATTACTCGTTCCGACACCATTTGTTCCTTTCGTTCTATTAACCCCTGGTCCGTAGACCTCACACTTCGCCGCACTATGACCATTTCTTTTACACTTGTTGCAAAATTTGGTGCAGAACCCCGAGTGATACTTTTCACACCTTTGGCATAGCTGCTTCTGATTGTTGTTGTTGTTGCGGTTATTATTGTTGTTGGGATGATTGTTGTAGTTTCTGTTGCTGTTGTTGTTGTTGTTGGGCCGTTTGTTGTAGTTGCGATTGATGTTGCGATTGTTGGGATAATTGTTGCGATTATTGTTGTAATTGCTGTTGTTGTATTGGTGATTCTTATCACCGTTTTCCTCCCACTTTCTTTTGACTTGCTTTACATTGGCCTCTTCAGCAGTCTATTCTTTAATTCTTTCTTCAATCTGGTTCACTAGTTTGTGAGCCATTCTACATGCCTGTTGTATAGAGGCGGGCTCGTGTGAACTTATATCTTCTTGGATTCTTTCCGGTAATCCTTTCACAAATGCGTCGATCTTCTCTTCCTCATCTTCGAATGCTCCCGGACACAATAGGCACAATTCTGTGAATCGTCTTTCGTACGTGGTAATATCAAATCCTTGGGTTCGTAACCCTCTAAGTTCTGTCTTGAGCTTATTGACCTCAGTTCTGGGACGGTACTTCTCGTTCATCAAATGCTTGAATGCTGACCACGGTAGTGCGTACGCATCGTCTTGTCCCACTTGCTCTAGATAGGTATTCCACCATGTTAACGCAGAACCTGTGAAGGTATGCATAGCGTACTTCACTTTGTCCTCTTCAGTACACTTACTTATGGCAAACACCAATTCGACCTTCTCGGTCCACCGTTTCAATCCGATCGGTCCTTCGGTTCCATCAAATTCCAAAGGTTTGCAGGCAGTGAATTCTTTGTAGGTGCATCCTACACGATTTCCTGTACTGCTAGATCCAAGGTTATTGTTGGTATATAGCGCAGCCTGTACTGCGGCTATGTTTGAAGCTAGAAAAGTACGGAATTCCTCTTCATTCATATTCACGGTGTGTCGAGTAGTCGGTGCCATTTCCTTCAAAATAGTTAAATGGAACAAGTTAATCATACAGAATATTAAGAGTAGTTAATAGTATTTCGTAGCATAATATGAACTCATTTATAAAAGCTTTTTCTTCATATTAGCGTTTTATAAGTTTAAATTCGGGTAGTACCTACCCGTTAAGTTCATACTTAGTAGCTAATATACAATTCAACTACTACAATTCTATATGAAAAACTGATTATAATAATATTTCGCGTTCAAACTTTTATACAATATTTTACAAACTTACAATACCGCTTATTTTACATAAAGCATGAAATATAGCACACAATAACTTTGATACAAGATAGTTGTGAAGATAATTCTAGCTAGTACACAAGTCGTTCAGCAAAGGCAATAAAGACACGTAATTCATACGTCCAGAAACAAGTCATGCATTCTGGTTTTACTAGGACTACTTTGAAATGTCCCGTTCTTATTGATTAAAAACGTTCCATATTAATTGATTTCGTTGCGAGGTTTTGACCTCTATATGAGACGTTTTTCAAAGACTGCATTCATTTTTAAAACAAACCATAACCTTTATTTCATAAATAAAGGTTTAAAAAGCTTTACGTAGATTATCAAATAATGATAATCTAAAATATCCTGTTTACACACGACCATTACATAATGGTTTACAATACAAATATGTTACATCGAAATTAGTTTCTTGAATGCAGTTTTTACACAATATCATACAAACATGGACTCCAAATCTTGTCCTTATTTTAGTATGCAACAGCGGAAGCTCTTAGTATTCACCTGAGAATAAACATGCTTTAAACGTCAACAAAAATGTTGGTGAGTTATAGGTTTAACCTATATATATCAAATCGTAACAATAGACCACAAGATTTCATATTTCAATACACATCCCATACATAGAGATACAAATCATTCATATGGTGAACACCTGGTAACCGACAATAACAAGATGCATATATAAGAATATCCCCATCATTCCGGGACACCCTTCGGATATGATATAAATTTCGAAGTACTAAAGCATCCGGTACTTTGGATGGGGTTTGTTAGGCCCAATAGATCTATCTTTAGGATTCGCGTCAATTAGGGTGTCTGTTCCCTAATTCTTAGATTACCAGACTTAATAAAAAGGGGCATATTCGATTTCGATAATTCAACCATAGAATGTAGTTTCACGTACTTGTGTCTATTTTGTAAATCATTTATAAAACCTGCATGTATTCTCATCCCAAAAATATTAGATTTTTAAAAGTGGGACTATAACTCACTTTCACAGATTTTTACTTCGTCGGGCAGTAAGACTTGGCCACTGTTGATTCACGAACCTATAACAATATATACATATATATTAAAGTATGTTCAAAATATATTTACAACACTTTTAATATATTTTGATGTTTTAAGTTTATTAAGTCAGCTGTCCTCGTTAGTAACCTATAACTAGTTGTCCACAGTTAGATGTACAGAAATAAATCGATAAATATTATCTTGAATCAATCCACGACCCAGTGTATACGTATCTCAGTATTGATCACAACTCAAACTATATATATTTTGGAATCAACCTCAACCCTGTATAGCTAACTCCAACATTCACATATAGAGTGTCTATGGTTGTTCCGAAATATATATAGATGTGTCGACATGATAGGTCGAAACATTGTATACGTGTCTATGGTATCTCAAGATTACATAATATACAATACAAGTTGATTAAGTTATGGTTGGAATAGATTTGTTACCAATTTTCACGTAGCTAAAATGAGAAAAATTATCCAATCTTGTTTTACCCATAACTTCTTCATTTTAAATCCGTTTTGAGTGAATCAAATTGCTATGGTTTCATATTGAACTCTATTTTATGAATCTAAACAGAAAAAGTATAGGTTTATAGTCGGAAAAATAAGTTACAAGTCGTTTTTGTAAAGGTAGTCATTTCAGTCGAAAGAACGACGTCTAGATGACCATTTTAGAAAACATACTTCCACTTTGAGTTTAACCATAATTTTTGGATATAGTTTCATGTTCATAATAAAAATCATTTTCTCAGAATAACAACTTTTAAATCAAAGTTTATCATAGTTTTTAATTAACTAACCCAAAACAGCCCTCGGTGTTACTACGACGGCGTAAATCCGGTTTTACGGTGTTTTTCGTGTTTTCAGGTTTTAAATCATTAAGTTAGCATATCATATAGATATAGAACATGTGTTTAGTTGATTTTAAAAGTCAAGTTAGAAGGATTAACTTTTGTTTGCGAACAAGTTTAGAATTAACTAAACTATGTTCTAGTGATTACAAGTTTAAACCTTCGAATAAGATAGCTTTATACGTATGAATCGAATGATGTTATGAACATCATTACTACCTTAATTTCCTTGGATAAACCTACTGGAAAAGAGAAAAATGGATCTAGCTTCAACGGATCCTTGGATGGCTCGAAGTTCTTGAAGCAGAATCATGACACGAAAACAAGTTCAAGTAAGATCATCACTTGAAATAAGATTGTTATAGTTATAGAAATTGAACCAAAGTTTGAATATGATTATTACCTTGTATTAGAATGATAACCTACTGTAAGAAACAAAGATTTCTTGAGGTTGGATGATCACCTTACAAGATTGGAAGTGAGCTAGCAAACTTGAAAGTATTATTGATTTTATGTAACTAGAACTTGTAGAATATATGAAGAACACTTAGAACTTGAAGATAGAACTTGAGAGAGATCAATTAGATGAAGAAAATTGAAGAATTAAAGTGTTTGTAGGTGTTTTTGGTCGTTGGTGTATGGATTAGATATAAAGGATATGTAATTTTGTTTTCATGTAAATAAGTCATGAATGATTACTCATATTTTTGTAATTTTATGAGATATTTCATGCTAGTTGCCAAATGATGGTTCCCACATGTGTTAGGTGACTCACATGGGCTGCTAAGAGCTGATCATTGGAGTGTATATACCAATAGTACATACATCTAAAAGCTGTGTATTGTACGAGTACGAATACGGGTGCATACGAGTAGAATTGTTGATGAAACTGAACGAGGATGTAATTGTAAGCATTTTTGTTAAGTAGAAGTATTTTGATAAGTGTATTGAAGTCTTTCAAAAGTGTATAAATACATATTAAAACACTACATGTATATACATTTTAACTGAGTCGTTAAGTCATCGTTAGTCGTTACATGTAAGTGTTGTTTTGAAACTTTTAGGTTAACGATCTTGTTAAATGTTGTTAACCCAATGTTTATAATATCAAATGAGATTTTAAATTATTATATTATCATGATATTATCATGTATGAATATCTCTTAATATGATATATATACATTAAATGTCTTTACAACGATAATCGTTACATATATGTCTCGTTTAAAAATCATTAAGTTAGTAGTCTTGTTTTTACATATGTAGTTCATTGTTAATATACTTTATGATATGTTTTCTTATCATAGTATCATGTTAACTATATATATATATATATCCATATATATGTCATCATATAGTTTTTACAAGTTTTAACGTTCGTGAATCACCGATCAACTTGGGTGGTCAATTGTCTATATGAAACATATTTCAATTAATCAAGTCTTAACAAGTTTGATTGCTTAACATGTTGGAAACATTTAATCATGTAAATATCAATCTCAATTAATATATATAAACATGGAAAAGTTCGGGTCACTACATACTTCCCATCCTTGGTCTTGTGCAACATAACCGTTATGGCCGTTGATAAGACAGCGTGTTGTAACGTCGTCAAAGGGACGAGGGTTACGTAATGTCCAACAGTCCCGTAATAATCTAAAAACCTCATTTCTTACCCCAATTACCGACTCCGTCACTTGTGGAAACATTTTGTTTAATAGTTGTAGCCCGATGTTCTTGTTCTCACTTTGGTGAGAAGCGAACATTACTAATCCGTAAGCATAACATGCTTCTTTATGTTGCATGTTAGCCGCTTTTTCTAAATCACGAAGTCCAATATTCGGATATATTGAGTCAAAATAATTTCTTAACCCGTTGCGTAAAATAGCATTTGGGTTCCCCGCAATATATGCGTCAAAAGTAAACACATCGTAACTTATGGATTTCCCAATGTGATATTCCCCATATTCCGAACGAAAGCCTTTTATAAACCAAGGCATTCTTGGAACGTTCTTCGAATGTCTTACAAACTGATCTCGCCTTAAATAGTTGTGCCGAGGAATTCTGACCGACTCTAGACAAGATTTCATCAATCATGTCTCCGGGTAGGTCTCTTAAAATATTGGTTGTCTATCCATTTTGTGTTTTTATACTGTAAAATAGACAAGAGTTAGATTCATAAAAAAAAATACTTATTAATACAAGCAATTTTTACATATATCATAAAGCATAAGCACACTATATTACATATATTACACCACACGAATATAACTATCTTATTCCGACTCGCTCGTTTCTTCTTGTTCGATTTTGGTTCGTTTTGCCAAGTTTCTAGGGATATATGATGTTCCCCTAATACGAGCCGTCGTTATCCACATTGGTTTAGAAAAACCTGGTGGTTTAGAGGTTCCCGGGTCATTGTTACAACTTAAGAACTTCGGGGGTTGACGATACATATAAAGTTCATCGGGGTTGGAATTAGATTTCTCTATTTTTATGCCCTTTCCCTTATTATTTTCTTTTGCCTTTTTAAATTCAGTTGGGGTAATTTCTATAACATCATTGGAATTCTCGTCGGAATCCGATTCATCGGAGAATTGGTAATCCTCCCAATATTTTGCTTCCTTGGCGGAAACACCATTGACCATAATTAACCTTGGTCGGTTGGTTGAGGATTCTCTTTTACTTAATCGTTTTATTATTTCCCCCACCGGTTCCGATTCCTCTTCCGGTTCCGATTCTTCGTCCGGTTCCGATTCTTCTTCCGGTTCCGACTCTTCTTCCGGTTCCTCTTCGGGAACTTGTGAATCAGTCCACGAATAATTCCAATTTACATTTGACTCTTCATTATTATTAGGTGAGTCAATGGGACTTGTTCTAGAGGTAGACATCTATCACATAATATCAAACACGTTAAGAGATTAATATATCACATAATATTCATATGTTAAAAATATATAGTTTCCAACAAAAATGTTAAGCAATCATTTTTTAAGAAAACACGGTCGAAGTCCAGAATCACTAATGCATCCTAACAAACTCGATAAGACACACTAATGCAAATTTTCTGGTTCTCTAAGACCAATGCTCGGATACCAACTGAAATGTCCCGTTCTTATTGATTAAAAACGTTCCATATTAATTGATTTCGTTGCGAGGTTTTGACCTCTATATGAGACGTTTTTCAAAGACTGCATTCATTTTAAAACAAACCATAACCTTTATTTCATCAATAAAGGTTTAAAAAGCTTTACGTAGATTATCAAATAATGATAATCTAAAATATCCTGTTTACACACGACCATTACATAATGGTTTACAATACAAATATGTTACAACAAAATAAGTTTCTTGAATGCAGTTTTTACACAATATCATACAAGCATGGACTCCAAATCTCGTCCTTATTTAAGTATGCGACAGCGGAAGCTCTTAATAATCACCTGAGAATAAACATGCTTAAAACGTCAACAAAAATGTTGGTGAGTTATAGGTTTAACCTATATATATCAAATCATAATAATAGACCACAAGATTTCAAATTTCAATACACATCCCATACATAGAGATAAAAATCATTCATATGGTGAACACCTGGTAACCGACAATAACAAGATGCATATATAAGAATATCCCCATCATTCCGGGAAACCCTTCGGATATGATATAAATTTCGAAGTACTAAAGCATCCGGTACTTTGGATGGGGTTTGTTAGGCCCAATAGATCTATCTTTAGGATTCGCGTCAATTAGGGTGTCTGTTCCCTAATTATTAGATTACCAGACTTAATAAAAAGGGGCATATTCGATTTCGATAATTCAACCATAGAATGTAGTTTCACGTACTTGTGTCTATTTTGTAAATCATTTATAAAACCTGCATGTATTCTCATCCCAAAAATATTAGATTTTAAAAGTGGGACTATAACTCACTTTCACAGATTTTTACTTCGTCGGAAAGTAAGACTTGGCCACTGGTTGATTCACGAACCTATAACAATATATACATATATATCAAAGTATGTTCAAAATATATTTATAACACTTTTAATATATTTTGATGTTTTAAGTTTATTAAGTCAGCTGTCCTCGTTAGTAACCTACAACTAGTTGTCCACAGTTAGATGTACAGAAATAAATCGATAAATATTATCTTGAATCAATCCACGACCCAGTGTATACGTATCTCAGTATTGATCACAACTCAAACTATATATATTTTGGAATCAACCTCAACCCTGTATAGCTAACTCCAACATTCACATATAGAGTGTCTATGGTTGTTCCGAAATATATATAGATGTGTCGACATGATAGGTCGAAACATTGTATACGTGTCTATGGTATCTCAAGATTACATAATATACAATACAAGTTGATTAAGTTATGGTTGGAATAGATTTGTTACCAATTTTCACGTAGCTAAAATGAGAAAAATTATCCAATCTTGTTTTACCCATAACTTCTTCATTTTAAATCCGTTTTGAGTGAATCAAATTGCTATGGTTTCATATTGAACTCTATTTTATGAATCTAAGCAGAAAAGTATAGGTTTATAGTCGGAAAAATAAGTTACAAGTCGTTTTTGTAAAGGTAGTCATTTCAGTCGAAAGAACGACGTCTAGATGACCATTTTAGAAAACATACTTCCACTTTGAGTTTAACCATAATTTTTGGATATAGTTTCATGTTCATAATAAAAATCATTTTCTCAGAATAACAACTTTTAAATCAAAGTTTATCATAGTTTTTAATTAACTAACCCAAAACAGCCCGCGGTGTTACTACGACGGCGTAAATCCGGTTTTACGGTGTTTTTCGTGTTTCCAGGTTTTAAATCATTAAGTTAGCATATCATATAGATATATAACATGTGTTTAGTTGATTTTAAAAGTCAAGTTAGAAGGATTAACTTTTGTTTGCGAACAAGTTTAGAATTTACTAAACTATGTTCTAGTGATTACAAGTTTAAACCTTCGAATAAGATAGCTTTATATGTATGAATCGAATGATGTTATGAACATCATTACTACCTTAAGTTCCTTGGATAAACCTACTGGAAAAGAGAAAAATGGATCTAGCTTCAATGAATCCTTGGATGGCTCGAAGTTCTTGAAGCAGAATCATGACACGAAAACAAGTTCAAATAAGATCATCACTTGAAATAAGATTGTTATAGTTATAGAAATTGAACCAAAGTTTGAATATGATTATTACCTTGTATTAGAATGATAACCTACTGTAAGAAACAAAGATTTCTTGAGGTTGGATGATCACCTTACAAGATTGGAAGTGAGCTAGCAAACTTGAAAGTATTCTTGATTTTATGAAACTAGAACTTTTGGAATTTATGAAGAACACTTAGAACTTGAAGATAGAACTTGAGAGAGATCAATTAGATGAAGAAAATTGAAGAATGAAAGTGTTTGTAGGTGTTTTTGGTCGTTGGTGTATGGATTAGATATAAAGGATATGTAATTTTGTTTTCATGTAAATAAGTCATGAATGATTACTCATATTTTTGTAATTTTATGAGATATTTCATGCTAGTTGTCAAATGATGGTTCCCACATGTGTTAGGTGACTCACATGGGCTGCTAAGAGCTGATCATTGGAGTGTATATACCAATAGTACATACATCTAAAAGCTGTGTATTGTACGAGTACGAATACGGGTGCATACGAGTAGAATTGTTGATGAAACTGAACGAGGATGTAATTGTAAGCATTTTTGTTAAGTAGAAGTATTTTGATAAGTGTATTGAAGTCTTTCAAAAGTGTATAAATACATATTAAAACACTACATGTATATACATTTTAACTGAGTCGTTAAGTCATCGTTAGTCGTTACATGTAAGTGTTGTTTTGAAACCTTTAGGTTAACGATCTTGTTAAATGTTATTAACCCAATGTTTATAATATCAAATGAGATTTTAAATTATTATATTATCATGATATTATGATGTACGAATATCTCTTAATATGATATATGAAATGTCCCGTTCTTATTGATTAAAAACGTTCCATATTAATTGATTTCGTTGCGAGGTTTTGACCTCTATATGAGACGTTTTTCAAAGACTGCATTCATTTTTAAACAAACCATAACCTTTATTTCATCAATAAAGGTTTAAAAAGCTTTACGTAGATTATCAAATAATGATAATCTAATATATCCTGTTTACACACGACCATTACATAATGGTTTACAATACAAATATGTTACAACAAAATAAGTTTCTTGAATGCAGTTTTTACACAATATCATACAAGCATGGACTCCAAATCTTGTCCTTATTTAAGTATGCGACAGCGGAAGCTCTTAATAATCACCTGAGAATAAACATGCTTAAAACGTCAACAAAAATGTTGGTGAGTTATAGGTTTAACCTATATATATCAAATCGTAACAATAGACCACAAGATTTCATATTTCAATACACATCCCATACATAGAGATAAAAATCATTCATATGGTGAACACCTGGTAACCGACAATAACAAGATGCATATATAAGAATATCCCCATCATTCCGGGACACCCTTCGGATATGATATAAATTTCGAAGTACTAAAGCATCCGGTACTTTGGATGGGGTTTGTTAGGCCCAATAGATCTATCTTTAGGATTCGCGTCAATTAGGGTGTCTGTTCCCTAATTCTTAGATTACCAGACTTAATAAAAAGGGGCATATTCGATTTCGATAATTCAACCATAGAATGTAGTTTCACGTACTTGTGTCTATTTTGTAAATCATTTATAAAACCTGCATGTATTCTCATCCCAAAAATATTAGATTTTAAAAGTGGGACTATAACTCACTTTCACAGATTTTTACTTCGTCGGGAAGTAAGACTTGGCCACTGGTTGATTCACGAACCTATAACAATATATACATATATATCAAAGTATGTTCAAAATATATTTACAACACTTTTAATATATTTTGATGTTTTAAGTTTATTAAGTCAGCTGTCCTCGTTAGTAACCTACAACTAGTTGTCCACAGTTAGATGTACAGAAATAAATCGATAAATATTATCTTGAATCAATCCACAACCCAGTGTATACGTATCTCAGTATTGATCACAACTCAAACTATATATATTTTGGAATCAACCTCAACCCTGTATAGCTAACTCCAACATTCACATATAGAGTGTCTATGGTTGTTCCGAAATATATATAGATGTGTCGAAATGATAGGTCGAAACATTGTATACGTGTCTATGGTATCTCAAGATTACATAATATATAATACAAGTTGATTAAGTTATGGTTGGAATAGATTTGTTACCAATTTTCACGTAGCTAAAATGAGAAAAATTATCCAATCTTGTTTTACCCATAACTTCTTCATTTTAAATCCGTTTTGAGTGAATCAAATTGCTATGGTTTCATATTGAACTCTATTTTATGAATCTAAACAAAAAAAGTATAGGTTTCTAGTCGGAAAAATAAGTTACAAGTCGTTTTTGTAAAGGTAGTCATTTCAGTCGAAAGAACGACGTCTAGATGACCATTTTAGAAAACATACTTCCACTTTGAGTTTAACCATAATTTTTGGATATAGTTTCATGTTCATAATAAAAATCATTTTCTCAGAATAACAACTTTTAAATCAAAGTTTATCATAGTTTTTAATTAACTAACCCAAAACAGCCCGCGGTGTTACTACGACGGCGTAAATCCGGTTTTACGGTGTTTTTCGTGTTTCCAGGTTTTAAATCATTAAGTTAGCATATCATATAGATATAGAACATGTGTTTAGTTGATTTTAAAAGTCAAGTTAGAAGGATTAACTTTTGTTTGCGAACAAGTTTAGAATTAACTAAACTATGTTCTAGTGATTACAAGTTTAAACCTTCGAATAAGATAGCTTTATATGTATGAATCGAATGATGTTATGAACATCATTACTACCTTAAGTTCCTTGGATGAACCTACTGGAAAAGAGAAAAATGGATCTAGCTTCAATGGATCCTTGGATGGCTCAAAGTTCTTGAAGCAAAATCATGACACGAAAACAAGTTCAAGTAAGATCATCACTTGAAATAAGATTGTTATAGTTATAGAAATTGAACCAAAGTTTGAATATGATTATTACCTTGTATTAGAATGATAACCTACTGTAGGAAACAAAGATTTCTTGAGGTTGGATGATCACCTTACAAGATTGGAAGTGAGCTAGCAAACTTGAAAGTATTCTTGATTTTATGAAACTAGAACTTTTGGAATTTATGAAGAACACTTAGAACTTGAAGATAGAACTTGAGAGAGTTCAATTAGATGAAGAAAATTGAAGAATGAAAGTGTTTGTAGGTGTTTTTGGTCGTTGGTGTATGGATTAGATATAAAGGATATGTAATTTTGTTTTCATGTAAATAAGTCATGAATGATTACTCATATTTTTGTAATCTTATGAGATATTTCATGCTAGTTGCCAAATGATGGTTCCCACATGTGTTAGGTGACTCACATGGGCTGCTAAGAGCTGATCATTGGAGTGTATATACCAATAGTACATACATCTAAAAGCTGTGTATTGTACGAGTACGAATACGGGTGCATACGAGTAGAATTGTTGATGAAACTGAACGAGAATGTAATTGTAAGAATTTTTGTTAAGTAGAAGTATTTTGATAAGTGTATTGAAGTCTTTCAAAAGTGTATAAATACATATTAAAACACTACATGTATATACATTTTAACTGAGTCGTTAAGTCATCGTTAGTCGTTACATGTAAGTGTTGTTTTGAAACCTTTAGGTTAACGATCTTGTTAAATGTTGTTAACCCAATGTTTATAATAACAAAAGAGATTTTAAATTATTATATTATCATGATATTATAATGTACGAATATCTCTTAATATGATATATATACATTAAATGTCGTTACAACGATAAACGTTACATATATGTCTCGTTTCAAAATCATTAAGTTAGTAGTCTTGTTTTTACATATGTAGTTCATTGTTAATATAATTAATGATATGTTTACTTATCATAATATCATTTTAACTATATATATAACCATATATATGTCATCATATAGTTTTTTTACAAGTTTTAACGTTCGTGAATCACCGGTCAACTTGGGTGGTCAATTGTCTATATGAAACCTATTTCAATTAATCAAGTCTTAACAAGTTTGATTGCTTAACATGTTGGAAACATTTAATCATGTAAACATCAATCTCAATTAATATATATAAACATGGAAAAGTTCGGGTCACTACAGTACCTACCCGTTAAATAAATTTCGTCCCGAAATTTTAAGCTGTTGAAGGTGTTGACGAATCTTCTGGAAATAGATGCGGGTATTTCTTCTTCATCTGATCTTCACGCTCCCAGGTGAACTCGGGTCCTCTACGAGCATTCCATCGAACCTTAACAATTGGTATCTTGTTTTGCTTAAGTCTTTTAACCTCACGATCCATTATTTCGACGGGTTCTTCGATGAATTGGAGTTTTTCGTTGATTTGGATTTCATCTAACGGAATAGTGAGATCTTCTTTAGCAAAACATTTCTTCAAATTCGAGACGTGGAAAGTGTTATGTACAGCCGCGAGTTGTTGAGGTAACTCAAGTCGGTAAGCTACTGGTCCGACACGATCAATAATCTTGAATGGTCCAATATACCTTGGATTTAATTTCCCTCGTTTACCAAATCGAACAACGCCTTTCCAAGGTGAAACTTTAAGCATGACCATCTCTCCAATTTCAAATTCTATATCTTTTCTTTTAATGTCAGCGTAGCTCTTTTGTCGACTTTGGGCGGTTTTCAACCGTTGTTGAATTTGGATGATCTTCTCGGTAGTTTCTTGTATAATCTCCGGACCCGTAATCTGTCTATCCCCCACCTCACTCCAACAAATCGGAGACCTGCACTTTCTACCATAAAGTGCTTCAAACGGCGCCATCTCAATGCTTGAATGGTAGCTGTTGTTGTAGGAAAATTCTGCTAACGGTAGATGTCGATCCCAACTGTTTCCGAAATCAATAACACATGCTCGTAGCATGTCTTCAAGCGTTTGTATCGTCCTTTCGCTCTGCCCATCAGTTTGTGGATGATAGGCAGTACTCATGTCTAGACGAGTTCCTAATGCTTGCTGTAATGTCTGCCAGAATCTTGAAATAAATCTGCCATCCCTATCAGAGATAATAGAGATTGGTATTCCATGTCTGGAGACGACTTCCTTCAAATACAGTCGTGCTAACTTCTCCATCTTGTCATCTTCTCTTATTGGTAGGAAGTGTGCTGATTTAGTGAGACGATCAACTATTACCCAAATAGTATCAAAACCACTTGCAGTCCTTGGCAATTTAGTGATGAAATCCATGGTAATGTTTTCCCATTTCCATTCCGGGATTTCGGGTTGTTGAAGTAGACCTGATGGTTTCTGATGCTCAGCTTTGACCTTAGAACACGTCAAACATTCTCCTACGTATTTAGCAACATCGGCTTTCATACCCGGCCACCAAAAATGTTTCTTGAGATCCTTGTACATCTTCCCCGTTCCAGGATGTATTGAGTATCTGGTTTTATGAGCTTCTCTAAGTACCATTTCTCTCATATCTCCAAATTTTGGTACCCAAATCCTTTCAGCCCTATACTGGGTTCCGTCTTCCCGAATATTAAGATGTTTCTCCGATCCTTTGGGTATTTCATCCTTTAAATTTCCCTCTTTTAAAACTCCTTGTTGCGCCTCCTTTATTTGAGTAGTAATGTTATTATGAATCATTATATTCATAGATTTTACTCGAATGGGTTCTCTATCCTTCCTGCTCAAGGCATCGGCTACCACATTTGCCTTCCCCGGGTGGTAACGAATCTCAAAATCGTAATCATTCAATAATTCAATCCACCTACGCTGCCTCATATTCAGTTGTTTCTGATTAAATATGTGTTGAAGACTTTTGTGGTCGGTATATATAATACTTTTGACCCCATATAAGTAGTGCCTCCAAGTCTTTAATGCAAAAACAACCGCGCCTAATTCCAAATCATGCGTCGTATAATTTTGTTCGTGAATCTTCAATTGTCTAGACGCATAAGCAATCACCTTCGTTCGTTGCATTAATACACAACCGAGACCTTGCTTTGATGCGTCACAATAAATCACAAAATCATCATTCCCTTCAGGCAATGACAATATAGGTGCCGTAGTTAGCTTTTTCTTCAATAACTGAAACGCTTTCTCTTGTTCATCATTCCATTCAAATTTCTTCCCTTTATGCGTTAATGCAGTCAAGGGTTTTGCTATTCTGGAAAAGTCTTGGATGAACCTTCTGTAGTAACCAGCTAGTCCTAAAAACTGGCGTATGTGTTTCGGAGTTTTCGGGGTTTCCCACTTTTCAACAGTTTCTATCTTTGCCGGATCCACCTTAATACCTTCTTTGTTCACTATGTGACCGAGGAATTGAACTTCTTCCAACCAAAATGCACACTTTGAAAACTTAGCGTACAATTCTTCCTTCCTCAATACTTCTAACACTTTTCTCAAATGTTCACCGTGTTCTTGGTCATTCTTTGAGTAAATAAGTATGTCATCAATGAAAACAATGACAAACTTGTCAAGGTATGGTCCACACACTCGGTTCATAAGGTCCATGAACACAGCTGGTGCATTAGTTAAACCAAACGGCATGACCATAAACTCGTAATGACCGTAACGTGTTCTGAAAGCAGTCTTTGGAATATCATCTTCTTTCACCCGCATTTGATGATACCCGGAACGTAAGTCAATCTTTGAATAAACAGACGAGCCTTGTAGTTGATCAAATAAGTCGTCGATTCTCGGTAGTGGGTAGCGGTTCTTGATGGTAAGTTTGTTCAACTCTCGGTAGTCGATACACAACCTGAATGTACCATCTTTCTTCTTGACAAACAAAACAGGAGCTCCCCACGGTGATGTGCTTGGTCGAATGAAACCACGCTCTAAAAGTTCTTGTAATTGGCTTTGCAGTTCTTTCATCTCGCTGGGTGCGAGTCTGTAAGGAGCACGAGCTATTGGTGCAGCTCCTGGTACAAGATCTATTTGAAATTCAACGGATCGATGTGGGGGTAATCCCGGTAATTCTTTCGGAAATACATCGGGAAATTCTTTTGCAATGGGAACATCATTGATGCTCTTTTCTTCAGTTTGTACTTTCTCGACGTGTGCTAGAACAGCATAGCAACCTTTTCTTATTAGTTTTTGTGCCTTCAAATTACTAATAAGATGTAGCTTCGTGTTGCCCTTTTCTCCGTACACCATTAAGGGTTTTCCTTTTTCTCGTATAATGCGAATTGCATTTTTGTAACAAACGATCTCCGCTTTCACTTCTTTCAACCAGTCCATACCGATTATCACATCAAAACTCCCTAACTCTACTGGTATCAAATCAATCTTAAATGTTTCGCTAACCAGTTTAATTTCTCGATTCCGACATATATTATCTGCTGAAATTAATTTACCATTTGCTAATTCGAGTAAAAATTTACTATCCAAAGGCGTCAATGGACAACTTAATTTAGCACAAAAATCTCTACTCATATAGCTTCTATCCGCACCCGAATCAAATAAAACGTAAGCAGATTTATTGTCAATAAGAAACGTACCCGTAACAAGCTCCGGGTCTTCCTGTGCCTCTACCGCATTAATATTGAAAACTCTTCCACGGCCTTGTCCATTCGTGTTCTCCTGGTTCGGGCAATTTCTAATAATGTGGCCTGGTTTTCCACATTTATAACAAACTACATTGGCATAACTTGCTCCGACACTACTTGCTCCGCCATTACTCGTTCCGACACCATTTGTTCCTTTCGTTCTATTAACCCCTGGTCCGTAGACCTCACACTTCGCCGCGCTATGACCATTTCTTTTACACTTGTTGCAAAATTTGGTGCAGAACTCCGAGTGATTCTTTTCACACCTTTGGCATAGTTGCTTCTGATTGTTGTTGTTGTTGCGGTTATTATTGTTGTTGGGATGATTGTTGTAGTTGCTGTTGTTGTTGTTGTTGTTGTTGTTGTTGGGCCGTTTGTTGTAGTTGCGATTGATGTTGCGATTGTTGGGATAATTGTTGCGATTATTGTTGTAATTGCTGTTGTTGTTGTATTGGTGATTCTTATCACCGTTTTCCTCCCACTTTCTTTTGACTTGCTTCACATTGGCCTCTTCAGCAGTCTGTTCTTTAATTCTTTCTTCAATCTGGTTCACTAGTTTGTGAGCCATTCTACATGCCTGTTGTATGGAGGCGGGCTCGTGTGAACTTATATCTTCTTGGATTCTTTCCGGTAATCCTTTCACAAACGCGTCGATCTTCTCTTCCTCATCTTCGAATGCTCCCGGACACAATAGGCACAATTCTGTGAATCGTCTTTCGTACGTGGTAATATCAAATCCTTGGGTTCGTAACCCTCTAAGTTCTGTCTTGAGCTTATTGACCTCGGTTCTGGGACGGTACTTCTCGTTCATCAAGTGCTTGAATGCTGACCACGGTAGTGCGTACGCATCATCTTGTCCCACTTGCTCTAGATAGGTATTCCACCATGTTAACGCAGAACCTGTGAAGGTATGCGTAGCGTACTTCACTTTGTCCTCTTCAGTACACTTACTTATGGCAAACACCGATTCAACCTTCTCGGTCCACCGTTTCAATCCGATCGGTCCTTCGGTTCCATCAAATTCCAAAGGTTTGCAGGCAGTGAATTCTTTGTAGGTGCATCCTACACGATTTCCTGTACTGCTAGATCCAAGGTTATTGTTGGTATGTAGCGCAGCCTGTACTGCGGCTATGTTTGAAGCTAGAAAAGTACGGAATTCCTCTTCATTCATATTCACGGTGTGTCGAGTAGTCGGTGCCATTTCCTTCAAAATAGTTAAATGGAACAAGTTAATCATACAGAATATTAAGAGTAGTTAATAGTATTTCGTAGCATAATATGAACTCATTTATAAAAGCTTTTTCTTCATATTAGCGTTTTATAAGTTTAAATTCGGGTAGTACCTACCCGTTAAGTTCATACTTAGTAGCTAATATACAATTCAACTACTACAATTCTATATGAAAAACTGATTATAATAATATTTCGCGTTCAAACTTTTATACAATATTTTACAAACTTACAATACCGCTTATTTTACATAAAGCATGAAATATAGCACACAATAACTTTGATACAAGATAGTTGTGAAGACAATTCTAGCTAGTACACAAGTCGTTCAGCAAAGGCAATAAATACACGTAATTCATACGTCCAGAAACAAGTCATGCATTCTGGTTTTACTAGGACTACTTCCCATCCTTGGTCTTGTGCAACATAACCGTTATGGCCGTTGATAAGACAGCGTGTTGTAACGTCATCAAAGGGACGAGGGTTACGTAATGTCCAACAGTCCCGTAATAATCTAAAAACCTCATTTCTTACCCCAATTACCGACTCCGTCACTTGTGGAAACGTTTTGTTTAATAGTTGTAGCCCGATGTTCTTGTTCTCACTTTGGTGAGAAGCGAACATTACTAATCCGTAAGCATAACATGCTTCTTTATGTTGCATGTTAGCCGCTTTTTCTAAATCACGAAGTCCAATATTCGGATATATTGAGTCAAAATAATTTCTTAACCCGTTGCGTAAAATAGCATTTGGGTTCCCCGCAATATATGCGTCAAAGTAAACACATCGTAACTTATGGGTTTCCCAATGTGATATCCCCCATCTTTCAAACGAAAGTCTCTTATAAACCAAGACATTCTTGGAACGTTCTTCGAATGTCTTACAAACTGATCTCGCCTTAAATAGTTGTGCCGAAGAATTCTGGCCGACTCTAGACAAGATTTCATCAATCATGTCTCCGGGTAGGTCTCTTAAAATATTGGGTTGTCTATCCATTTTGTATTTTTAAACTGTAAAATAGACAAGAGTTAGATTCATAAAAAAAAATACTTATTAATACAAGCAATTTTTACATATATCATAAAGCATAAGAACACTATATTCCATATATTACACCACACGAATACAACTATCTTATTCCGACTCGCTCGTTTCTTCTTCTTCGGTTTTGGTTCGTTTTGCCAAGTTTCTAGGGATATATGATGTTCCCCTAATACGAACCGTCGTTGTCCACATTGGTTTAGAAAAACCTGGTGGTTTAGAGGTTCCCGGGTCATTGTTACAACTTAAGGACTTCGGGGGTTGACGATACATATAAAGTTCATCGGGGTTGGAATTAGATTTCTCTATTTTTATGCCCTTTCCCTTATTATTTTCTTTTGCCTTTTTAAATTCAGTTGGGGTAATTTCTATAACATCATCGGAATTCTCGTCGGAATCCGATTCATCGGAGAATTGGTAATCCTCCCAATATTTTGCTTCCTTGGCGGAAACACCATTGACCATAATTAACTTTGGTCGGTTGGTTGAGGATTTTCTTTTACTTAACCGTTTTATTATTTCCCCCACCGGTTCTATTTCTTCATCCGGTTCCGATTCTTCTTCCGGTTCCGATTCTTCTTCCGGTTCCGACTCTTCTTCCGGTTCCTCTTCGGGAACTTGTGAATCAGTCCACAAATTATTCCAATTTATATTTGACTCTTCATTATTATTAGGTGAGTCAATGGGACTTGTTCTAGAGGTAGACATCTATCACATAATATCAAACACGTTAAGAGATTAATATATCACATAATATTCATATGTTAAAAATATATAGTTTCCAACAAAAATGTTAAGCAATCATTTTTAAAGAAAACACGGTCGAAGTCCAGACTCACTAATGCATCCTAACAAACTCGATAAGACACACTAATGCAAATTTTCTGGTTCTCTAAGACCAACGCTCGGATACCAACTGAAATGTCCCGTTCTTATTGATTAAAAACGTTCCATATTAATTGATTTCGTTGCGAGGTTTTGACCTCTATATGAGACGTTTTTCAAAGACTGCATTCATTTTTAAACAAACCATAACCTTTATTTCATCAATAAAGGTTTAAAAAGCTTTACGTAGATTATCAAATAATGATAATCTAATATATCCTGTTTACACACGACCATTACATAATGGTTTACAATACAAATATGTTACAACAAAATAAGTTTCTTGAATGCAGTTTTTACACAATATCATACAAGCATGGACTCCAAATCTTGTCCTTATTTAAGTATGCGACAGCGGAAGCTCTTAATAATCACCTGAGAATAAACATGCTTAAAACGTCAACAAAAATGTTGGTGAGTTATAGGTTTAACCTATATATATCAAATCGTAACAATAGACCACAAGATTTCATATTTCAATACACATCCCATACATAGAGATAAAAATCATTCATATGGTGAACACCTGGTAACCGACAATAACAAGATGCATATATAAGAATATCCCCATCATTCCGGGACACCCTTCGGATATGATATAAATTTCGAAGTACTAAAGCATCCGGTACTTTGGATGGGGTTTGTTAGGCCCAATAGATCTATCTTTAGGATTCGCGTCAATTAGGGTGTCTGTTCCCTAATTCTTAGATTACCAGACTTAATAAAAAGGGGCATATTCGATTTCGATAATTCAACCATAGAATGTAGTTTCACGTACTTGTGTCTATTTTGTAAATCATTTATAAAACCTGCATGTATTCTCATCCCAAAAATATTAGATTTTAAAAGTGGGACTATAACTCACTTTCACAGATTTTTACTTCGTCGGGAAGTAAGACTTGGCCACTGGTTGATTCACGAACCTATAACAATATATACATATATATCAAAGTATGTTCAAAATATATTTACAACACTTTTAATATATTTTGATGTTTTAAGTTTATTAAGTCAGTTGTCCTCGTTAGTAACCTACAACTAGTTGTCCACAGTTAGATGTACAGAAATAAATCGATAAATATTATCTTGAATCAATCCACGACCCAGTGTATACGTATCTCAGTATTGATCACAACTCAAACTATATATATTTTGGAATCAACCTCAACCCTGTATAGCTAACTCCAACATTCACATATAGAGTGTCTATGGTTGTTCCGAAATATATATAGATGTGTCGAAATGATAGGTCGAAACATTGTATACGTGTCTATGGTATCTCAAGATTACATAATATATAATACAAGTTGATTAAGTTATGGTTGGAATAGATTTGTTACCAATTTTCACGTAGCTAAAATGAGAAAAATTATCCAATCTTGTTTTACCCATAACTTCTTCATTTTAAATCCGTTTTGAGTGAATCAAATTGCTATGGTTTCATATTGAACTCTATTTTATGAATATAAACAAAAAAAAGTATAGGTTTCTAGTCGGAAAAATAAGTTACAAGTCGTTTTTGTAAAGGTAGTCATTTCAGTCGAAAGAACGACGTCTAGATGACCATTTTAGAAAACATACTTCCACTTTGAGTTTAACCATAATTTTTGGATATAGTTTCATGTTCATAATAAAAATCATTTTCTCAGAATAACAACTTTTAAATCAAAGTTTATCATAGTTTTTAATTAACTAACCCAAAACAGCCCGCGGTGTTACTACGACGGCGTAAATCCGGTTTTACGGTGTTTTTCGTGTTTCCAGGTTTTAAATCATTAAGTTAGCATATCATATAGATATAGAACATGTGTTTAGTTGATTTTAAAAGTCAAGTTAGAAGGATTAACTTTTGTTTGCGAACAAGTTTAGAATTAACTAAACTATGTTCTAGTGATTACAAGTTTAAACCTTCGAATAAGATAGCTTTATATGTATGAATCGAATGATGTTATGAACATCATTACTACCTTAAGTTCCTTGGATGAACCTACTGGAAAAGAGAAAAATGGATCTAGCTTCAATGGATCCTTGGATGGCTCAAAGTTCTTGAAGCAAAATCATGACACGAAAACAAGTTCAAGTAAGATCATCACTTGAAATAAGATTGTTATAGTTATAGAAATTGAACCAAAGTTTGAATATGATTATTACCTTGTATTAGAATGATAACCTACTGTAAGAAACAAAGATTTCTTGAGGTTGGATGATCACCTTACAAGATTGGAAGTGAGCTAGCAAACTTGAAAGTATTCTTGATTTTATGAAACTAGAACTTTTGGAATTTATGAAGAACACTTAGAACTTGAAGATAGAACTTGAGAGAGTTCAATTAGATGAAGAAAATTGAAGAATGAAAGTGTTTGTAGGTGTTTTTGGTCGTTGGTGTATGGATTAGATATAAAGGATATGTAATTTTGTTTTCATGTAAATAAGTCATGAATGATTACTCATATTTTTGTAATCTTATGAGATATTTCATGCTAGTTGCCAAATGATGGTTCCCACATGTGTTAGGTGACTCACATGGGCTGCTAAGAGCTGATCATTGGAGTGTATATACCAATAGTACATACATCTAAAAGCTGTGTATTGTACGAGTACGAATACGGGTGCATACGAGTAGAATTGTTGATGAAACTGAACGAGAATGTAATTGTAAGAATTTTTGTTAAGTAGAAGTATTTTGATAAGTGTATTGAAGTCTTTCAAAAGTGTATAAATACATATTAAAACACTACATGTATATACATTTTAACTGAGTCGTTAAGTCATCGTTAGTCGTTACATGTAAGTGTTGTTTTGAAACCTTTAGGTTAACGATCTTGTTAAATGTTGTTAACCCAATGTTTATAATAACAAAAGAGATTTTAAATTATTATATTATCATGATATTATAATGTACGAATATCTCTTAATATGATATATATACATTAAATGTCGTTACAACGATAAACGTTACATATATGTCTCGTTTCAAAATCATTAAGTTAGTAGTCTTGTTTTTACATATGTAGTTCATTGTTAATATAATTAATGATATGTTTACTTATCATAATATCATGTTAACTATATATATAACCATATATATGTCATCATATAGTTTTTTTACAAGTTTTAACGTTCGTGAATCACCGGTCAACTTGGGTGGTCAATTGTCTATATGAAACCTATTTCAATTAATCAAGTCTTAACAAGTTTGATTGCTTAACATGTTGGAAACATTTAATCATGTAAACATCAATCTCAATTAATATATATAAACATGGAAAAGTTCGGGTCACTACAATATATATACATTAAATGTCGTTACAACGATAATCGTTACATATATGTCTCGTTTCAAAATCATTAAGTTAGTAGTCTTGTTTTTACATATGTAGTTCATTGTTAATATACTTAATGATATGTTTACATATCATAATATCATGTTAACTATATATATAACCATATATATGTCATCATATAGTTTTTACAAGTTTTAACGTTCGTGAATCACCGGTCAACTTGGGTGGTCAATTGTCTATATGAAACCTATTTCAATTAATCAAGTCTTAACAAGTTTGATTGCTTAACATGTTGGAAACATTTAATCATGTAAATATCAATCTCAATTAATATATATAAACATGGAAAAGTTCGGGTCACTACACAAACGAACATCTTCGAACCTTTAATAGGATCTGTACTTTATTTAAAATAAGAGAAGTGGAGGATGAACAGATATATCTCATGTTATTTCCCTGGACTTTAAAGAGAGAAGCCAAAGATTGGTTAGAATCATTACCTGAAGGGGCGATTGATACATGGGACGTTTTAGTTGAAAATTTTCTTAAACAATTTTTTCCGGCATCTAAAGCCGTGAGACTTCAAGGAGAAATTGTTAAGTTCACGCAAAAGCCAAACAAAACTCTATATGAAGCGTGGAAAAGATTTGGAAAGTTATTAAGAGGATGTCCGCAACATGGTTTAGACACTTATCAAATAGTACAAATATTCTACCAAGGATGCGACATCACTACAAGAAAAGACATCGATATAGCAGCTGGTGGTTCCATTATGAAGAAAACCGCAACTGAAGCTTACAAAATTATTGATAACACTGCTTCCCACTCACATGAGTGGCATCAAGAAAAAGATATCGTTAGATCATCTAAAGCGGCTAGAGCCGATTCTAGCCATGACTTTGATTCCATTTTTGCAAAGATAGATGCTGTCGAGAGACGAATGGAAAAGATGACTAAAGATATTCACTCAATACGAATTAGTTGTGAGCAGTGTGGAGGACCACATTTGACAAAAGATTGTCTCAGTATTGAACAAACAATGGAACAGAGAAAGAATGTTTCATATATGAACCAAAGGCCTGGAAATAATTATCAGAATAATTATCAATCGCCAAGACCAATTTACAATCAAAACCAGAATTATAACCGAAATGTTCCATACAACAACTAACAAGGTCCTAGCAATCAACAAATATCCAATAATACTTACAATCATCAAAGACCTATTTTTCAAAACAAACCACCACAAACCGATGATAAAAATCCAAATTTAGAAGATATGATGTCGAAGCTAGTAGAATCTCAAACGCAGTTTTTCACATCTCAGAAACAAACCAATGAACAAAATGCTCAAGCATTTAGAAATCAACAAGCTTCTATTCAAAATTTGGAATAAGAAGTGAGCAACCTAGCAAGGTTGATAGGTGAAAGAAAACCGGGAAGTTTACCTAGCGATACAAATGCTAACCCCCGAAATGAAACAGCTAAAGCCATTACCACAAGAAGTGGCATTACACTTAAACCACCTGAAATACTTGAAATTTCTGATGATTCTATTCCTACTCCACAAGAACAACAACCTGGACAAGAGAAGGAAACAGAACCTGTAGTTGAAAAGGTTAATGAAGATAACACAATTAAGGTTAAACCTTATGTTAAACCATACCAACCACCACTTCCTTACCCGAGTAAAATGAGAAAAGAAAGACTTGAAGCCGAGCAATCCAAATTCTTGGATATGTTTAAACAAATAAATGTAAATCTTCCTTTCATTGATGTGATTTCAGGAATGCCTAGATATGCTAAATTTTTGAAAGATCTAATCACAAATAGAAAGAAAATGGAAGAACTCTCAGCTGTTACTATGAATGCTAATTGTTCTGCAGTGCTGTTGAATAAGATACCAGAAAAATTATCTGATCCAGGAAGTTTCACAATTCCATATTTTCTGGGTAGTCTTAGTTCAATAGAAACTGTCACGACCTGAAAAATTCCGGCTAATTTTAAACCAAACCCTCGATACGATATTATATTTTTGACAAGATAAGTCAAGTCTGTTAGGATTAGTCTCAAAAATTTTGAACTGTTTCATATATTCAATTGACCTTCGACTGTTCTCGACGATTCACGAACAACTATTTGTAAATAGATACATATATGTATATATATATATATGTGTGTGTATATAAATACAACTTGGAAATACATAAAATAATATTAAATCTATTTGTTTAAAAATATAATATATATTTATGTGATAAAACTTGTTATTCAAAACTGATTATATATAGAGAGAGAGTAAATGGAAAATGAATGATTTCGAGCTTAATTGGCAAACATCGATAACACTCGGTTGATATTTTGTTAGTTTTAATATAGATATTATACGTGTTCATGAAGGATTGAAATAAAAGATGAACTGTAAATTGATTACGAAGATTTTAGATTTGTCAAAAATATTTTTACCTTTTTAAGTTTAAATATTAGTACTCCGTATATATAAATCGGAACAGAAAATAAATAATTTTTGAATCTTTTTGATCAGGTTTCAAACAGGTAATGAGTGAAATAATTAAATATATTTAATCTAAAAGTTTGGGATTTTTCGGAACACTTTTATACGACAACTGTTTAGCAATGGGCATGATATAGCACTGAGTGGGAAAAGTGTCGGCACAAAAACCAAATAGGGAGTTCGAGATGTTTACTGTTTTTCTGTGCTCTCACATGTGATTTATTTTTATTATTATTATATTATTATTATTAATCATTATTAATATTACATTATAAAGTTATGTAACTAATATATATATATATATATATATATATATATATATATATATGTACACATGTAGATAGAGATATCACCACTAGTTCTTCTTCCTTCCTTCTTTTCTTTTGATCGGCAATCACCATGGAACACCATCAACCACCTCCGGTCACCATTAATCACCATCACCCAACACCACTATGACAAACCGCCACCATCCTCACCATCTCTACCCCTCTCTTTCATCATCATATCTCTCTCTCTCGCCTTTTCTCTTATTTATATTTGTTTGTGTATAACCGCTACTACTATTACTGCAGCTTCATTCGTGATGGAACAACACCATCTTCAACCTTTTAACATCATCATCCGCCACCCTAAACCACCATCAATCGCCACCTATACCTCTCTTTTTCTCTCTCGTACACCTCTCTCACTCTAAACTATGATCGAAGATCTCCTGCACCAGCCAAAATCAAACTGTCACCTCGTTATTTTTTTTCGCTGAAAAAGCTACGATTGCAGCTAAAATATTTCTGTTTCACTTCGACTTCTACTACTACTATGCTACTGCATACCGTTGCTGTTATGTTCTTAATTCCTATGAAAAGAGCTGTTGTCTCAGCTCCGGTATCTATTTCCATGATAAGGGTACAATACGCAATACACTTTTATTTTGGTTCGATACACACACCTATATGACATTTTTTTTTTCTTCTTCTTCAACCATCGACCCACAACAACTTGCAACCCTACCTCTTCTCACTTAATATTTATTAATTGGGAAATCCTATTTGGTTTGAGATGATGATGATGCGGTTGTGATGATGAAGACGAGATGATTATGATATGATGATGATGAGAATAATACGATGATAATATTAATCGAAGATGATGTGAGTATGATAATGATGCAGATATGAAGATGATAGCGATGAAGAAATTAAATGGGTGTACTAATGAAAGAAGTAGAAGCTATTAAAAATCGGGTTATATACATTTCAGAGAGATATAATTCCAGAAAAATAGGTTTGGAAGATTGGTTAGGGGTGTTCATGTTTATCGAGAGGTCCTGTGTTCAATTCTCACTTACTGTAGACATTTATTTATTTTTTTTCCCCAACAAGAACTAACCATTCAAGTCAGGCTAATGGGGCTTGATTAATAGGCTAATGGGGCTTGATTAATGATTCATGGGCTCCCTTACGCATTACAAAGTGTATAAGAATCGAGTGGGCTGCTATTGGGCCGTGTATACTTCTGTTGAGTCGAAGTACGATGGGCCAGATTAATTGGGATGATGAAGTTGATGGCTATTTAAACGGGTTAAATAAATTTAAGTCCTAGATTAAAACAGAAAGAGAAAGGACAGCGGAATGGTTTAAGGTGTTTACGGTTTAGCAAGAGGTCTTGAGTTCGAGCCCTGCTTGAGACATTATTTTAGTCCTTTTTGGTTTTGAGGTAGAATCTATACTTATTATTATTGTTATCATTATTATTATTACTTTTAGTATTATTATTATTATTATTATTATTATTATTATTATTATTATTATTATTATTATTATTATTATTATTATTATTATTATTATTATTCTTATTATTATTCTTATTATTATTATTATTATTATTATTATTATTATTATTATTATTATTATTATTATTATTATTATTATTATTACTATCATTCTTATCATTAACATGACTTTTATTAAAATAATTATTATTAACATTATTTATTCAAATAGATATTATAGATATTAGATACATAAAAATATATTTGATACATAATATAATGATATTAGTATTACATAGAATTTTAGAATAAACCTATTAACATTAATTATATAAATATTACATATAACAAACTACTGATTTTTACTAATTACTTATATACATATATTAATATAGCTATATGTATGAATATTAATTATTTTACAAAATAAGTATATGTAACATAATTAAAAATATAATATAAGTAAAGTATATATATGTATATATATATATACATATATATATATACATATATATATATATATCTTAATTAGAATTGGGTATGAGTATTATAAAATACTTAATAAATAAATACTATATAATTATTATATGGAATTATGTGATTATGGGTTTTAATATATATTACTGATATAGGTTCGTGAATTTGAGGCCAACCCTACACTTGTTAAATGTTGTCATATGTATTTTTACTACAAAATACAGTAGGTGAGTTTCATTTGCTCCCTTTTTAATTGCTTTTGCAATATATATTTTTGGGCTGAGAATACATGCGCTGCTTTTATAAATGTTTACGAAATAGACACAAGTACTTAAAAATATATTCTACGTTGAGTTGTACCACTGGCATACTTCCCTATAGCTTGGTAACTACTATTTACATGGGTATTGTAAACGCGAATCCTGTTGATAGATCTATCGGGCCTGACAACCCCAACCGGACTGGACGACCAGTATTCAACGATTGCACAGTACTTCGTTTTGTAGGCTACACTTGGTACAGTGTAGTAAGATTTCATAATAAATGGAATATGCGACGTTGATTAATAGTTAAGTATGGTTACCAAGTGCTCAACAACTTAGAATATTTTTATTGAAATGTTTATGAATATGAATTCTTGTGGTCTATTGAGATATTGAAATGATTGTTATGATAAACCTACGAACTTTCCAACCTTTTGGTTGACACTTTTAAGCATGTTTATTCTCAGGTACGAATTAAGTCTTTCGCTGTGCATTTGCTCAATTTAAGGACATTACTTGGAGTCGATCATCGCAATGGGACCAAATGTTGATGACTTCGTCCAGGTGGGTAAGGACGGGTCATTTCATGTGGTATCAGAGCGTTAGTCCAAGCGAACCAGGTCTTGCATTAGTGTGTCTAACTGATAGTTGTTAAGATGCATTAGCGAGTCTGGACTTCGATCTTAGCTGCATATTATAAGTATCGTTTATCATTCCTAGTGTAGACATGACTTCCTGCACTTATTTTATAGATAGTGTATAGATAAATTCATATCCTAGTGTATCTGTCACTGTAGACTTTATCTGACACGTTTCCTTAATTTCCTCCGTAATCTACGGGATCTTCTTTACTAAATATAGGTATTCTATGTAATTAGAATACCATCCAATATCCGAAAATCATTTCATATCGAAAAATCCTTTATTCATTCGTACGCAATGGAACTCACCACTAGTTCAAGTCCCTCGGATTCCGACATGGAGTTTCACCTAAGCCCCGAAAGCAGCGTCACCAGAATGAATCACCCAGTCATCCATCCTCAATTCATCTGATGAGTTCGTAGTCGACTAAATCAACGGAGACGAGAAGAAGGCGATCCTTTCCATCAACCAAATTTTCCTCTCGGCGAAGAACCTGAAGCACTTACCGGTGAACCTATCCGAAACACCATTTTTAGCCTCATCTCCAGGGTAACTCGTCACGATTATCTTCTATCTAAAATTCTAAACCTTATTCATCCGCTCGTTTCGACCGACAATCATCGCGGAATAATAGAAGAAGTCAACGAGCTTCGCGCTCGAGTAGTGGCTTTGGAGAATATGGTGCAAAACTTAACAGCTCCATCAACATCACCGGCACCAATAGTACCACCAACATCGACACCAGTACCACCAACAACCCAAGTTTCAACATCACATGCCTCAACATCTCCTTCTGTACCTCGAGCTTAATCATCGTTCTACGTATCGTTCTATCTACTTTATCTTCGTTCTACATGGCGATTATGTAATTTCTAAAGTTTTAGAGATTATGTAATCTAGTATTATCGATAAATCAAATGAGATTAAAGTCATATTAACTCATTAAATCCATGATTACATCTGAAGAAAATATTTATGTATATATGTTTTCATAAAGATTGTAATTAAAAATTCTTTCGTACAAACTATTAATGATGAAAATATTTTAACGGGTAGGTAATACCCGAGGAATATTTGGGTTTCACATTAATAAGTTACACTGTACATTCTTTAAATCCAATTCAACAGTCATTTACTATCCTACTTACATCCACCGATATACGTATCCGTTCACCGTAAAATAACCCTTTTCATTCAATTTCATATATGAATTTTGACTTATCAAAATCTAACAGGTGGCATAATGAAGAAAACATTGGACAAAATAAAATTTGTTAGAAACAAACGAATTAACTAATTGAAATTTTGTTAAGAATCCACGCTAACTGTTCCAGCTAACTGTTCCTAGCTAACTGATTACATTTTATTTATCGTAATTTAATTATCGCAATTTACATTCTCGCAATTTTATTTATCGCCCTTTAATTTCTGTTATTTACTTTACGCACTTTATTTATCGTTATTAAATTTCTGTTATTTATTTTACGCACTTTAAATATCGGGACACGTATACAAGGTTTTGACATATCATATCGACCCATCTATATATATTATTTGGAATCACCATAGACACTTTATATGCAGTAATGATCGAGTTCTCTATACAGGATTGAGGTTGATTCTCAAATAATATATATACTTTGAGTTGTGATCGAGTCTGAGACATGTACACGGGTCACGATACGTATTAATTAATTCGAATATTATATATTAAAATATATATGAATTATTGGACTGTCAACTTTGGACTATCGACTGTGGACTAATAACATTGGACAATTAAAATGAATTAAAATATTGATTATAATATATGAAACTAAACAATTCTTCAAATTTGCCACTTGATTTCATCCTAAACCGCATTGTACCTTGATGATTACAATCTGTGTTAGAACCTTTCATGATTCTTGAAAACACCTCGATTGAGAGGATGAACCAACCGTAATTCATCTACAGAAGGAAAGATTTATGCATATAGATATGCACCTGAAAAATTCTGGGAACCTGAGTAAATGTTTAACACGTATTTGTGCTAGCTCTTTTGGCATTGTTATAACCGAAAATAGCTTTGCAATCCCTGTTCAAATTAGAAAATTTTGTCACAGCTCCAGCAAAACAACTTCGACTTTTCACTCAAAACAACCTTATATAACTTTGATATATATGCGTGCTCTTTATTGTTATCAGGGAACCTTTTATATTCCACCATTTAACCATCAGCATTTAATCATCTAAAAAAACACGATTCTCCTGAAACCACCTCGGTTTGATAACCGATGACCCAGATCCGTTAACTTTGAAAATGCTGACGAAGCAGCATGTTGTAGATGGTCTTAATGGCCAAAAGTTGATGATAAATAAGGAAGTGTTAGGAACGCTCGATAGAAAATTTGGTACTGAAAATCGAATTGAGCACATCATGAAGGAGACCAATGATAAATACAAGGATTAAACCCTATATTCAAAGAATCCAGGTAATTCTAGATCCGATGAAATCTTTAGAGAATATCTTGCTCCAAAGTCATATTAAAATCTTACGGAAAATTTTTCTTCATCACCCTTCGAACTTAGAAACTCCAAAATATCATCATAAATATCTTCGATATTTCTGAGGATATTTTTATAAATATTCTTGTTCGAAACTATCTATCTCTTCGTGCTATCCGTGTTACGTCATAAAGGAAACTATTTTAGTTTCTAAATTTCTTTAAAATTCGAGTTTAAAATATGAATGTTTTGAAGTAGTGTTGGGAATTGAAGTATGAGTTAATATAATATAATGACGTCAGGCCAACGTGATTATATTACAGTAAGTCATGTTGAATTTCTAATAGAACGTAATGATGGTTCACAGATCATACCCTCATCATGTGCCATGTTACACAACTCTTTCATTCTACTTAAATTCTAAGCATATCACGGAAATATTTCCTCGATATTTCTGTTCTTCTGTAAATCCAGCAGTTGCTAATAAATCGTGCTATCACATTTTCTTGCTGATTAGAAGATTTCGTTAAATTCCTTGAATTTCGAAAATCCACCGTGACTACGTCAAAAGTTAAATCTTTATCTCAATCTTTTGTGACAGCTTCACTCGTACGCTTCATATAATCAAATCATTTAATCTATATTACTACATGATGATAAAACTCTATTTTATCAACTCATATACGTCATAAAAACATTTTTATGGTTAGCCATGACGACCTTGATCAAATTTCGGGACGAAATTTCTTTAACGGGTAGGTACTGTCACGACCCGAAAAATTCAGGCTAATTTTAAACCAAACCCTCGATACGATATTATATTTTTGACAAGATAAGTCAAGTCTGTTAGGATTAGTCTCAAAAATTTTGAACTGTTTCATATATTCAATTGACCTTCGACTGTTCTCGACGATTCACGAACAACTATTTGTAAATAGATACATATATATGTGTGTGTGTATATATAAATGTGTATATAAATACAACTTGGAAATACATAAAATAATATTAAATCTATTTGTTTAAAAATATAATATATATTTATGTGATAAAACTTGTTATTCAAAACTGATTATATATAAAGAGAGAGTAAATGGAAAATGAATGATTTCGAGCTTAATTGGCAAACATCGATAACACTCGGTTGATATTTTGTTAGTTTTAATATAGATATTATACGTGTTCATGAAGGATTGAAATAAAAGATGAACTGTAAATTAATTACGAAGATTTTAGATTTGTCAAAAATATTTTTACCTTTTTAAGTTTAAATATTAGTACTCCGTATATATAAATCGGAATAGAAAATAAATAATTTTTGAATCTTTTTGATCAGGTTTCAAATAGGTAATGAGTGAAATAATTAAATATATTTAATCTAAAAGTTTGGGATTTTTCGGAACACTTTTATACGACAACTGTTTAGCAATGGGCATGATATAGCACTGAGTGGGAAAACTGTTGGCACAAAAACCAAATAGGGAGTTCGAGATGTTTACTGTTTTTCTGTGCTCTCACATGTGATTTATTTGTATTATTATTATATTATTATTATTAATCATTATTAATATTACATTATTAAGTTATGTAACTAATATATATATGTACACATGTAGATAGAGATATCACCACTAGTTCTTCTTCCTTCCTTCTTTTCTTTTGATCGGCAATCACCATGGAACACCATCAACCACCTCCGGTCACCATTAATCACCATCACCCAACACCACTTTGAAAAACCGCCACCATCCTCACCATTAACCGCTACTATTACTGCTGCTTCATTCGTGATGGAACAACACCATCTTCAACCTTTTAACATCATCATCCGCCACCCTAAACCACCATCAATCGCCACCTATACCTCTCTTTTTCTCTCTCGTACACCTCTCTCACTCTAAACTATGATCGAAGATCTCCTGCACCAGCCAAAATCAAACTGTCACCTCGTTATTTTTTTCGCTGAAAAAGCTACGATTGCAGCTAACATATTTCTGTTTCACTTCGACTTCTACTACTACTATGCTACTGCATACCGTTGTTGTTATGTTTTTAATTCCTACGAAAATCTATTTCCATGATAATGGTACAATACGCAATACACTTTTATTTCGGTTCGATACACACACCTATATGACATTTTTTTTTCTTCTTCTTCAACCATCGACCCACAACAACTTGCAACCCTAACTCTTCTCACTTAATATTTATTAATTGGGAAATCCTATTTGGTTTGAGATGATGATGATGCGATTGTGATGATGAATACGAGATGATTATGATATGATGATGATGAGAATAATACGATGATAATATTAATCGAAGATGATGTGAGTATGATAATGATGCAGATATGAAGATGATAGCGATGAAGAAATTAAATGGGTGTACTAATGGAAGAAGAATAAGCTACTAAAAATCGGGTTATATACATTTCAGAGAGATATAATTCCAGAAAAATAGGTTTGGAAGATTGGTTAGGGTGTTCATGTTTATCAAGAGGTCCTGTGTTCAATTCTCACTTGCTTTAGACATTTATTTATTTTTTTCCCCAACAAGAACTAACCATTCAAGTCAGGCTAATGGGGCTTGATTAATAGGCTAATGGGGCTTGATTAATGATTCATGGGCTCCCTTACGCATTACAAAGTGTATAAGAATCGAGTGGGCTGCTATTGGGCCGTGTATACTTCTGTTGGGCCAAAGTACGATGGGCCAGATTAATTGGGATGATGAAGTTGATGGCTGTTTAAACGGGTTAAATAAATTTAAGTCCTAGATTAAAACAGAAAGAGAAAGGACAGCGGAATGGTTTAAGGTGTTTACGGTTTAGCGAGAGGTCTTGAGTTCGAGCCCTGCTTGAGACATTATTTTAGTCCTTTTTGGTTTTGAGGTAGAATCTATACTTATTAATATTGTTATCATTATTATTATTACTTTTAGTATTATTATTATTATTATTATTATTATTATTATTATTATTATTATTATTATTATTATTATTATTATTATTATTATTATTATTATTATTATTATTATTATTATTATTATCATTCTTATCATTAACATGACTTTTATTAAAATAATTATTATTAACATTATTTATTCAAATAGATATTATAGATATTAGATACATAAAAATATATTTGATACATAATATAATGATATTAGTATTACATAAAATTTTAGAATAAACCTATTAACATTAATTATATAAATATTACATATAACAAACTACTGATTTTTACTAATTACTTATATACATATATTAATATAGCTATATGTATGAATATTAATTATTTTACAAAATAAGTATATGTAACATAATTAAAAATATAATATAAGTAAAGTATATATATGTATATATATATATATATCTTAATTAGAATTGGGTATGAGTATTATAAAATACTTAATAAATAAATACTATATAATTATTAGATGGAATTATGTGATTATGGGTTTTAATATATATTACTGATATAGGTTCGTGAATTCGAGGCCAACCCTACACTTGTTAAATGTTGTCATATGTATTTTTACTACAAAATACAGTAGGTGAGTTTCATTTGCTCCCTTTTTAATTGCTTTTGCAATATATATTTTTGGGCTGAGAATACATCCGCTGCTTTTATAAATGTTTACGAAATAGACACAAGTACTTAAAAATATATTCTACATTGAGTTGTACCACTGGCATACTTCCCTGCAGCTTGGTAACTACTATTTACATGGGTATTGTAAACGCGAATCCTGTTGATAGATCTATCGGGCCTGACAACCCCAACCGGACTGGACGACCAGTATTCAACGGTTGCACAGTACTTCATTTTGTAGGCTACACTTGGTACAGTGTAGTGAGATTTCATAATAAAGGGAAAATACGACGTTGATTAATAGTTAAGTATGGTTACCAAGTGCTCAACAACTTAGAATATTTTTATTGAAATGTTTATGAATATGAATTCTTGTGGTCTATTGAGATATTGAAATGATTGTTATGATAAACCTATGAACTCACCAACCTTTTGGTTGACACTTTTAAGCATGTTTATTCTCAGGTACGAATTAAGCCTTCCGCTGTGCATTTGCTCAATTTAAGGACATTACTTGGAGTCGATCATCGCAATGGGACCAAATGTTGATGACTTCGTCCAGGTGGGTAAGGACGGGTCGTTTCAGAAGCATTGGCAGATTTAGGTGCTAATATAAATCTAATGCCGTATTCACTATACGCTAAACTAGACCTTGGAGAATTGAAACCAACACGAATAAGTATACAACTAGCTAATCGATCAGTAAAATATCCTAGAAGAATAATGGAGAACATGCTAGTTAAAGTTGGTACTTTAGTATTTCCAGTAGATTTTGTTATTCTGGACATGGAAGAAGATTCTCGAGTTCCTCTCATATTAGGAAGACCATTCTTAAACACGGCTAAAGCAATAATAGACGAGTTAGGTAAGAAACTGACCCTAAGTATAGAGGATGAGAGTGTTACCTTTTCTGTGGATAGAGCCATGCAACAACCGCAATCTGCAGATGATACATGTTATTATATTCAAACTATAGATTCACATGCAGAATTGTTAGAAGAATTTCCAGAATTACAAGGAACCGGAGAATGTTCTTTAGGAGAAGGAACTGAACCAATTGACGAAGTTGAAATGTTAGCCGCACTCATGGCTAATGAATACGAACCAACAACAGAAGAAATTCAAATGCTAAAAGAAGAAGACAGATATCGATATAAATCATCGATTGAAGAACCACCGACATTAGAGTTAAAACCACTTCCAAACCATTTGGAATATGCTTATTTACATGGTGAATCTGAATTACCTGTAATAATATCGTCTTCTCTTAAGGAAAATGAAAAATCTCAACTCATTTCTGTGCTAAAAACTCATAAACTAGCTATTGCATGGAAGATTCATGACATTAAAGGAATAAGTTCTTCGTATTGCACACATAAAATCCTTATGGAAGAAGGTCATAAAACGTATGTGCAATGCCAACGAAGACTAAATCCTAATATGCAAAATGTCGTTAAGAAATAAATTATAAAACTACTAGATGCAGGTTTAATTTATCCAATCTCTGATAGTCCATGGGTAAGCCCAGTTCAATGTGTACCAAAGAAGGGTGGCATGACTGTCATCACAAATGAAAAAAATGAGCTTATTCCTACAAGGATTGTAACAGGATGGCGTGTTTGTATTGATTATAGAAAATTAAATGACGCCACCAGAAAAGATCACTTTCCCTTACCTTTCATTGATCAAATGTTAGAAAGATTAGCCAGAAATAGTTACTATTGTTTTCTTGACGATTTTTCCGGATACTTTCAAATTCCAATAGCACCCGAGGATCAAGAGAAAACCACATTCACGTGCCCTTATGGAACTTTTGCTTATAAAAGCATGCCATTTGGACTTTGCAACGCCCCTGCAACCTTTCAAAGGTGCATGATGGCGATTTTTCACGACATGATAGAAGAATGCATGGAAGTTTTCATGGATGACTTTTCAGTCTTCGGTGATACTTTTGAAACATGTCTAGTTAATCTTGAACGAATGCTTATTAGATGCGAACAATCAAATCTAGTTCTTAATTGGGAGAAATGTCATTTCATGGTTAAAGAAGGCATCGTTCTTGGTCATAAAATTTCAAAGGAAGGAATTGAAGTGGATAGAGCTAAAGTAGATGTAATTGCTAAACTTCCACATCCCACCAATGTTAGAGGAGTTAGGAGTTTTCTAGGGCATGCCGGTTTTTACCGACGTTTCATAAATGATTTTTCTAAAATTGCCACTCCTATGAATAAACTCCTAGAAAAGGATGCTCCATTCATCTTTTCAGATGAATGCATCAAATATTTTAATATTCTTAAAGAAAAACTTACTAATGCGCCAATCATGATAACTCCAAATTGTAATCTACCATTTGAACTTATGTGCGATGCAAGTGATTTTACAATGGGAGCCGTTTTAGGACAAAGGATTGAAAAACGATTTCAACCTATTTATTACGCTAGTAAGACATTACAGGAGCACAAACAAATTACACAACTACTGAAAAAGAACTCCTTGCTATTGACTTTGCTTTTGACAAATTTCGTTCATATCTCGTTCTAGCTAAAACAGTGGTCTATACCTACCATTCTGCTCTAAGATACCTATTTTCGAAACGAGATGCCAAACCACGATTAATTCGTTGGATCTTACTCTTACAAGAGTTCGATATTGAAATTCGAGACAAAAAGGGAGCATAAAATCTCGCCGCTGATCATCTTTCTCGTCTTGAAAATCCCGAATTAGAAGTTCTAAATGAATCGGCCATACAAGATAACTTTCCTGATGAATATCTATTGAAGATAGATTATAATGAAATTCCATGGTTTGCAGACTATGCAAACTACTTAGTATGTGGGTTCCTTGAAAAAGGGTTGTCGTACCAAAAACGAAAGAAATTCTTTAGTGATATAAAACACTATTTCTGGGAAGATCCACATTTTTTAAAAGTTGTCCCAATGGAATAATACGCCGATGTGTATTTGGGGATGAAGCTAGTCAAATCCTACGATGCCCATGACCAATAGGAGGGCATTATGGGCCTCAACTCACAGCAAGAAAAGTCTACGATGCTGGATTCTATTGGCCTACAATTTTCAATGACGCACACCTTCTTTGCAAATCCTGTGATGCATATCAAAGGGCCGGAAAAATAAGTCAACGTGATGAAATGCCACAAAATGTCATTCAAGTATGTGAAGTATTTGACATTTGGGGTATTGACTTTATGGGTCCATTTCTAAAATCTCATAATAATCCCTACATTCTCGTTGACATTGATTATGTATCTAAATGGGCGGAAGCAAAAGCTCTCCCAACTAACGATGCACGAGTTGTAGTCAACTTTATAAAACGTCTTTTTTCTAGGTACGGAACACCGAAAGCTTTAATAAGTGATCGGGGTACTCATTTTTATAATAATCAACTTGAGAAAGTTCTCAAAATATATGGAGTAACTCATAAAATCTCAACCGCTTATCATCCACAAACAAGTGGACAAGTTGAAAATACCAACCGAGCATTAATACGTATTCTAGAGAAAACCGTAGGATCAAATCCGAAGGAATGGTCCATGAAATTGGAGGATGTACTCTGGGGTTTTAGAACAGCCTACAAAACTCCAATTGGCACCACACCTTTTAAACTCGTTTACGGAAAAGCATGTCACCTTCCAGTAGAAATTGAACATAAAGCATTTTAGGCTTTGAAGACATGTAATCTTGATTTGCATGAAGTCGGACGTCTACGGTTAAATCAACTAAACGAATTAGAAGAATTAAGACATGAAGCATATGAAAATTCGTTAATCTATAAAGAAAGAATGAAGAAATGGCATGATAAAAGAATCAGAAGTTCAAAAGAATTTAAAGAAGGAGACAGAGTTCTTCTTTTCAATTCACGATTCAAGTTATTTCTTGGAAAATTAAAATTTAGATGGTCTGGACCATTCATGGTCAAAAGATTTTTCCTGTACGGAACAGTAGAATTAATAAATTCAAATGGGATTGAACTTAAAGTTAATGGTCACAGAGTTAAACATTACATAGATAGTCCAATGGAAGTTGAAGATGAAGTTAATCAAAATTTCGACACCACAGCTAACTAAGTGTGGGAAAATCCGAATCTTTTTAGGATAATATTTATTTCTGTTAGAGTTAGATATTCTATTTTCGTGTAGTTTCCGAGAATGGAATCCGAATGGTCTTTCCCTAGCAGACCCTATAGAACTAGTCTTCTCCCTCCATTCTGAATTTTTATTTTTTTTAGGTTTTACGAGATGAAGAATTCCTTTGATCTGAACCATGGTCTAATGCTACATGCTATGATTACTAAACGTAATAATGACACCCTTCCAAGTGAACTGGTATCATTCATAAGAGGTAAAATGGACGGAGTAAGAAAAGAACTAAGGAAAGATCATCATAAGATACATTTTGGTAAAGGAAAATCAAAATCCACAACAAAAAGAAGAGCACGACACCTTGAAAGATGTTATAAATGCGTAAAATGGTCACACGAAGGTAAATGTTCAAATAATCAAACATATTCAAATACCGAATTTGTTACTCTATGCAGAGAAGGACCGTTCATATGTTTAGAAGAAAAGATATTGAAGAATCGAGGTTACGCTTACGTAGCTATGGAGAACCAAATCACACGACTCTCCTATGAGTCAGCTAAAGCAGGTCTCTAAGAATTCTTTTTCACAGGTAAGTATGTACAATTTTTATTTTTATTGCTTTTAACCTTTTGATAATAAACGCTGAATCGTTCACTATAAAGTATTAAATTGGTATTCAATAAAATTAGGTATGCATAACCGAAATTATTGATATCATACAAAAATTTATTACATCACTGCGAAATTTACTGTTTATTCTTAAGGTATAAATATCTTTAATCAATCAACCCAAAATATTTCAAAAATTCGTCAGGAGTAAAACTAGGTTATGGAACCGAAATTACTTTACCGAAAAGAGGGGTGTATATTTTTGATAATATTTGATTGATTAAAGTGGGATAAAAGACTAAAAAGATTTTTAATTTTATAATTTTTACCTTGTTTTTAGTTAATATATAAATATAAATATTAAATTAATATTGTAAAATTTTTAAAATCAATATATTTAAGTTTGTAAATATTTGAAAAATTAATATTTTTAATATAAGTTTGTATGTATAAAAATATTAATGATATGAATTTTTAATTTTATGCATTTTAAATTTAAGTTTGGTGTGAATTTAGAAACAAAATGTACTTTATTTCATTATGTTAAAAATTTGATATCTAAAAATTCATCGTGAGTTGAAAACTAGGTCGTTGAACCGAAATTGCTTTACCCGAGGGCGGGACGAGAAATTTTATTATCATTATTTTTAATCTTATTGAATTAAAGTATGCCAAAAACATTAAAAAATCCAAAAATCTTTGCTTTTAAAACAACGCTTAAAAAGTAACAAATTTTAAAACTTTGTTGAGAGACGGACTAGGACTAAGATCCGAAACACCCTCATTCTTATAGAAACAAAATTTTAAATAATTTATTAATTGTTTCATTAGTCAAAGGTTTTTTTTTTTTTTTAAAAAGGACCCCATGCGATCGCATGAGATTTACACTACAACCTCATGCGATCGCATGAGGCCTAAAATCTGGCCAGAAACAAAAAGAGCAGCGAGCTGCTGCTACTCCTCACTCCACAAACACACATACACGAATATACTCTCAAAAACACCCCTAAAATCATCAAATTTTCACCATATTCAACCATATTTCTTGCTATAATCCGCTCTAATCATGAATTTGTTAAGGAGTTTTTCAAGAAAGGTAACAATTACACCCCTAAACTCTTTAAATTTGAATTTTAGTGTTCTTGAGCTATTTTTTTTTTACCTAATTTGATTTTGTTAATTTCTAGGGTAATTAGAGTTAAATTGTTAGTATATTATGCATGTATAACCTAGATTGATGCTATTTAACATGATTTGAAGCCAAAAACTTAAAATTTTTTAGAAATCTAGGGTTTGTGTTCTTGAGCAATTTGGGGCTTTTTGATATAAACAGGTTAAGGCCAATTTTTGTCATGAATTATTGCCAAATTAAGTAGTGTAACATGTTTAGGTAGCTAAATGATCTAAATTTTGATCCTAAACATGATTTTTGAGAATTAAAGTGGACTTTTTAGGTCTAAAATTCATGAACTTGATTAAATTAATGTAAATGCCATTTGAAACTTGTTTAATTGCTATTAATGGTTATTTTAACATGTTATTTGAGTTGAATGCTTATGAACTTTGTAAACATTTTCATATATGCTTATTTGAAAAAGTGTAGAATTGTTAAAATTGTAAAAATGTGTATAAGTTTAATTTTGATTAAACATGTTATTGTAATTGTTTCAAGTTGTTATTTTGCTAACACTAATGCATATTTGGATGCACAAATTTTGTGTTTAATGTGTTTTGCAGAGATTTACCGATACTGATGGTGCATCATCATCATCTAGGCAACCTGCTCTGGAACCTGAACCAGAAATGCAATATGAACCGGAGCAATAACAGGAACAACAACAACAACCTGATCAACACGTACCATACTATGATCTGCAACAAGAATATGTTAATGCCTACGTAATTTTTCCGATTCATCCGATAGTAGAACACCCAACGATTCATGAAGAATAGTTGCATCCAAATTTGAGATTTGATCGAAGTTGGAGAGATTACCCGACGTACCAAAGTAACAAATTTAAACTAGTAACGAAAAATGTAGAAGTGCCGAGGGTAATCGATTAGGAGCCTTTGGAAAGGGCCCAACTAGTTAACTCAGTTAGGCAGCATCTGATCCAAAGGTATGGCAACTCTTCTTTTCTCGATTGGGAACGTTTATTCACCATTCGTAGGCCTGTATATAAAGAGTGGTGCGTTGAGCTTATGAGTACTATTTCACTTAATGCGGATGTAGTTAGGTTAGATGATAGAAGTTTTCTTAGATTTTTACTTGGCCGTAGGATGTACAGGATGTCCATGCTGGACATGGCCAGGGCTTTACAGATTTACACTCCTGGTGAATTACTACTACCCGATTATACAAATTTGATTTATCATGAGGAGCGGGTAGATAGGAATTTTGACGCGGACGCCGTCTGGAGGCGTATGTCAAATTATAATATTTTTTCTCTAGGAGGAAGACACTCCTACTTAGATATTAACAAAGCAGAGCTACGTATTATACATAGATTTTTAGATAATTCGATTACACAAAGAGGTAAAAACAAGGAGAAGATTGTAGTGACCCGAACTTTTCCATGTTTATATATATTAATTGAGATTGATATTTACATGATTAAATGTTTCCAACATGTTAAGCAATCAAACTTGTTAAGACTTGATTAATTGAAATATGTTTCATATAGACAATTGACCACCCAAGTTGACCGGTGATTCACGAACGTTAAAACTTGTAAAAACTATACGATGACATATATATGGTTATATATATAGTTAACATGTTTTTATTATAAGTATGTATCTCATTAGGTATTTTAACAATGAGTTATATACATAAAAATGAGACTATTAATTTAAGAAACTCGAAAACGATATATATAACGATTATCGTTATAACAACGTCTTACTAGGTACATATGAATCATATTAAGATATTGATACACTTGGTTAATTATGTTAAATGATAAGTAAATATATTATTAAGTGTATTAACAATGAAATACATATGTAAAAATAAGACTACTAACTTAATGATTTCGAAACGAGACATATATGTAACGATTATCGTTGTAACGACATTTAACTGTATATACATCATACTAAGATATATTATATATCATAATATCATGATAATATAACAATTTAACATCTCATTTGTTATAATAAACAATGGGTTAACAACATTCAACAAGATCGTTAACCTAAAGGTTTCAAAACAACATTTACATGTAACGACTAACGATGACTTAACGACTCAGTTAAAATGTATATACATGTAGTGTTTTAATATGTATTCATACACTTTTGAAAGACTTCAAGACACTTATCAAAATACTTCTACTTAACAAAAATGCTTACAATTACATCCTCGTTCAGTTTCATCAACAATTCTACTCGTATGCACCCGTATTCGTACTCGTACAATACACATCTTTTAGATGTATGTACTATTAGTATATACACTCCAATGATCAGCTCTTAGCAGCCCATGTGAGTCACCTAACACATGTGGGAACCATCATTTGGCAACTAGCAAGAAATATCTCATAAAATTACAAAAATATGAGTAATCATTCATGACCTATTTACATGAAAACAAAATTACATATCCTTTATATCTAATCCATACACCAACGACCAAAAACACCTACAAACACTTTCATTCTTCAATTTTCTTCATCTAATTGATCTCTCTCAAGTTCTATCTTCAAGTTCTAAGTGTTCTTCATATATTTTACAAGTTCTAGTTACATAAAATCAAGAATACTTTCAAGTTTGCTAGCTCACTTCCAATCTTGTAAGGTGATCATCCAACCTCAAGAAATCTTTGTTTCTTACAGTAGGTTATCATTCTAATACAAGGTAATAATCATATTCAAACTTTGGTTCAATTTCTATAACTATAACAATCTTATTTCAAGTGATGATCTTACTTGAACTTGTTTTCGTGTCATGATTCTGCTTCAAGAACTTCGAGCCATCAAAGGATCCGTTGAAGCTAGATCCATTTTTCCCTTTTCCAGTAGGTTTATCCAAGGAACTTAAGGTAGTAATGATGTTCATAACATCATTCGATTCATACATATAAAGCTATCTTATTCGAAGGTTTAAACTTGTAATCACTAGAACATAGTTTAGTTAATTCTAAACTTGTTCGCAAACAAAAGTTAATCCTTTTAACTTGAATTTTAAAATCAACTAAACACATGTTATATATCTATATGATATGCTAACTTAATGATTTAAAACCTGGAAACACGAAAAACACCGTAAAACCGGATTTACGTCGTCGTAGTAACACCGCGGGCTGTTTTGGGTTAGTTAATTAAAAACTATGATAAACTTTGATTTAAAAGTTGTTATTCTGAGAAAATGATTTTTATTATGAACATGAAACTATATCCAAAAATTATGGTTAAACTCAAAGTGGAAGTATGTTTTCTAAAATGGTCATCTAGACGTCGTTCTTTCGACTGAAATGACAACCTTTACAAAAATGACTTGTAACTTATTTTTCCGACTATAAACCTATACTTTTTCTGTTTAGATTCATAAAATAGAGTTCAATATGAAACCTTAGCAATTTGATTCACTCAAAACGGATTTAAAATGAAGAAGTTATGGGTAAAACAAGATTGGATAATTTTTCTCATTTTAGCTACGTGAAAATTGGTAACAAATCTATTCCAACCATAACTTAATCAACTTGTATTGTATATTATGTAATCTTGAGATACCATAGACACGTATACAATGTTTCGACCTATCATGTCGACACATCTATATATATTTTGGAACAACCATAGACACTCTATATGTGAATGTTGGAGTTAGCTATATAGGGTTGAGGTTGATTCCAAAATATATATAGTTTGAGTTGTGATCAATACTGAGATACGTATACACTGGGTCGTGGATTGATTCAAGATAATATTTATCGATTTATTTCTGTACATCTAACTGTGGACAACTAGTTGTAGGTTACTAACGAGGACAGCTGACTTAATAAACTTAAAACATCAAAATATATTAAAAGTGTTGTAAATATATTTTGAACATACTTTGATATATATGTATATATTGTTATAGGTTCGTGAATCAACCAGTGGCCAAGTCTTACTTCTCGACGAAGTAAAAATCTGTGAAAGTGAGTTATAGTCCCACTTTTAAAATCTAATATTTTTGGGATGAGAATACATGCAGGTTTTATAAATGATTTACAAAATAGACACAAGTACGTGAAACTACATTCTATGGTTGAATTATCGAAATCGAATATGCCCCTTTTTATTAAGTCTGGTAATCTAAGAATTAGGGAACAGACACCCTAATTGACGCGAATCCTAAAGATAGATCTATTGGGCCTAACAAACCCCATCCAAAGTACCGGATGCTTTAGTACTTCGAAATTTATATCATATCCGAAGGGTGTCCCGGAATGATGGGGATATTCTTAAATATGCATCTTGTTAATGTCGGTTACCAGGTGTTCACCATATGAATGATTTTTATCTCTATGTATGGGATGTGTATTGAAATATGAAATCTTGTGGTCTATTATTATGATTTGATATATATAGGTTAAACCTATAACTCACTAACATTTTTGTTGACGTTTTAAGCATGTTTATTCTCAGGTGATTATTAAGAGCTTCCGTTGTCGCATACTTAAATAAGGACGAGATTTGGAGTCCATGCTTGTATGATATTATGTAAAAACTGCATTCAAGAAACTTATTTTGTTGTAACATATTTGTATTCTAAACCATTATGTAATGGTCGTGTGTAAACAGGATATTTTAGATTATCATTATTTGATAATCTACGTAAAGCTTTTTAAAACCTTTATCTATGAAATAAAGGTTATGGTTTGTTTTAAAAATGAATGCAGTCTTTGAAAAATGTCTCATATAGAGGTCAAAACCTCGCAACGAAATCAATTAATATGGAACGTTTTTAATCAATAAGAACGGGACATTTTAGTTGGTATCCGAGCGTTGGTCTTAGAGAACCAGAATTTTGCATTAGTGTGTATTATCGAGTTTGTTAGGATGCATTAGTGAGTCTGGACTTCGACCGTGTTTACTTGAAAAATGATTGCTTAACAAATTTTGTTGGAAACTATATATTTTTAACATGTGAATATTATGTGATATATTAATCTCTTAACGCGTTTGATATTATGTGATAGATGTCTACCTCTAGAACAAGTCCCATTGACTCACCTAATAATAATGAAGAGTCAAATGTAAATTGGAATGATTCGTGGACTGATTCACAAGTTCCCGAAGAGGAACAGGAAGAAGAGTCGGAACCGGAAGAAGAATCAGAACCGGAAGAAGAATCGGAACCAGATGAAGAAATAGAACCGGTGGGGGAAATAATAAAACGGTTAAGTAAAAGAAAATCCTCAACCAACCGACCAAGGTTAATTATGGTCAATGGTGTTTCCGCCAAGGAAGCAAAATATTGGGAGGATTACCTATTCTCCAATGAATCGGATTCCGACGAGAATTCTGATATTGTTATAGAAATTACCCCAACTGAATTTAAAAAGGCAAAAGAAAATAATAAGGGAAAGGGCATAAAAATAGAGAAATCCAATTCCAATCCCGATGAACTTTATATGTATCGTCAACCCCCGAAGTCCTTAAGTTGTAACAATGACCCGGGAACCTCTAAACCACCAGGTTTTTCTAAACCGTTGTGGAAAATGATAGTTAGTATTAGGGGAACATCATATATCCCTAGAAACTTGGCAAAACGAACCAAAACCGAAGAAGAAGAAACGAGCGAGTCGGAATAAGATAGTTGTATTCGTGTGGTGTAATATATGTAATATAGTGTGCTTATGCTTTATGATATATGTAAAAATTGCTTGTATTAATAAGTATTTTTTTTATGAATGTAACTCTTGTCTATTTTACAGTTTAAAAACACAAAATGGATAGACAACCCAATATTTTAAGAGACCTACCCGGAGACATGATTGATGAAATCTTGTCTAGAGTCGGTCAGAATTCCTCGGCACAACTATTTAAGGCGAGATCAGTTTGTAAGACATTCGAAGAACGTTCCAAGAATGTCTTGGTTTATAAGAGACTTTCGTTTGAAAGATGGGGGATATCACATTGGGAAACCCATAAGTTACGATGTGTTTACTTTGACGCATATATTGCGGGGAACCCAAATGCTATTTTACGCAACGGGTTAAGAAATTATTTTGACTCAATATATCCGAATATTGGACTTCGTGATTTAGAAAAAGCGGCTAACATGCAACATAAAGAAGCATGTTATGCTTACGGATTAGTAATGTTCGCTTCTCACCAAAGTGAGAACAAGAACATCGGGCTACAACTATTAAACAAAACGTTTCCACAAGTGACGGAGTCGGTAATTGGGGTAAGAAATGAGGTTTTTAGATTGTTACGGGACTGTTGGACATTACGTAACCCTCGTCCCTTGGACGACGTTACAACACGCTGTCTTATCAACGGCCATAACGGTTATGTTCCACAAGACCAAGGATGGGAAGTAGTCCTAGTAAAACCAGAATGCATGACTTGTTTCTGGACGTATGAATTAAGTGTCTTTATTGCCTTTGTTGAACGACTTGTGTACTAGCTAGAATTATCTTCACAACTATCTTGTATCAAAGTTATTGTGTGCTATATTTCATGCTTTATGTAAAATAAGCGGTATTGTAAGTTTGTAAAATATTGTATAAAATTTTGAACGCGAAATATTATTATAATCAGTTTTTCATATAGAATTGTAGTAGTTGAATTGTATATTAGCTACTAAGTATGAACTTAACGGGTAGGTACTACCCGAATTTAAACTTATAAAACGCTAATATGAAGAAAAATCTTTTATAAATGAGTTCATATTATGCTACGAAATACTATTAACTACTCTTAATATTCTGTATGATTAACTTGTTCCATTTGACTATATTGAAGGAAATGGCACCGACTACTCGACACACCGTGAATATGAATGAAGAGGAATTCCGTACTTTTCTAGCTTCAAACATAGCCGCAGTACAGGCTGCGCTACATACCAACAATAACCTTGGATCTAGCAGTACAGGAAATCGTGTAGGATGCACCTACAAAGAATTCACTGCCTGCAAACCTTTGGAATTTGATGGAACCGAAGGACCGATCGGATTGAAATGGTGGACCGAGAAGGTCGAATCGGTGTTTGCCATAAGTAAGTGTACTGAAGAGGACAAAGTGAAGTACGCTACGCATACCTTCACAGGTGCTGCGTTAACATGGTGGAATACCTATCTAGAGCAAGTGGGACAAGACGATGCGTACGCACTACCGTGGTCAGCATTCAAGCACTTGATGAACGAGAAGTACCGTCCCAGAACCGAGGTCAATAAGCTCAAGACAGAACTTAGAGGGTTACGAACCCAAGGATTTGATATTACCACGTACGAAAGACGATTCACAGAATTGTGCCTATTATGTCCGGGAGCATTCGAAGATGAGGAAGAGAAGATCGACGCGTTTGTGAAAGGATTACCGGAAAGAATCCAAGAAGATATAAGTTCACACGAGCCCGCCTCCATACAACAGGCATGTAGAATGGCTCACAAACTAGTGAACCAGATTGAAGAAAGAATTAAAGAACAGACTGCTGAAGAGGCCAATGTGAAGCAAGTCAAAAGAAAGTGGGAGGAAAACGGTGATAAGAATCACCAATACAACAACAACAGCAATTACAATAATAATCGCAACAATTATCCCAACAATCGCAACATCAATCGCAACTACAACAAACGGCCCAACAACAACAACAACAACAACAACAACAACAACAACAACAACAATAGCAACTACAACAATCGTCCCAACAACAATAACAATCGCAACAACAACAACAACAACAACAACAATCAGAAGCAGCTATGCCAAAGGTGTGAAAAGTATCACTCGGGGTTCTGCACCAAATTTTGCAATAAGTGTTAAAGAAATGGTCATAGCGCGGCGAAGTGTGAGGTCTAAGGACTAGCGGTTAACAGAACGAAAGGAACAAATGGTGTCGGAACGAGTAATGGCGGAGCAAGTAGTGTCGGAGTAAGTTATGCCAATGTAGTTTGTTATAAATGTGGAAAACCGGGCCACATTATTAGAAATTGCCCGAACCAGGAGAACACGAATGGACAAGGCCGCGGAAGAGTTTTCAATATTAATGCGGCAGAGGCACAGGAAGACCCGGAGCTTGTTACGGGTACGTTTCTTATTGACAATAAATCTGCTTACGTTTTATTTGATTCGGGTGCGGATAGAAGCTATATGAGTAGAGATTTTTGTGCTAAATTAAGTTGTCCATTGACGCCTTTGGATAGTAAATTTTTACTCGAATTAGCAAATGGTAAATTAATTTTAGCAGATAATATATGTCGAAATCGAGAAATTAAACTGGTTAGCGAAACATTTAAGATTGATTTGATACCAGTAGAGTTAGGGGGTTTTGATGTGATAATCGGTATGGACTGGTTGAAAGAAGTGAAAGCAGAGATCGTCTGTTACAAAAATGCAATTCGCATTATACGAGAAAAAGGAAAACCCTTAATGGTGTACGGAGAAAAGGGCAACACGAAGCTACATCTTATTAGTAATTTGAAGGCACAAAAACTAATAAGAAAAGGTTGTTATGCTATTCTAGCACACTTCGAGAAAGTACAAACTGAAGAAAAGAGCATCAATGATGTTCCCATTGCAAAAGAATTTCCCGATGTATTTCCGAAAGAATTACCGGAATTACCCCCACATCGATCCGTTGAATTTCAAATAGATCTTGTACCAGGAGCTGCACCAATAGCTCGTGCTCCTTACAGACTCGCACCCAGCGAGATGAAAGAACTGCAAAGCCAATTACAAGAACTTTTAGAGCGTGGTTTCATTCGACCAAGCACATCACCGTGGGGAGCTCCTGTTTTGTTTGTCAAGAAGAAAGATGGTACATTCAGGTTGTGTATCGACTACCGAGAGTTGAACAAACTTACCATCAAGAACCGCTACCCACTACCGAGAATCGACGACTTATTTGATCAACTACAAGGCTCGTCTGTTTATTCAAAGATTGACTTACGTTCCGGGTATCATCAAATGAGGGTGAAAGAAGATGATATTCCAAAGACTGCTTTCAGAACACGTTACGGTCATTACGAGTTTATGGTCATACTGTTTGGTTTAACTAATGCACCAGCTGTGTTCATGGACCTTATGAACCGAGTGTGTGGACCATACCTTGACAAGTTTGTCATTGTTTTCATTGATGACATACTTATTTACTCAAAGAATGACCAAGAACACGGTGAACATTTAAGAAAGGTGTTAGAAGTATTGAGGAAGGAAGAATTGTACACTAAGTTTTCAAAGTGTGCATTTTGGTTGGAAGAAGTTCAATTCCTCGGTCACATAGTGAACAAAGAAGGTATTAAGGTGGATCCGGCAAAGATAGAAACTGTTGAAAAGTGGGAAACCCCGAAAACTCCGAAACACATACGCCAGTTTTTAGGACTAGCTGGTTACTACAGAAGGTTCATCCAAGACTTTTCTAGAATAGCAAAACCCTTGACTGCATTAACGCATAAAGGGAAGAAATTTGAATGGAAGGATGAACAAGAGAAAGCGTTTCAGTTATTGAAGAAAAAGCTAACTACGGCACCTATATTGTCATTGCCTAAAGGGAATGATGATTTTGTGATTTATTGTGACGCATCAAAGCAAGGTCTCGGTTGTGTATTAATGCAACGAACGAAGGTGATTGCTTATGCGTCTAGACAATTGAAGATTCACGAGCAAAATTATACGACGCATGATTTGGAATTAGGCGCGGTTGTTTTTGCTTTAAAGACTTGGAGGCACTACTTATATGGGGTCAAAAGTATTATATATACCGACCACAAAAGTCTTCAACACATATTTAATCAGAAACAACTGAATATGAGGCAGCGTAGGTGGATTGAATTGTTGAATGATTACGACTTTGAGATTCGTTACCACCTGGGGAAGGCAAATGTGGTAGCCGATGCCTTGAGCAGGAAGGACAGAGAACCCATTCGAGTAAAATCTATGAATATAATGATTCATAATAACCTTACTACTCAAATAAAGGAGGCGCAACAAGGAGTTTTAAAAGAGGGAAATTTAAAGGATGAAATACCCAAAGGATCGGAGAAGCATCTTAATATTCGGGAAGACGGAACCCGGTATAGGGCTGAAAGAATTTGGGTACCAAAATTTGGAGATATGAGAGAAATGGTACTTAGAGAAGCTCATAAAACCAGATACTCAATACATCCTGGAACGGGGAAGATGTACAAGGATCTCAAGAAACATTTTTGGTGGCCGGGTATGAAAGCCGATGTTGCTAAATACGTAGGAGAATGTTTGACGTGTTCTAAGGTCAAAGCTGAGCATCAGAAACCATCAGGTCTACTTCAACAACCCGAAATCCCGGAATGGAAATAGGAAAACATTACCATGGATTTCATCACTAAATTGCCAAGGACTGCAAGTGGTTTTGATACTATTTGGGTAATAGTTGATCGTCTCACCAAATCAGCACACTTCCTGCCAATAAGAGAAGATGACAAGATGGAGAAGTTAGCACGACTGTATTTGAAGGAAGTCGTCTCCAGACATGGAATACCAATCTCTATTATCTCTGATAGGGATGGCAGATTTATTTCAAGATTCTGGCAGACATTACAGCAAGCATTAGGAACTCGTCTAGACATGAGTACTGCCTATCATCCGCAAACTGACGGGCAGAGTGAAAGGACGATACAAACGCTTGAAGACATGCTACGAGCATGTGTTATTGATTTCGGAAACAGTTAGGATCGACATCTACCGTTAGCAGAATTTTCCTACAACAACAGCTACCATTCAAGCATTGAGATGGCGCCATTTGAAGCACTTTATGGTAGAAAGTGCAGGTCTCCGATTTGTTGGAGTGAAGTGGGGGATAGACAGATTAAGGGTCCGGAGATTATACAAGAAACTACTGAGAAGATCATCCAAATTCAACAACGGTTGAAAACCGCCCAAAGTCGACAAAAGAGCTACGCTGACATTAAAAGAAAAGATATAGAATTTGAAATTGGAGAGATGGTCATGCTTAAAGTTGCACCTTGGAAAGGCGTTGTTCGATTTGGTAAACGAGGGAAATTAAATCCAAGGTATATTGGACCATTCAAGATTATTGATCGTGTCGGACCAGTAGCTTACCGACTTGAGTTACCTCAACAACTCGCGGCTGTACATAACACTTTTCACGTCTCGAATTTGAAGAAATGTTTTGCTAAAGAAGATCTCACTATTCCGTTAGATGAAATCCAAATCAACGAAAAACTTCAATTCATCGAAGAACCCGTCGAAATAATGGATCGTGAGGTTAAAAGACTTAAGCAAAACAAGATACCAATTGTTAAGGTTCGATGGAATGCTCGTAGAGGACCCGAGTTAACCTGGGAGCGTGAAGATCAGATGAAGAAGAAATACCCGCATCTATTTCCAGAAGATTCGTCAACACCTTCAACAGCTTAAAATTTCGGGACGAAATTTATTTAACGGGTAGGTACTGTAGTGACCCGAACTTTTCCATGTTTGTATATATTAATTGAGATTGATATTTACATGATTAAATGTTTCCAACATGTTAAGCAATCAAACTTGTTAAGACTTGATTAATTGAAATATGTTTCATATAGACAATTGACCACCCAAGTTGACCGGTGATTCACGAACGTTAAAACTTGTAAAAACTATACGATGACATATATATGGTTATATATATAGTTAACATGTTTTTATTATAAGTATGTATCTCATTAGGTATTTTAATAATGAGTTATATACATAAAAATGAGACTATTAATTTAAGAAACTCGAAAACGATATATATAACGATTATCGTTATAACAACGTCTTACTAGGTACATATGAATCATATTAAGATATTGATACACTTGGTTAATTATGTTAAATGATAAGTAAATATATTATTAAGTGTATTAACAATGAAATACATATGTAAAAATAAGACTACTAACTTAATGATTTCGAAACGAGACATATATGTAACGATTATCGTTGTAACGACATTTAACTGTATATACATCATACTAAGATATATTATATATCATAATATCATGATAATATAACAATTTAACATCTCATTTGTTATAATAAACAATGGATTAACAACATTCAACAAGATCGTTAACCTAAAGGTTTCAAAACAACATTTACATGTAACGACTAACGATGACTTAACGACTCAGTTAAAATGTATATACATGTAGTGTTTTAATATGTATTCATGCACTTTTGAAAGACTTCAATACACTTATAAAAATACTTCTACTTAACAAAAATGCTTACAATTACATCCTCGTTCAGTTTCATCAACAATTCTACTCGTATGCACCCGTATTCGTACTCGTACAATACACATCTTTTAGATGTATGTACTATTGGTATATACACTCCAATGATCAGCTCTTAGAAGCCCATGTGAGTCACCTAACACATGTGGGAACCATCATTTGGCAACTAGCATGAAATATCTCATAAAATTACAAAAATATGAGTAATCATTCATGACTTATTTACATGAAAATAAAATTACATATCCTTTATATCTAATCCATACACCAACGACCAAAAACACCTACAAATACTTTCATTCTTCAATTTTCTTCATATAATTGATCTCTCTCAAGTTCTATCTTCAAGTTCTAAGTTTTCTTCATATATTTTACAAGTTCTAGTTACATAAAATCAAGAATACTTTCAAGTTTGCTAGCTCACTTCCAATCTTGTAAGGTGATCATCCAACCTCAAGAAATCTTTGTTTCTTACAGTAGGTTATCATTCTAATACAAGGTAATAATCATATTCAAACTTTGATTCAATTTCTATAACTATAACAATCTTATTTCAAGTGATGATCTTACTTGAACTTGTTTTCGTGTCATGATTCTGCTTCAAGAACTTCGAGCCATCCAAGGATCCGTTGAAGCTAGATCCATTTTTCTATTTTCCAGTAGGTTTATCCAAGGAACTTAAGGTAGTAATGATGTTCATAACATCATTCGATTCATACATATAAAGCTATCTTATTCGAAGGTTTAAACTTGTAATCACTAGAACATAGTTTAGTTAATTCTAAACTTGTTCGCAAACAAAAGTTAATCCTTCTAACTTGAATTTTAAAATCAACTAAACACATGTTCTATATCTATATGATATGCTAACTTAATGATTTAAAACCTGGAAACACGAAAAACACCGTAAAACCGGATTTACGCCGTCGTAGTAACACCGCGGGCTGTTTTGGGTTAGTTTATTAAAAACTATGATAAACTTTGATTTAAAAGTTGTTATTCTGAGAAAATGATTTTTATTATGAACATGAAACTATATCCAAAAATTATGGTTAAACTCAAAGTGGAAGTATGTTTTCTAAAATGGTCATCTAGACGTCGTTCTTTCGACTGAAATGACTACCTTTACAAAAACGACTTGTAACTTATTTTTCCGACTATAAACCTATACTTTTTCTGTTTAGATTCATAAAATAGAGTTCAATATGAAACCATAGCAATTTGATTCACTCAAAACGAATTTAAAATGAAGAAATTATGGGTAAAACAAATTGGATAATTTTTCTCATTTTAGCTACGTGAAAATTGGTAACAAATCTATTGCAACCATAACTTAATCAACTTGTATTGTATATTATATAATCTTGAGATACCATAGACACGTATACAATGTTTCGACCTATCATGTCGACACATCTATATATATTTCGGAACAACCATAGACACTCTATATGTGAATGTTGGAGTTAGCTATACAGGGTTGAGGTTGATTCCAAAATATATATAGTTTGAGTTGTGATCAATACTGAGATACGTATACACTGGGTCGTGGATTGATTCAAGATAATATTTATCGATTTATTTCTGTACATCTAACTGTGGACAACTAGTTGTAGGTTACTAACGAGGACAGCTGACTTAATAAACTTAAAACATCAAAATATATTAAAAGTGTTGTAAATATATTTTGAACATACTTTGATATATATGTATATATTGTTATAGGTTCGTGAATTAACCAGTGGCCAAGTCTTACTTCCCGACGAAGTAAAAATCTGTGAAAGTGAGTTATAGTCCCACTTTTAAAATCTAATATTTTTGGGATGAGAATACATGCAGGTTTTATAAATGATTTACAAAATAGACACAAGTACGTGAAACTACATTCTATGGTTGAATTATCGAAATCGAATATGCCCCTTTTTATTAAGTCTGGTAATCTAAGAATTAGGGAACAGACACCCTAATTGACGCGAATCCTAAAGATAGATCTATTGGGCCTAACAAACCCCATCCAAAGTACCGGATGCTTTAGTACTTCAAAATTTATATCATATCCGAAGGGTGTCCCGGAATGATGGGGATATTCTTAAATATGCATCTTGTTAATGTCGGTTACCAGGTGTTCACCATATGAATGATTTTTATCTCTATGTATGGGATGTGTATTGAAATATGAAATCTTGTGGTCTATTATTATGATTTGATATATATAGGTTAAACCTATAACTCACCAACATTTTTGTTGACGTTTTAAGCATGTTTATTCTCAGGTGATTATTAAGAGCTTCCGCTGTCGCATACTTAAATAAGGACGAGATTTGGAGTCCATGCTTGTATGATATTGTATAAAAACTGCATTCAAGAAACTTATTTTGTTGTAACATATTTGTATTGTAAACCATTATGTAATGGTCGTGTGTAAACAGGATATTTTAGATTATCATTATTTGATAATCTACGTAAAGCTTTTTAAAACCTTTATCTATGAAATAAAGGTTATGGTTTGTTTTAAAAATGAATGCAGTCTTTGAAAAATGTCTCATATAGAGGTCAAAACCTCGCAACGAAATCAATTAATATGGAACGTTTTTAATCAATAAGAACGGGACATTTCAAAGATGACCTTACACGACTTATTTTACCTTAAGTGTATTCAAAACACTAGAAGCTTTGTTAATATCCCCTACTGTGTTGGTTTTTATCTGTCCAAAATAGTGGCAGGAATACAGGACGGGGGAATAATAGGAGGAGGTATTTTTGTTACTCTCATTGGAGAGTATTTAGGTGTAGATAGGGATCAAGGGGGTCCACTGATGGTGTGTAGGGAACAGGTTGATACTTTAGGATTGAAGGTCTATCAGGGTGCAAAGGTATTAAAGAGCAGACGCAATCAGGCAATACCATATGATGGTCGTCATCCACAGGTAGAGAGAGGTTCAGATGAGGAAATGGAGGAACCGGATGACATTAGGGATGTCATTAGGGAGGCTATGACTGACGTCTACCAGCGTATAGATGAGGTAGAAATGACAAACGAGGATAGACATAGTCGGTACGAGCAGTGGCAAGCCGAGAATGTGTACGAGCATTCCAGGAAACGACAGCATGATAGATGGCACTATCATCAGCATCAGATCATGAGCCAGCTATCACCTCAGGTACCAAACAACTACGTACCGACCCGACCTACTTACTATCCTCCACACCAGCCCGATATGTGACCACCATTTACTCTCTACGACCCTAACCAGGCCTATCAGTACACCTATAACCAACCGTGGAACCCGCCCGACGACATGAACGGGAACCCCTATCCAGATTGATATAGTTCCCGTTGGTGATTTCTATGATTTTTATCTTTTTATTATTTTTATTTATTTATGTTTAAACATATAAAATTGTGATACTTTTAATGTAATGTTTAATATTTTTATTATGTTGTACTAATATTTTATATTTGATTTGAAAGTGGGATGTTAAGTCCCATTTCTACTTACCATGCATGTTATTATTTGAATGTATGTATATTGTCATGTACACATCAGGGTAAAACAGCGCATTTTCAAAGACTGGCATTAAGTTCAGCAAAAGCTACTAATTTTGACGACAAAACGAAAAACAAATGTGATGTAACAACAAGATGGAATGAACAAATGATGTGCACCATTTATCATTCAACAAACAAACGCCAATATATTTGAAAACTTTGGTTAAATTTAATCATTTTTCTACACTAATCTCCCTCAATAATTTAAATTGCTACTGATTTCTTGCAAATGAGGGCATTGCAAAATCTTAAGTGTGGGAAGGGGTTAAATTCTTTCGGATTTTTAAAAAATTTTAACTTATACACTTGGTTACCATTAAAAATACTAGTAACGCAGTAGTTGTATTAGAATCTAGTGCTCTCTGATAATAAAGAACAGCCCTAGTCTTATATACTGACTACCCAATTCTAGTAAAAATTTTCAAAATTTTCAATTAAATGAACTCAAAATCATGTTTATACAAATTTATGAATGACAAAACTAGGTGTTAACACCGAAATTATTGTTACCTCAAAAAGGACATAAATTGAGAAATAACCCAAAATGTTAGAATTCATTTAAAATGGAATAGAGGAAAATAAAAAGGCAAAGAAAGGAAAATAAAAGCCAAGTGTGGGAAAAATTTACCAAGTTATTTAGAACATATGTCACATATTTTTGTACAAATAATTGAAGATACTTTTATTTTGGACAATTTTAATCGGTTTTACATAGTTTATTGTAATATAAATGAAATTTAAAAGGAAGTAAAGTCTTCCGAAAGAAAAAGACACGCGCTTCTTGATTTAGGTCAGGAAGTTGTCGTCCAGACCAGTTGTAGAGTCTACGAAAAACCTTGAAAAGTTTTCTCGAAAATCAGCTGGAAATCCACTGACCTCAGCATCAAACAGGGTCGCCAAGTGGTCAGACTTATCCTAACCATGAGAGGATCTGTCTCGTATAATTGGGGGGCACCATGCAAATTAGCTTATAAGACTAACGAATCAGATCCCCAGAAAGGATAATCTCCTTAAAGATCAAAAAATCAGCTTTTAAGACTGATATTACTCAATCCTTGGGATTGACCTTAAAGATTGAAAATTACAAACTCATGAAATTCGATGATATCAAAACTCGAGCTTGAACGAGAAAATATTTTGATCAAAATTACAAACCGATATGTTTTCTGAAAACCCATTTTCAATGCGTTCATTACCATTGAACGTAAAATCCTAGGAATTTACCTGGAATTCATTCGGTGACCTGAACCAAATCGGGTGTCAACCGTAAGAACAGTGGTTGCATAGCATGGTCAAAGACAGGACCTTGTGCTAGACCGAAAAACTATATGGTGATCTTTACTATTGCTCCTACCAAGGATAGTAATTGCATCCGACACGTTATAGACCATAATCAAAAGCATGTCACGGGACATTGCCTTAACAGTTACTTGTTCAACGCTTTCCTTTACAATCGGACGGTAGTTTACCGAAAGGTAATATACGGAGCAAGTATACTGGACGTGTTGCTTTCCCAATACAAGGTTAGCAAGTGGGTGACACAAAACCGCAAGTTTTGAGCTAAAATTTTCAAATCTGAAACCCACAAAACCCACAAAAAGATTTTGCAAACACCGGTGAAGGGTTATTCCGGAAAACTTATCTAGGGTAAAAGCTAGATTTTATTTTTGAAAGATCAAATGTTTTCATAAAGATCCAATTTCCTTAAAGGATCTAAATTTTCATAGCCATGTGGGACTGTAAACCACATCGTTACTATCAGTGTTTATACCGCCAAATCAAAATCACTGATGTACAAAGTGTGAAGAATAAAGAAGTGATTCTAGTATTTTTATTTCAAAACTATATTGCTTGAGGACAAGCAACGCTCAAGTGTGGGAATATTTGATAATGCTAAAAATGAACATATATTTCATAGCATTATCCCTCAAGAAAGACAAGCTTTTAGTTGCAATTGTTCTATTTACAAGTAATATTCGTTTAAATAATAAAAGGAGAAGACAAAAGACAGATTCGACGATTTGAAGACGCAAATGACCAAAAAGCTAAAAAGTACAAAGTACAATCAAAGTGGTTCAAATTATTGATAAGAAACGTCTAAAAGTTACATGAGTACGAGCCGCAAAACGCAAAATACAAGATATTAAATTGTACGCAAGGAGGTTCAAAAATCCGGAACTGGGACCAGAGTCAACTCTCAACGCTCGATGCTACGGACAAAAAATTACAAGTCAACTATGCACATAAATATAATATAATATATAAATAATTCTTAAAATTATATATATATTATATTATATATTAAAAACCATCGGCAAACTAGGAGACACACGATTGTGAGCTGGATTCCCAGGCCATGCGATCGCATGGCCAGAAGGCACAAATGCCATGCGATCGCATGGAGCAAAAAGGTTGGCCACATCTATAAATTTCGCAGTTTTCAGCCGATTTATGCACTCCTTTTTCTATCCTCTCTATATCTATATATATATATAATATTTTAATTTTAATTTTAATTTAAGATTAATAATAATAAGGGTATGTTAGCGAATGTTGTAAGTGTGTAAGTCGAAATTCTGTCCGTGTAACGCTACGCTATTATTAATCATTGTAAGTTATGTTCAACCTTTTTAAATTAATGTATCGTAGCTAAGTTATTATTATGCTTATTTAAGCCAAAGTAATCGTGATGTTGGGCTAAAATATTAAGACGGGGTAATTGGGCTTTGTACCATAATTGGGGTTTTGACAAAAGAACGACACTTGTGAAAATTAGACTATGGGCTATTAATGGGCTTTATATTTGTTTAATTGAATGATAGTTCGTTAATTTAATATAAAGATTTACAATTGGACGTAATTATAAATAACCACATACACTCGATCGGACACGATGGGCGGGATATTTATAAGTACTAATAATCGTTCATTTAACGGGACACGAGAATGGATTAATAGTTAATGGACTTATTAAAACAGGGGTGAATTACATACAAGGAAAATTGGTGTAATTATAGTTTAAGTCCCCAATTAGTTGGAATATTTGACTTCGGATATAAAGATAATTTGACGAGGACACTCGCACTTTATATTTATGACTGATGGACTGTTATGGACAAAAACTAGATGGACATATTAAATAATCCAGGACAAAGGACAATTAACCCATGGTAATTGTGACGACCCAGAAATTTCTGACTAAATTTAAACTTAAATTCTTATATGATTTCGATACGATAAGCAAAGTCTATTAAACTAAGTCTCAGAAAGTTTTGAACTGTTTACATGGATTCATATGACCTTCGACCATTTCCGATGATTCACGAACAATAAATTGTAAATAGCTATATATGTGTGTGTGTGTATGTGTGTGTTTGTGTGTGTGTGTGTGTGTGTATATATATATATATATATATATATATATATATATATATATATAATAATTGAAAATATAATTTGAAATATTATATGTTGTTCTTATTAAAAGTAATTATGTAAAATAAAATAAAAATGATATTATGATAATTATTATTTAAAAACATATCTATATATAAATAAAGTATATTAAATATATATATATTTTTTTGAGATTTTGAATCTATTTAGTAAACGACTATTACACTCAATTGCCATTCTATGGATATTACATGAGTAAAATACGAACTAATATTATTTTAAAATAATCGGTGATACGAAAATGAGTTCTATAAATTTTAGGCTTATTAAAAATATATTTTAGAACTATTTGTTAAGTTTCAACACTTTTTATGTTTCACCCATAAATGAGAGGGACAACTGATGTAATTTTTGTTCATTAAATTAATGACTGAATTTTATACCATAATGACCAAAATAAATAAATATAGCTAATTTAAAATTTTGGGATTTTTAAGAACACTTTTCTATGTTAACTGTTTAGCAATGGACACGATATAATCCTCGGGCTAAAAGTGTTGACGGAGTTGGTAATAATACCTGTAAAGTTGAATTATTAATCAAACTCACTGTTTTCTTTTTGAATTACATTACAATATGATATTATATTATATACACACATGTATATTTTTTTATACATATATAGATATCTGCATATATCCTTTTAGAACCCACTACTACACCACTTGGATTATGTGTTTGTTTTTCTACTTCAATCATGATCATCAACCCACCAACACAATAAACAATTGCTGCTGCCTTCCTTTCGAACTATCTCAAAAACAAGAATCAAACTATTTTTTTTATTACTTCACTTAGTTGAACGATTAATTAATCACCTCTTCATGTACCAGTATCTTCTGTTTCTAATTCAACTCGATTAAAACATTAACAATTTGGAAATTAAAACTATAAGTGAAGGTTAGATCGAAACACACTTGGTCGGGTTTCCTTTGTCGAAAACATACTACCACCTTCTAACATCACCTTTTATCACCACAACAATCCACCACCATCCTCTATCTCTCACTCTTCTCTCTCTAACTCCATTGTGAAACAAACCACTTAGAACCTCCCATCACTAACCTTGATTAGTTCTGTTTTTAACCATCGTGAAACCCACTAAACCATGACCCAAAAGTATTGCTGAACCGATTGTTTTCCTGTCTAAACTACTAGAACCAAAACCACCTTCTTCTTCTCTCCCTTATCTCCTCTCTTCGCTTTCTTTTAAATCCCGTTCTCCTTTCCCTGTCACGATTATATCTATTTCAATTGAACAAGGTCACAACCACAATACCAACTTCACTTTCTAGCTTGCTGCTACAGCACGTTCCATTATTTTTTATGAAGTAAATATTGACAATGAAGATGACGTTACTGATAAAGAAGTTGATGTTCACAGTAGTCATGAGGCATGATGGACTGATAAGATGAACGTATTAGATATTGATGATAAATGAAAGGCGATGATGGTGACTAGCGTGAACGATGATGGTGATTCAATATGAAGATGATGAGGAGTCGATGATATATACATGATTTTATAATGATGATTAGGGATAGACGATATAATGATGATGATGAGTAACGGCGATGATTAATGATATTGGGGATGGAACGATCGATAATGATTTTGAGGATCGAATATTTTTTTCCTTCCGCTGTAAATCCCACACGTTTTACATTAGGTATAACTGTCCATATATATATTAATTATAATTATCTATATCTATACTTATACTGTTATTTTTAGATCTTTTTAAAACTAAAATCAAAGGGTTTTAAAGTTGTGATTTCAATATATTTTAGAAAACAAACGACAGATTGATGGTTTGGGATTGATGTTGTGGTACGACAGGTCATGGGTTCACAACCAGGCCTAGGAAACTTCATTCTTTTTCTTTTATTTACAACAAAAGCTGGGCTTGGGCCGTAAAGATATAAATCATTTTATGACTGGACTGATCGAGTAAAGGTCACCATGTTTCTATCATTGGGCCGAAATCTAATTACTTAACAGGCCGAAATCTAGTTAAACCAGATTATGTATCAAATGAATCAGTAAAGATACAATGTAACAGTGGTTAGGATTGTGGTTGCTAAGCTAGAGGTTGCGAGTTCAATCCTAGGCTGTTTTTTTTTTTTAGGAAGCTTGCCTTCTAAAGGTAGTACTTTTATTACAATTATCATTATTATTATGATTACTATTATTATTAATATCATTATCATTATTATTATTAATATTATTATTGTTGTTGTTATTATTATTATTATTATTATTATTATTATTATTATTATAAGTATTAAGTATTATTATTTTATTATTAATCATTAACACATTATTATTAACAATATTATTATCATTATTATAATTATTAACATTATTATTATATTATCATAATTACAAACATAAAGAATATAGATACAAATAATATCATGAAAATAATTAAGTTACAATGAATTATTATTATTATCATTATTTTAGTATTATTATAATATTACCAAACAAATAATATTTATATAAAAAAATATATATTTTTTACATATATAATAACTATATTACATATTATTTTTAAATGAAATGTTATTATTATAAATATTAATTAAATTACATATAAAGTATAAACATATTTTAAATATAATCATATATATAAATATTAATTATTTATCAAATGAATATAAAATAGTTATAACTAATTTATTTATTAATATCACATACAAATTATTAAGTATATTAATATTAATATATATACTTGCTTAATTGTTATTATGGGTTTTAATATATGCACAAATGATATAGGTTCGTGAATCCGAGGCCAACCTTGCATCATTTAGTTGTTCAATATAGTCATATGTATTTTTACTACAAAATACATTAGGTGAGTTTCATTTGCTCCCTTTTTAAATGCTTTTGCAATATATATATTTTTGGGACTGAGAATACATGCGCTGCTTTTATAATTGTTTTACGAAATAGACACAAGTAATCGAAACTACATTCTATGGTTGAATTATTAAACCGAATATGCCCCTTTTTTATTAAGTCTGGTAATCTAAGAATTAAGGAACAGACACCCTAATTGACGCGAACTCTAAAGATAGATCTATCGGGCCCAAAAAGCCCCATCCAAAGTACCGGATGCTGTAGTACTTCGAAATTTATATCATGTCCGAAGGAGGATCCCGAAATGATGGGGATATTCTAATATGCATATTGTGAATGTCGGTTACCAGGTGTTCAATCCATATGAATGATATTTTTGTCTCTATGCATGGGACGTTTATTTATGAGAATTGGGAATATGAAATCTTGTGGTCTATTAAAATTATGAATTGATTATTTATGATAAACTAATGAACTCACCAACCTTTTGGTTGACACTTTAAAGCATGTTTATTCTCAGGTACGAAAGAAATCTTCCGCTGTGCATTTGCTCATCTTAGAGATATTACTTGGAGTCATTCATGACATATTTCAAAAGACGTTGCATTCGAGTCGTTGAGTTCATCAAGATTATTATTAAGTCTATTATAGAAAGATATATTACGAAATGGTATGCATGTTGTCAACTTTCGATGTAATGAAAGATTGTCTTTTCAAAAACGAATGCAATGTTTATAAAATGTATCATATAGAGGTCAAGTACCTCGCGATGTAATCAACTGTTGTGAATCATTTATAATCGATATGGACTTCGTCCGGATGGATTAGGACGGGTCGCTTCAGTAATAAACTAAAATCAACACGTCAAAACATCATGATTACGGAAGTTTAAATAAGCATAATTCCTTCATTTCATATTTTATCTCATTTTTATTTGCTGTCATTTTATTTAATTGCACTTTTAATTATCGTACTTTTTAATTATCGCAATTTTATTTATTGTCATTTTATTTATCGCACTTTAATTATTGTCATTTACTTTACGCTTTAAATTAAGTTATATTTATTTTTAATATTTTACATTAGGTTTTAACTGCGACTAAAGTTTTAAAATCGACAAACCGGTCATTAAACGGTAAAAACCCCCTTTTATAAATTTACAAATATAGTTTTAAAAATATAGCGTTAAACTTGGCTAGATCCCTGTGGAACGAACCGGACTTACTAAAAACTACACTACTGTACGATTAGGTACACTGCCTATAAGTGTTGTAGCAAGGTTTAAGTATATCCACTCTATAAATAAATAAATAACTTGTGTAAAATTGTATCATATTTAATAGTATTTCCTAGTAAAATATAAGCTATTTCGTATACACCTCTACGCACATCATCGGTATATATAATACTTTTGAACCCATATAAATAGTGCCTCCAAGTCTTTAATGCAAAAACAACAGCGCCTAATTCCAAATCGTGTGTCGTATAATTTTGCTCGTGAATCTTCAATTGTCTAGACGCATAAGCAATTACCTTCGTTCGTTGCATTAATACACAACCGAAGCCTTGCTTTGAGGCATCACAATATATCTCAAAATCATCTGTGATGACCCGGAAATTTCTGATCAAATTTAAACTTTAATCTTTATATGTTTCCGACACGATAAGCAAAATCTGTAATATTGAGTCTCGAAAGTTTTGAAATCTATATTCATGTAATCAATTACCCTTTGACTATGCTCAACGATTCACGAACATTTATGTGTATACTGATATGTATATATAATATATACTTATTAATTGAAAACATTAACAAAGTATTAGATATAAAATACTTTACATAAAAGTATTTGTTTCAATATGTTTATCGATGGAATTAAAAGATAATATCATATGATTAAATTATCAGATACATTGAATTATGATTACGAGTCTCTGTTATGAGGTCCACGTTGATTTGAGAAATCATTTCTTTTTAACGGTATTCGGAATATTTGGTAATGTGATTTACAAGTAAGAACAAAAATTTCATAACGAGAATTAGACAAAAGTTAGTGGAGATTCCTGCTTAACTTTCAATGCATGCTTTACAATGATTGTCTCGTGTCTTTTGGTAAGATAATGATTAGTTTTCATAATATTGAAAACGTTTTACGATATAGATAAAACCTTTTTAAAGGATGATTTGGAATATAATTAATTTTGGAAAACCAAATTTATAAGTACTCGATTTAGTTTCAAGCGTACAAAAACGTTTTTAGTTTAAAAAGAACTTTATTATTAAAACGCATATAACTTTGATAAATATCTAGAACCACTTTTGACAACTTATTACTTAACCATTATGATAAAGATAACGATATTTATATTTTATTTTATTAAATATATATAACGATTTAAATTAATACGCGTATTATATGTACATAGTTTTATACTTTTACTATACTTTAACTTTATCTTTACTTTACTTTTACTTTACTTTAACTTTAATAATTCATACTTTAATAATTCACTTTAATAATTCATACTTTAATAATTCACTTTAATAATTCATACTTTAATAATTCACTTTAATAATTCATACTTTAATAATTCATTTTAATAATTCATACTTTAATAATTCACTTTAATAATTCATACTTTAATAATTCACTTTAATAATTCAAAAATCTATTATAAATATAATTCAATAGGTTTCATTATTTCATAGAAACTTGAAAATATATTTCTCTAAACTCTCTCAATCCAATTACATATATATATTTACTTAGTATTATTTCAAGATATTATTAGTATACATAAAATACTACGACGGAGTTATATTCAGATGATTTCAAAATAAGTTTTCAAACGGGATAGAGCTAAGGAAATTATGGGTTATAGCTATGGAGGTTATGGGTATTGTTCGAGGGTATTGCTCGTCAGGTTAACCTAACGTTTATCATTTTCGTTGCATCTACGAACTTTCCTGCAATATTGAATCACAATATTGATACGTTCGTGAATCCGAGACAAACCCTGCACTTGTTCAGTGCCGTCATATACATAATTGCTACGAAATACAGTATTGTGAGTTTCATTTGCTCCCTTTTATATATATTTTTGGGACTGAGAATACATGCGTTGTTTTTATAAATGTTTTACGAAATAGGCACAAGTACTAAAACTAATTCTACGTGGGTTTAAACCAGAAATATACCCTTAGCTTGGTAACATTAAACTACTTGTCTATGTACGGTAGGCACGAATCCTAAAGATAGATCTATTGGGCCTGACAAACCCCATCCTGACTATGGGATGCTTTAGTACTTCGAAGTTATATTAAACACACCTGGTCTGGTGTACTTCAGAGGGTAAAACATGAACGTTAAGGCTTGTTACCGGGTGCCTACAACTTATAGAATACTTTTATACACTTGCGAGTGTACGGATATTTATGGAAACTGAAATCTTGTGGTCTATTATTATTACGGAAATGATTGATTATGATAAACTAATGAACTCATCAACCTTTTGGTTGACACTTTAAAGCATGTTTATTCTCAGGTATTAAAGAAATCTTCCGCTGTGCATTAGCTTATTTTAAGGATATTACTTGGAGTCATTCATGACATACTTTGAAAGACATTGCATTCGAGTCGTTGAGTTCATCAAGATTAATATTATGTCAATTATAGTTGGATGTAATATGAAATGGTATGCATGCCGTCAATTTTTGATGTAAAGAAATTTTGTCTTTTAAAAACGAATGCAATGTTTGTAAAACGTATCATATAGAGGTCAAATACCTCGCGATGTAATCAACTATTGTGAATCGTTTATAATGTATATGAACGGGTCCTTTCAGTTGGTATCAGAGCGGTGGTCTTAGCGAACCAGGTCTTGCATTAGTGTGTCTAACAGATAGTCGTTAAGATGCATTAGTGAGTCTGGACTTCGACCGTGTCTGCATGTCAAAAGTTTTGCTTATCATTTATAGTCGGAAATCATCTACTTATCATCCTTAGGAAACTACCTGCTTATCATTCTTAAGTCTAGACGCGTTTTCCTGCATTTATTGCAAAATAGTGTATAGACAAATTCACACCTTAGCATATCTGCTAATTAATATCTTAGCGTATCTGTTACTGTGAACTTTGACTGACATCTTTCAAAGATTCCTCCGTAATTTATGGGATTTTGGTATTATATACACATATGTAAATTATGCATTGAAGAATACCAAATCTAAATTCTACAATCTATTTCATACCGAAAATTCTTTCCCTGATCATACGAGATGGATCTCTCAACCAGTTCGAACTCCTCAAATTCCGACAGCTATTCCGATATGAATATCTACCTGAGCTCCGAAAGCAGCGTCACCGGAATGGATCAACCAATCTCCCATCATCTATTCTGGATGAAATGGGGATGGGTTCGTAGTCTACTCAATCATTAGAGACAAGAATAAGGCAATCCTTTCCATCTACCACATTGCCCTCTTGGCGATGAACCTAAAGCACTTACCGGCGAACCTATTCGAGACACCATTTTCTCACTCTTTGCTAGAGTATCTCGTTACGATTATATACTATCTCATATTATGAATCTTATTCATCCGCTCGCTCCAACCGCCAATCATCCCGGTGTACTAGCAGAAGTTAACGAACTTCGCACTCGAGTAGTGGCTCTGGAACATATGGTGCAAAGATTACAAACATCATCAGCAGCACCAGTAGCATAACCAGTACCGCCAGTAACATCAACATCGCAAGCCTCAATACCCTAAGCACCAGCAGCATCACCGGCATCAACGGTATCACCATCATCAACACCAACAGTATCATTACCACGATCAATAATCACGTCCGCATCTGTCATAACCCGTCCTTAACCCTAAGAACGAGTTAGATAACGTATGATTTCATTGCGAGGTATTGACCTCTATATGAGACATTTTTAAAAGAAAACTGCATATATTTTACATTACAAACCACAAATCTTATTTTTGATACAAGCTTTAGACGATAGAAAGATGATTATCGTTTAGCGATAATCTTCGACTTACAAACTTTACAAATAATGATAACAACACGATTTCTAGTATATTTTACAACACAAATCCTCGGGTATGCAGTTTTATTTTTGACACAAATATGCGTACGCAAGATCCTGCTCAAATTCAACATAATGCAGCGGAAACTTCTAATTATCACCTGAGAATAAACATGTTTAAAACGTCAACATAAAGTTGGTGAGATATAGGTTTAGTGCCGGCAGCAATATATATATAGACCACAAGATTTCATATATAAACAGTTTAATAAAAATATTCTAAGTGGTTGAGCACTTGGTAACCATACTTAACATTTAATCACGTCGCATATTCCCTTTATTATGAAATCTTACTACACCGTACCAAGTGTAGTCACGAAACGAAGTACTGTGCAACAGTTGAATACTGGTCGTCCAGTCCGGTTGGGGTTGTCAGGCCCGATAGATCTATCAACAGGATTCGCGTTTACAATACCGCTGTAAATATTAGTTACCAAGCTACAGGGAAGTATGCCAGTGGTACAACTCAACGTAGAATATATTTTTCAGTTACTTGTGTCCATAACGTAAAACATAAAATACATGTATTCTCATCCCGAAATATTTAGAGTTTAAAAGTGGGACTATATACTCACTTTCGTCTTGAAGATATGTAATTTCGACTTGGTCTCCGATTGATATCACGAACCTATCCATATATAGTTTATCAATATATTTCTATTTTAAACAATCGTCACATATATATACTTTTTATACTTTTAATAGTTTTAATAATTTCTTAGTCCGTAGTTAGCAGTCCGATGTTAGTAATTCAATTTTAATGGTTCATTTTTAGGTGTTTAATAAACCCCCAATGAAATAAATAAAAACCCCCATCGTATATGTATTGGTCGAGATTAATCTTGACCCATGGTACCGGTGTTGTCAAATGACGTGTTGCGTACATAAAGTACCGGTGTTGTCAAATGACGTGTTGCGTACAATCATGGGATCTTATGATTAATCTTCTCGTATTGTTTACGGGTGATCCTGAACCATATAAAATTAAATTATGAGTACATATATATAAAATATCATGTTATTTTAAAAAGATGTGATTTATTTAATTTTCTCCAATTATTTTCGTAGCCAAACTAGTCTTAGATATCCGATCTCGTTTTGGTCATAGTTTCTTCGTTACAACTCCGTTTTCGTTGATTCAACTTGCCACTTCCTTGGATCGAGTCCCTCTTTAAGACTATGAACTGTAAATACCTTAGTTTGTATTCGAAATCACAGGTCATAGGTCAAACTTTAGTGAAACTTATGAAGTTAATCATTTTCCATCATGTAAACAACCTTAAATGATTATTTTTCTAAAAATACTTATACTTTGAGTTAAATCATGAAATTTTTATGTGTTATCATATTCATAGTAAAAATCATTTTTCCAGAAAATAAACCTCCAATTCAAAGTTTAAGATGGTTTTTAATTATCCAACCCAAAACAGCCCCCGGTTGCACCCCGACGTCATAAAAACAGTTTTTAAGGTGTTCTTTGAAAAACCAAGTTATACCTTGTTAAATTAGCATATTTTTAAGTTATATTACAGGTCTTGAAGTATTTTAAAAGTTAAGTTAGAAGGATCTATTTAGTTTGCGAACAAGTTTGAAATCATTCAAACTATGTTCTAGTTTATAAACTCTTATATATATAGCTATAAATATATGAATTGAAAAAGAGTTGAAGTAGAGTTTTTACCTCAAGTTTAAAATGTAAAGTTGCTGGAAAGAAGTAGTAAAATAAAAGTTGAGAGAGTTCTTGCAAGTGTGTGTGAAAATTGGAAGTAAAATTTGGAAAATGAATGTGTAAAAATGAGTTAGAAATGGTGCTTATTTATAGGCTTGAAAATTTGGTTTTTAGTGAAAATATCTAAGATAAGTTAAAATTTATTATGTCATGAATGACATATTATTCCAATAATTGAAGATTTCTATTGGTATATACCAATAGTAAATACTTCTAGAAGCTGTGTATAGTACCCTAGATATACGTATAGGATTATTGAGGAAACGGAACGAGAATTCAAATATAACTATCTTTTGTAAATATACTTATATTGTTTTATGTATAAAAGCCCTTTAAAAATGATTAAATACATTACTTATACGATATATGTATAAATATTATAAATCATCAGTATTTATGTCAAATAACGTTACGTATGGTTATTGTTTTGAAAACTTAAGTTAGTAGTTTCAAAATATACTTATGACTTTTTGTTATTAATACAAAATGAGATATTAAAACATCCTTAGATCATGTTAAATATGTATGTATAATTATCATATATTGTATAGTTCGTGATATCATCGGTCAAACTAGACGGTCAAACGTTGTGTAAAACTCTTTTCAAAAACATAAATCTTAACAATTTGGATTGCTTATCATGTTGGTAAGGTTTAATTTATATAAATATTAATCTTATAAGTATAGAACGATCGAAAAAGTGCGGGTCATTACAGTACCTACCCGTTAAATAAATTTCGTCCCGAAATTTTAAAATTGTACCTATTTTGCGTCATCGGAAAACAAGTGTGGATATTTTTGTTTCATTTGATCCTCTCGTTCCCAAGTAAACTCGGGACCCCTTCGAGCATTCCAACGAACCTTAACGATCGGTATGTTGCTCTGCTTGAGCCGTTTAACTTCACGATCCATGATTTCGATTGGTTCTTCGATGAATTGTAGTTTCTCGTCGACATGGATTTCTTCAAGAGGAATGGTTGAAATGTCCCGTTCTTATTGATTAAAAACGTTCCATATTAATTGATTTCGTTGCGAGGTTTTGACCTCTATATGAGACGTTTTTCAAAGACTGCATTCATTTTTAAACAAACCATAACCTTTATTTCATCAATAAAGGTTTAAAAAGCTTTACGTAGATTATCAAATAATGATAATCTAAAATATCCTGTTTACACACGACCATTACATAATGGTTTACAATACAAATATGTTACAACAAAATAAGTTTCTTGAATGCAGTTTTTACACAATATCATACAAGCATGGACTCCAAATCTTGTCCTTATTTAAGTATGCGACAGCGGAAGCTCTTAATAATCACCTGAGAATAAACATGCTTAAAACGTCAACAAAAATGTTGGTGAGTTATAGGTTTAACCTATATATATCAAATCGTAACAATAGACCACAAGATTTCATATTTCAATACACATCCCATACATAGAGATAAAAATCATTCATATGGTGAACACCTGGTAACCGACAATAACAAGATGCATATATAAGAATATCCCCATCATTCCGGGACACCCTTCGGATATGATATAAATTTCGAAGTACTAAAGCATCCGGTACTTTGGATGGGGCTTGTTGGGCCCGATAGATCTATCTTTAGGATTCGCGTCAATTAGGGTGTCTGTTCCCTAATTCTTAGATTACCAGACTTAATAAAAAGGGGCATATTCGATTTCGATAATTCAACCATAGAATGTAGTTTCACGTACTTGTGTCTATTTTGTAAATCATTTATAAAACCTGCATGTATTCTCATCCCAAAAATATTAGATTTTAAAAGTGGGACTATAACTCACTTTCACAGATTTTTACTTCGTCGGGAAGTAAGACTTGGCCACTGGTTGATTCACGAACCTATAACAATATATACATATATATCAAAGTATGTTCAAAATATATTTACAACACTTTTAATATATTTTGATGTTTTAAGTTTATTAAGTCAGCTGTCCTCGTTAGTAACCTACAACTAGTTGTCCACAGTTAGATGTACAGAAATAAATCGATAAATATTATCTTGAATCAATCCACGACCCAGTGTATACGTATCTCAGTATTGATCACAACTCAAACTATATATATTTTGGAATCAACCTCAACCCTGTATAGCTAACTCCAACATTCACATATAGAGTGTCTATGGTTGTTCCGAAATATATATAGATGTGTCGACATGATAGGTCGAAACATTGTATACGTGTCTATGGTATCTCAAGATTACATAATATATAATACAAGTTGATTAAGTTATGGTTGGAATAGATTTGTTACCAATTTTCACGTAGCTAAAATGAGAAAAATTATCCAATCTTGTTTTACCCATAACTTCTTCATTTTAAATCCGTTTTGAGTGAATCAAATTGCTATGGTTTCATATTGAACTCTATTTTATGAATCTAAACAAAAAAAATATAGGTTTCTAGTCGGAAAAATAAGTTACAAGTCGTTTTTGTAAAGGTAGTCATTTCAGTCGAAAGAACGACGTCTAGATGACCATTTTAGAAAACATACTTCCACTTTGAGTTTAACCATAATTTTTGGATATAGTTTCATGTTCATAATAAAAATCATTTTCTCAGAATAACAACTTTTAAATCAAAGTTTATCATAGTTTTTAATTAACTAACCCAAAACAGCCCGCGGTGTTACTACGACGGCGTAAATCCGGTTTTACGGTGTTTTTCGTGTTTCCAGGTTTTAAATCATTAAGTTAGCATATCATATAGATATAGAACATGTGTTTAGTTGATTTTAAAAGTCAAGTTAGAAGGATTAACTTTTGTTTGCGAACAAGTTTAGAATTAACTAAACTATGTTCTAGTGATTACAAGTTTAAACCTTCGAATAAGATAGCTTTATATGTATGAATCGAATGATGTTATGAACATCATTACTACCTTAAGTTCCTTGGATGAACCTACTGGAAAAGAGAAAAATGGATCTAGCTTCAATGGATCCTTGGATGGCTCAAAGTTCTTGAAGCAAAATCATGACACGAAAACAAGTTCAAGTAAGATCATCACTTGAAATAAGATTGTTATAGTTATAGAAATTGAACCAAAGTTTGAATATGATTATTACCTTGTATTAGAATGATAACCTACTGTAAGAAACAAAGATTTCTTGAGGTTGGATGATCACCTTACAAGATTGGAAGTGAGCTAGCAAACTTGAAAGTATTCTTGATTTTATGAAACTAGAACTTTTGGAATTTATGAAGAACACTTAGAACTTGAAGATAGAACTTGAGAGAGTTCAATTAGATGAAGAAAATTGAAGAATGAAAGTGTTTGTAGGTGTTTTTGGTCGTTGGTGTATGGATTAGATATAAGGATATGTAATTTTGTTTTCATGTAAATAAGTCATGAATGATTACTCATATTTTTGTAATCTTATGAGATATTTCATGCTAGTTGCCAAATGATGGTTCCCACATGTGTTAGGTGACTCACATGGGCTGCTAAGAGCTGATCATTGGAGTGTATATACCAATAGTACATACATCTAAAAGCTGTGTATTGTACGAGTACGAATACGGGTGCATACGAGTAGAATTGTTGATGAAACTGAACGAGAATGTAATTGTAAGCATTTTTGTTAAGTAGAAGTATTTTGATAAGTGTATTGAAGTCTTTCAAAAGTGTATAAATACATATTAAAACACTACATGTATATACATTTTAACTGAGTCGTTAAGTCATCGTTAGTCGTTACATGTAAGTGTTGTTTTGAAACCTTTAGGTTAACGATCTTGTTAAATGTTGTTAACCCAATGTTTATAATATCAAATGAGATTTTAAATTATTATATTATCATGATATTATCATGTATGAATATCTCTTAATATGATATATATACATTAAATGTCTTTACAACGATAATCGTTACATATATGTCTCGTTTAAAAATCATTAAGTTAGTAGTCTTGTTTTTACATATGTAGTTCATTGTTAATATACTTTATGATATGTTTTCTTATCATAGTATCATGTTAACTATATATATATATCCATATATATGTCATCATATAGTTTTTACAAGTTTTAACGTTCGTGAATCACCGATCAACTTGGGTGGTCAATTGTCTATATGAAACATATTTCAATTAATCAAGTCTTAACAAGTTTGATTGCTTAACATGTTGGAAACATTTAATCATGTAAATATCAATCTCAATTAATATATATAAACATGGAAAAGTTCGGGTCACTACAGTACCTACCCGTTAAATAAATTTCGTCCCGAAATTTTAAGCTGTTGAAGGTGTTGACGAATCTTCTGGAAATAGATGCGGGTATTTCTTCTTCATCTGATCTTCACGCTCCCAGGTGAACTCGGGTCCTCTACGAGCATTCCATCGAACCTTAACAATTGGTATCTTGTTTTGCTTAAGTCTTTTAACCTCACGATCCATTATTTCGACGGGTTCTTCGATGAATTGAAGTTTTTCGTTGATTTGGATTTCATCTAACGGAATAGTGAGATCTTCTTTAGCAAAACATTTCTTCAATTTCGAGACGTGGAAAGTGTTATGTACAGCCGCGAGTTGTTGAGGTAACTCAAGTCGGTAAGCTACTGGTCCGACACGATCAATAATCTTGAATGGTCCAATATACCTTGGATTTAATTTCCCTCGTTTACCAAATCGAACAACGCCTTTCCAAGGTGAAACTTTAAGCATGACCATCTCTCCAATTTCAAATTCTATATCTTTTCTTTTAATGTCAGCGTAGCTCTTTTGTCGACTTTGGGCGGTTTTCAACCGTTGTTGAATTTGGATGATCTTCTCGGTAGTTTCTTGTATAATCTCCGGACCCGTAATCTGTCTATCCCCCACCTCACTCCAACAAATCGGAGACCTACACTTTCTACCATAAAGTGCTTCAAACGGCGCCATCTCAATGCTTGAATGGTAGCTGTTGTTGTAGGAAAATTCTGCTAACGGTAGATGTCGATCCCAACTGTTTCCGAAATCAATAACACATGCTCGTAGCATGTCTTCAAGCGTTTGTATCGTCCTTTCGCTCTGCCCATCAGTTTGTGGATGATAGGCAGTACTCATGTCTAGACGAGTTCCTAATGCTTGCTGTAATGTCTGCCAGAATCTTGAAATAAATCTGCCATCCCTATCAGAGATAATAGAGATTGGTATTCCATGTCTGGAGACGACTTCCTTCAAATACAGTCGTGCTAACTTCTCCATCTTGTCATCTTCTCTTATTGGAAGGAAGTGTGCTGATTTGGTGAGACGATCAACTATTACCCAAATAGTATCAAAACCACTTGCAGTCCTTGGCAATTTAGTGATGAAATCCATGGTAATGTTTTCCCATTTCCATTCTGGGATTTCGGGTTGTTGAAGTAGACCTGATGGTTTCTGATGCTCAGCTTTGACCTTAGAACACGTCAAACATTCTCCTACGTATTTAGCAACATCGGCTTTCATACCCGGCCACCAAAAATGTTTCTTGAGATCCTTGTACATCTTCCCCGTTCCAGGATGTATTGAGTATCTGGTTTTATGAGCTTCTCTAAGTACCATTTCTCTCATATCTCCAAATTTTGGTACCCAAATCCTTTCAGCCCTATACCGGGTTCCGTCTTCCCGAATATTAAGATGCTTCTCCGATCCTTTGGGTATTTCATCCTTTAAATTTCCCTCTTTTAAAACTCCTTGTTGTGCCTCCTTTATTTGAGTAGTAAGGTTATTATGAATCATTATATTCATAGATTTTACTCGAATGGGTTCTCTGTCCTTCCTGCTCAAGGCATCGGCTACCACATTTGCCTTCCCCGGGTGGTAACGAATCTCAAAGTCGTAATCATTCAACAATTCAATCCACCTACGCTGCCTCATATTCAATTGTTTCTGATTAAATATGTATTGAAGACTTTTGTGGTCGGTATATATAATACTTTTGACCCCATATAAGTAGTGCCTCCAAGTCTTTAATGCAAAAACAACCGCGCCTAATTCCAAATCATGCGTCGTATAATTTTGTTCGTGAATCTTCAATTGTCTAGACGCATAAGCAATCACCTTCGTTCGTTGCATTAATACACAACCGAGACCTTGCTTTGATGCGTCACAATAAATCACAAAATCATCATTCCCTTCAGGCAATGACAATATAGGTGACGTAGTTAGCTTTTTCTTCAATAACTGAAACGCTTTCTCTTGTTCATCATTCCATTCAAATTTCTTCCCTTTATGCGTTAATGAAGTCAAGGGTTTTGCTATTCTGGAAAAGTCTTGGATGAACCTTCTGTAGTAACCAGCTAGTCCTAAAAACTGGCGTATGTGTTTCGGAGTTTTCGGGGTTTCCCACTTTTCAACAGTTTCTATCTTTGCCGGATCCACCTTAATACCTTCTTTGTTCACTATGTGACCGAGGAATTGAACTTCTTCCAACCAAAATGCACACTTTGAAAACTTAGCGTACAATTCTTCCTTCCTCAATACTTCTAACACCTTTCTCAAATGTTCACCGTGTTCTTGGTCATTCTTTGAGTAAATAAGTATGTCATCAATGAAAACAATGACAAACTTGTCAAGGTATGGTCCACACACTCGGTTCATAAGGTCCATGAACACAGCTGGTGCATTAGTTAAACCAAACGGCATGACCATAAACTCGTAATGACCGTAACGTGTTCTAAAAGCAGTCTTTGGAATATCATCTTCTTTCACCCGCATTTGATGATACCCGGAACGTAAGTCAATCTTTGAATAAACAGACGAGCCTTGTAGTTGATCAAATAAGTCGTCGATTCTCGGTAGTGGGTAGCGGTTCTTGATGGTAAGTTTGTTCAACTCTCGGTAGTCGATACACAACCTGAATGTACCATCTTTCTTCTTGACAAACAAAACAGGAGCTCCCCACGGTGATGTGCTTGGTCGAATGAAACCACGCTCTAAAAGTTCTTGTAATTGGCTTTGCAGTTCTTTCATCTCGCTGGGTGCGAGTCTGTAAGGAGCACGAGCTATTGGTGCAGCTCCTGGTACAAGATCTATTTGAAATTCAACGGATCGATGTGGGGGTAATCCCGGTAATTCTTTCGGAAATACATCGGGAAATTCTTTTGCAATGGGAACATCATTGATGCTCTTTTCTTCAGTTTGTACTTTCTCGACGTGTGCTAGAACAGCATAGCAACCTTTTCTTATTAGTTTTTGTGCCTTCAAATTACTAATAAGATGTAGCTTCGTGTTGCCCTTTTCTCCGTACACCATTAAGGGTTTTCCTTTTTCTCGTATAATGCGAATTGCATTTTTGTAACAAACGATCTCCGCTTTCACTTCTTTCAACCAGTCCATACCGATTATCACATCAAAACTCCCTAACTCTACTGGTATCAAATCAATCTTAAATGTTTCGCTAACCAGTTTAATTTCTCGATTCCGACATATATTATCTGCTGAAATTAATTTACCATTTGCTAATTCGAGTAAAAATTTACTATCCAAAGGCGTCAATGGACAACTTAATTTAGCACAAAAATCTCTACTCATATAGCTTCTATCCGCACCCGAATCAAATAAAACGTAAGCAGATTTATTGTCAATAAGAAACGTACCCGTAACAAGCTCCGGGTCTTCCTGTGCCTCTACCGCATTAATATTGAAAACTCTTCCACGGCCTTGTCCATTCGTGTTCTCCTGGTTCGGGCAATTTCTAATAATGTGGCCTGGTTTTCCACATTTATAACAAACTACGTTGGCATAACTTGCTCCGACACTACTTGCTCCGCCATTACTCGTTCCGACACCATTTGTTCCTTTCGTTCTATTAACCCCTGGTCCGTAGACCTCACACTTCGCCGCGCTATGACCATTTCTTTTACACTTGTTGCAAAATTTGGTGCAGAACCCCGAGTGATTCTTTTCACACCTTTGGCATAGCTGCTTCTGATTGTTGTTGTTGTTGCGGTTATTATTGTTGTTGGGATGATTGTTGTAGTTGCTGTTGTTGTTGTTGTTGTTGTTGTTGTTGGGCCGTTTGTTGTAGTTGCGATTGATGTTGCGATTGTTGGGATAATTGTTGCGATTATTGTTGTAATTGATGTTGTTGTTGTATTGGTGATTCTTATCACCGTTTTCCTCCCACTTTCTTTTGACTTGCTTCACATTGGCCTCTTCAGCAGTCTGTTCTTTAATTCTTTCTTCAATCTGGTTCACTAGTTTGTGAGCCATTCTACATGCCTGTTGTATGGAGGCGGGCTCGTGTGAACTTATATCTTCTTGGATTCTTTCCGGTAATCCTTTCACAAATGCGTCGATCTTCTCTTCCTCATCTTCGAATGCTCCCGGACACAATAGGCACAATTCTGTGAATCGTCTTTCGTACGTGGTAATATCAAATCCTTGGGTTCGTAACCCTCTAAGTTCTGTCTTGAGCTTATTGACCTCGGTTCTAGGACGGTACTTCTCGTTCATCAAGTGCTTGAATGCTGACCACGGTAGTGCGTACGCATCGTTTTGTCCCACTTGCTCTAGATAGGTATTCCACCATGTTAACGCAGAACCTGTGAAGGTATGCGTAGCGTACTTTACTTTGTCCTCTTCAGTACACTTACTTATGGCAAACACCGATTCGACCTTCTCGGTCCACCGTTTCAATCCGATCGGTCCTTCGGTTCCATCAAATTCCAAAGGTTTGCAGGCAGTGAATTCTTTGTAGGTGCATCCTACACGATTTCCTGTACTGCTAGATCCAAGGTTATTGTTGGTATGTAACGCAGCCTGTACTGCGGCTATGTTTGAAGCTAGAAAAGTACGGAATTCCTCTTCATTCATATTCACGGTGTGTCGAGTAGTCGGTGCCATTTCCTTCAAAATAGTTAAATGGAACAAGTTAATCATACAGAATATTAAGAGTAGTTAATAGTATTTTGTAGCATAATATGAACTCATTTATAAAAGCTTTTTCTTCATATTAGCGTTTTATAAGTTTAAATTCGGGTAGTACCTACCCGTTAAGTTCATACTTAGTAGCTAATATACAATTCAACTACTACAATTCTATATGAAAAACTGATTATAATAATATTTCGCGTTCAAACTTTTATACAATATTTTACAAACTTACAATACCGCTTATTTTACATAAAGCATGAAATATAGCACACAATAACTTTGATACAAGATAGTTGTGAAGATAATTCTAGCTAGTACACAAGTCGTTCAGCAAAGGCAATAAAGACACGTAATTCATACGTCCAGAAACAAGTCATGCATTCTGGTTTTACTAGGACTACTTCCCATCCTTGGTCTTGTGCAACATAACCGTTATGGCCGTTGATAAGACAGCGTGTTGTAACGTCATCAAAGGGACGAGGGTTACGTAATGTCCAACAGTCCCGTAACAATCTAAAAACCTCATTTCTTACCCCAATTACCGACTCCGTCACTTGTGGAAACGTTTTGTTTAATAGTTGTAGCCCGATGTTCTTGTTCTCACTTTGGTGAGAAGCGAACATTACTAATCCGTAAGCATAACATGCTTCTTTATGTTGCATGTTAGCCGCTTTTTCTAAATCACGAAGTCCAATATTCGGATATATTGAGTCAAAATAATTTCTTAACCCGTTGCGTAAAATAGCATTTGGGTTCCCCGCAATATATGCGTCAAAGTAAACACATCGTAACTTATGGGTTTCCCAATGTGATATCCCCCATCTTTCAAACGAAAGTCTCTTATAAACCAAGACATTCTTGGAACGTTCTTCGAATGTCTTACAAACTGATCTCGCCTTAAATAGTTGTGCCGAGGAATTCTGGCCGACTCTAGACAAGATTTCTTCAATCATGTCTCCGGGTAGGTCTCTTAAAATATTGGGTTGTCTATCCATTTTGTGTTTTTATACTGTAAAATAGACAAGAGTTAGATTCATAAAAAAAAATACTTATTAATACAAGCAATTTTTTTTACATATATCATAAAGCATAAGCACACTATATTACATATATTACACCACACGAATACAACTATCTTATTCCGACTCGCTTGTTTCTTCTTCTTCGGTTTTGGTTCGTTTTGCCAAGTTTCTAGGGATATATGATGTTCCCATAATACGAGCCGTCGTGATCCACATTGGTTTAGAAAAACCTGGTGGTTTAGAGGTTCCCGGGTCATTGTTACAACTTAGGGACTTCGGGGGTTGACGATACATATAAAGTTCATCGGGGTTGGAATTAGATTTCTCTATTTTTATGCCCTTTCCCTTATTATTTTCTTTTGCCTTTTTAAATTCAGTTGGGGTAATTTCTATAACATCATCGGAATTCTCGTCGGAATCCGATTCATCGGAGAATTGGTAATCCTCCCAATATTTTGCTTCCTTGGCGGAAACACCATTGACCATAATTAACTTTGGTCGGTTGGTTGAGGATTTTCTTTTACTTAACCGTTTTATTATTTCCCCCACCGGTTCTATTTCTTCATCCGGTTCCGATTCTTCTTCCGGTTCCGATTCTTCTTCCGGTTCCGACTCTTCTTCCGGTTCCTCTTCGGGAACTTGTGAATCAGTCCACAAATCATTCCAATTTACATTTGACTCTTCATTATTATTAGGTGAGTCAATGGGACTTGTTCTAGAGGTAGACATCTATCACATAATATCAAACACGTTAAGAGATTAATATATCACATAATATTCATATGTTAAAAATATATAGTTTCCAACAAAAATGTTAAGCAATCATTTTTAAAGAAAACACGGTCGAAGTCCAGACTCACTAATGCATCCTAACAAACTCGATAAGACACACTAATGCAAATTTTCTGGTTCTCTAAGACCAACGCTCTGATACCAACTGAAATGTCCCGTTCTTATTGATTAAAAACGTTCCATATTAATTGATTTCGTTGCGAGGTTTTGACCTCTATATGAGACGTTTTTCAAAGACTGCATTCATTTTTAAACAAACCATAACCTTTATTTCATCAATAAAGGTTTAAAAAGCTTTACGTAGATTATCAAATAATGATAATCTAAAATATCCTGTTTACACACGACCATTACATAATGGTTTACAATACAAATATGTTACAACAAAATAAGTTTCTTGAATGCAGTTTTTACACAATATCATACAAGCATGGACTCCAAATCTTGTCCTTATTTAAGTATGCGACAGCGGAAGCTCTTAATAATCACCTGAGAATAAACATGCTTAAAACGTCAACAAAAATGTTGGTGAGTTATAGGTTTAACCTATATATATCAAATCGTAACAATAGACCACAAGATTTCATATTTCAATACACATCCCATACATAGAGATAAAAATCATTCATATGGTGAACACCTGGTAACCGACAATAACAAGATGCATATATAAGAATATCCCCATCATTCCGGGACACCCTTCGGATATGATATAAATTTCGAAGTACTAAAGCATCCGGTACTTTGGATGGGGCTTGTTGGGCCCGATAGATCTATCTTTAGGATTCGCGTCAATTAGGGTGTCTGTTCCCTAATTCTTAGATTACCAGACTTAATAAAAAGGGGCATATTCGATTTCGATAATTCAACCATAGAATGTAGTTTCACGTACTTGTGTCTATTTTGTAAATCATTTATAAAACCTGCATGTATTCTCATCCCAAAAATATTAGATTTTAAAAGTGGGACTATAACTCACTTTCACAGATTTTTACTTCGTCGGGAAGTAAGACTTGGCCACTGGTTGATTCACGAACCTATAACAATATATACATATATATCAAAGTATGTTCAAAATATATTTACAACACTTTTAATATATTTTGATGTTTTAAGTTTATTAAGTCAGCTGTCCTCGTTAGTAACCTACAACTAGTTGTCCACAGTTAGATGTACAGAAATAAATCGATAAATATTATCTTGAATCAATCCACGACCCAGTGTATACGTATCTCAGTATTGATCACAACTCAAACTATATATATTTTGGAATCAACCTCAACCCTGTATAGCTAACTCCAACATTCACATATAGAGTGTCTATGGTTGTTCCGAAATATATATAGATGTGTCGACATGATAGGTCGAAACATTGTATACGTGTCTATGGTATCTCAAGATTACATAATATATAATACAAGTTGATTAAGTTATGGTTGGAATAGATTTGTTACCAATTTTCACGTAGCTAAAATGAGAAAAATTATCCAATCTTGTTTTACCCATAACTTCTTCATTTTAAATCCGTTTTGAGTGAATCAAATTGCTATGGTTTCATATTGAACTCTATTTTATGAATCTAAACAAAAAAAATATAGGTTTCTAGTCGGAAAAATAAGTTACAAGTCGTTTTTGTAAAGGTAGTCATTTCAGTCGAAAGAACGACGTCTAGATGACCATTTTAGAAAACATACTTCCACTTTGAGTTTAACCATAATTTTTGGATATAGTTTCATGTTCATAATAAAAATCATTTTCTCAGAATAACAACTTTTAAATCAAAGTTTATCATAGTTTTTAATTAACTAACCCAAAACAGCCCGCGGTGTTACTACGACGGCGTAAATCCGGTTTTACGGTGTTTTTCGTGTTTCCAGGTTTTAAATCATTAAGTTAGCATATCATATAGATATAGAACATGTGTTTAGTTGATTTTAAAAGTCAAGTTAGAAGGATTAACTTTTGTTTGCGAACAAGTTTAGAATTAACTAAACTATGTTCTAGTGATTACAAGTTTAAACCTTCGAATAAGATAGCTTTATATGTATGAATCGAATGATGTTATGAACATCATTACTACCTTAAGTTCCTTGGATGAACCTACTGGAAAAGAGAAAAATGGATCTAGCTTCAATGGATCCTTGGATGGCTCAAAGTTCTTGAAGCAAAATCATGACACGAAAACAAGTTCAAGTAAGATCATCACTTGAAATAAGATTGTTATAGTTATAGAAATTGAACCAAAGTTTGAATATGATTATTACCTTGTATTAGAATGATAACCTACTGTAAGAAACAAAGATTTCTTGAGGTTGGATGATCACCTTACAAGATTGGAAGTGAGCTAGCAAACTTGAAAGTATTCTTGATTTTATGAAACTAGAACTTTTGGAATTTATGAAGAACACTTAGAACTTGAAGATAGAACTTGAGAGAGTTCAATTAGATGAAGAAAATTGAAGAATGAAAGTGTTTGTAGGTGTTTTTGGTCGTTGGTGTATGGATTAGATATAAGGATATGTAATTTTGTTTTCATGTAAATAAGTCATGAATGATTACTCATATTTTTGTAATCTTATGAGATATTTCATGCTAGTTGCCAAATGATGGTTCCCACATGTGTTAGGTGACTCACATGGGCTGCTAAGAGCTGATCATTGGAGTGTATATACCAATAGTACATACATCTAAAAGCTGTGTATTGTACGAGTACGAATACGGGTGCATACGAGTAGAATTGTTGATGAAACTGAACGAGAATGTAATTGTAAGCATTTTTGTTAAGTAGAAGTATTTTGATAAGTGTATTGAAGTCTTTCAAAAGTGTATAAATACATATTAAAACACTACATGTATATACATTTTAACTGAGTCGTTAAGTCATCGTTAGTCGTTACATGTAAGTGTTGTTTTGAAACCTTTAGGTTAACGATCTTGTTAAATGTTGTTAACCCAATGTTTATAATATCAAATGAGATTTTAAATTATTATATTATCATGATATTATCATGTATGAATATCTCTTAATATGATATATATACATTAAATGTCTTTACAACGATAATCGTTACATATATGTCTCGTTTAAAAATCATTAAGTTAGTAGTCTTGTTTTTACATATGTAGTTCATTGTTAATATACTTTATGATATGTTTTCTTATCATAGTATCATGTTAACTATATATATATATCCATATATATGTCATCATATAGTTTTTACAAGTTTTAACGTTCGTGAATCACCGATCAACTTGGGTGGTCAATTGTCTATATGAAACATATTTCAATTAATCAAGTCTTAACAAGTTTGATTGCTTAACATGTTGGAAACATTTAATCATGTAAATATCAATCTCAATTAATATATATAAACATGGAAAAGTTCGGGTCACTACAATGGTGAGGTCTTCCTTTGCAAGACACTTCTTAAGGTTTGAGACGTGAAAGGTATTATGTACTCCGGCGAGTTGTTGCGGTAACTCGAGTCGATAAGCTACCGGTCCAATGCGTTCGATGATCTTGAACGGGCCTACATACCTTGGGTTTAGTTTACCCCTTTTTCCAAAACGTATTACACCTTTCCAAGGTGACACCTTTAACATAACCATGTCACCGATCTGAAACTCTAATGGTTTCCTTCGAACATCGGCGTAGCTCTTTTGGCGACTACGGGCTATTTTCAATCTCTCCTTGATTTGTACTATCTTCTCAGTCGTTTCGTGTATGATCTCGGGACCAGTTAATTGTCGATCTCCTACTTCATTCCAACAAATAGGAGATCTACACTTCCTTCCGTACAATGCTTCGAATGGCGCAGCTTTAATGCTCGCATGATAACTATTATTATACGAGAATTCTGCTAATGGTAGATATTTATCCCATCCGTTTCCAAAATCGATCACACATGCCCTGAGCATGTCTTCAAGAGTCTGAATCGTTCTTTCACTCTGCCCGTCGGTTTGCGGATGATACGCGGTACTCATATCCAAACGAGTTCCTAGGGCCTCCTGTAGTGATTGCCAGAACTTTGATGTAAATCTACTATCACGATCGGATATAATGGAAATAGGTATTCCATGCCTTGAAACAACTTCCTTTATATACAATCGTAATAGTTTCTCCATTCTATCCGTTTCCTTTATAGGCAAGAAGTGTGCAGACTTGGTGAGACGATCAACAATCACCCAAATGGTGTCATATCCCCAGGCAGTCTTTGGTAACTTCGTGATGAAATCCATGGTAATACCATCCCATTTCCATTCTGGGATTTCTGGTTGTTGAAGTAACCCTGACGGCTTCTGGTGTTCAGCTTTGACTTTGGAACAAGTTAAACATTCCCCAACATATGTTGCAACGTCTGTCTTTAAATTAGGCCACCAATAATGTGTCTTAAGATCTTGGTACATCTTTCCAACTCCAGGATGTATCGAGTATCTTGTCTTATGTGCCTCATTTAATATCAACTTCCTTAATCCACCCAACTTCGGTACCCAAATACGATTTGCAAAATATCGAATTCCATCTTCCCGCATAACGAGTTGCTTCTCATACTTCTTCATTATTTCATTTCCTATATTTTCTTTAGTAAGTGCTTCTCGTTGAACTTCTTTGATTTGTGAGTTGAGATTCATGCGAATTTTTATGTTCATCGCTCGTACTCGAATTGGTTCTCGTTCCTTTCTGCTTAAAGCATCGGCCACCACGTTCGCCTTCCCGGGATGATAACGAATTTCACAATCATAGTCGTTTATTAACTCGACCCACCTACGTTGTCTCATGTTCAGCTGTTTCTGATCAAAAATATGTTGAAGGCTTTTATGATCAGTAAACACAGTGCATTTAACCCCATACAAGTAGTGTCTCCATATCTTCAATGCAAACACGACTGCTCCCAGTTCTAGATCATGCGTCGTATAATTCCGCTCGTGAATCTTCAATTGTCGGGATGCGTATGCAATAACTTTCTTTCATTGCATAAGAACGCAACCAAAACCTTGTCGCGAAGCGTCACAATATATTTCAAAATCATCGTTCCCTTCTGGTAACGATAAAATAGGCGCCGTAGTTAACTTCTTCTTTAGTAATTGAAATGCACTCTCCTGCTCAGAAGTCCATTCATATTTCTTCCCTTTTTGCGTTAACGCTGTCAACGGCTTAGCTATTCGGGAAAAATCTTGAATAAACCTTCTATAATAACCGGCTAAACCCAAAAATTGACGTATATGCGTTGGTGTCTTAGGAGTCTCCCATTTTTCAATGGCTTCAGTTTTTGCTGGATCAACCTGAATTCCTTTGCTACTAACAACGTGGCCAAGAAATTGAACTTCTTTCAACCAAAAAGCACACTTAGAAAATTTAGCATATAGTTGTTCTTTTCTCAACAACTCTAATATCAACCTTAAATGCTCTTCATGCTCTTGCTCACTCTTGGAATAGATAAGAATATCATCAATGAAAACGATAACAAACTTATCTAAATACGGACTACAAACTCGATTCATGAGGTCCATGAATACAGCTGGCGCATTCGTCAATCCAAACGGCATAACCAAAAATTCGTAATGACCATAACGTGTCCGAAAAGCAGTTTTCGGTATATCTTCTTCTTTGACACGTAATTGATGATAGCCCGACCTTAAGTCAATTTTTGAGTACACACATGATCCTTGGAGTTGATCAAATAAGTCGTCAATTCTCGGTAGTGGATACCGATTCTTGATAGTTAACTTATTTAATTCACGATAATCTATACACATCCTAAAAGATCCATCTTTCTTTTTAACAAATAGAATCGGAGCTCCCCACGGTGAAGTACTTGGTCGTATGAATCCATGATCCAGTAATTCTTTTAACTGACTCTGAAGTTCTTTTAACTCGGACGGTGCAAGTCTATATGGAGCACGAGCCACTGGTGCAGCTCCTGGTACTAAATCTATTTGAAATTCTACAGATCTAAATGGAGGTAATCCCGGCAACTTTTCCGGAAAGACTTCAGGAAAATCTCTTGCCACAGGCACGTCATTGATGCTCTTCACTTTTTCCTTTGTTTCGACTTTATTAACATGTGCTAAGATAGCATATCACCCTTTCTTCAAGCACTTTTGAGCTTTCAAATAACTAATGAGTTTTAGCTTTGAGTTACCCTTCTCTCCATAAATCATTACTGGCGTTTTATCCTTACGAGGAATGCGAATTGCCTTCTTGGCGCACACAACTTCAGCTCCTATTTTGGACATCCAGTCCATGCCGACTATTACATCAAAACTTCCTAATTCTACGGGTATCAAGTCAATTTTAAACGTTTCTCCGGCTAAATTTATTTTACAATCACGGCAAATTTTATCGGCTTTAATTAGTTTACCATTAGCTAACTCAATCATGTACTTAGCATCGAGAGGTAATGATGAACAATTCAATTTAGCGTGAAAGTCTCTACACACGTAACTTCTATCAGCACCAGTATCAAATATAATAGATGCAGATAAGTTATTAATGGTAAACGTACCCGTAACAAGCTCCGGGTCTTCACATGCCTCTTTAGCATTAATAACAAATGCTCTTCCACGTGCAGGTCCGATATTCTTCTCTGGATTCGGGCACTGGCTCTTATAGTGGCCTTGTTTTCCACACCCAAAACAAGTAATGGTAGCCAAAGCAGTTCTATTTGCGTTGGTGGCAGGAGTCTTGGCACCATTTGTATTCGTAACGAGAGCCCTACAATCTTCAGCAACATGACCCTGTCGATTACATTTGTTGCATACCACACTACAGTAACCAAAGTGATGTTTGTGACATCGGTTGCATAAAGGACTTTGTCCTTTGTAACCAAAACCTGAACCACTACCCGCACCTTTCGGGGTTTCTTGTTTCTTAAAAGTTTGTTGTTGATTACCTCGATCATAGCTTCCATTCCACTTTCTTTTGTTACCTGATACCTTCACATCAGTATTGAATGCTTTCTTATCCAAAATGACCTGATCCATTAGCTCGTTTGCCATGGTTATAGCTTCATGAATTGTCTTAGGTTTCGATGCTGTAACATTTGCCTTGACCTTTTTGGGCAAACCATCTTTGTACATTTCAATCTTCCGTTCTTCGGTTGGAACCAATTCAGGACATAGCAAAACTAATTCCATGAATCGCTGATTGTAGTTGGTGATTTCAGTACCAATAACCTTCAGACTTCGTAACTCATCTTCCAACTTCCTAACCTCGTTCCTTGGACAATATTCATTGATTAACATTGTTTTGAATTCTTCCCACGGAGTATCATAAGCTACATCTCCTCCTACAGCCTTCACATAATTTTTCCACCACGTGAGTGCACTATCTTGTAAAGTGCACGATGCGTATTTGGTCATGTCCTTTTCAACACAACCACTGATTTTGAACACAGTTTCCATCTTTTCTATCCACCGGGTTAAACCGATCGGTCCTTCTGTTCCACTGAATGATGAGGGCTTGCAAGCTTGAAAAGTTTTGTAAGTGCACCCCACACGAGGATTTGGGTTCACTGCAGCACCTCTTGTAGCCTCGACCCATAACATTCTGTCGTTCACTCGCTGATTGATGAGTTCCTGGATTTCTTGTTCCGTCATTCGGTTCAATCGCGCCATATTCTTCTATAAGAATGAAAAGAAAATAATTATTCACATGGAATATTATAGATGTAGTGTATATTTACAGTACATTATAGCTTATTAATAATATGAACCAGGTATTATTATAAAAGCCTTTTCTTCTTATTAGCGTTTTATAATTATATCTAGGGTAGTACCTACCCGTTAATGTTCATACTTAATAGCTTAGTACCGAACCAATTACTACAATCTAAATAATACTTAACCATGGAAAATTATTGCATTTCACACTTCACTATTTTACATATGCTTATCTTACATCGAACATTAAGCAAACCACACTAATAATATTATACAAAACATTATATGATCCCATGGTTTAATACGGCAGCGCATCGTTTGGTCTATTTTCTAGGACATTTAGTTCCAATGAATGGCCTAACGCTTATCCTAGCTGTCTGCCTATATTTTAGCGGTGGGGCTGAAGAACTAGATGCCGGGACAGCACGAATAGGAATAGCGGGAATAGGGGTGGTAGTGTTTAGTGGAGTTGGTGCCACATCATCCTCCCTAAACTCGAGATTTGAATTTTCTAATTCATTAGCTTTTCGTCTCTTTCCTTGTTCGAATTTGTCTTTCGTAATTTCCTCGGGTTCACTTTCCTCCTCGGGTTCACTTTCCAGATTTTCTATAGTTGGTTCATCCGGAATTTGTGAGTCTTCCCCAAAGATATTATTTTCGTCATCGGATAGGTTAATGACTGGAACACCATCTGAAGATTCTGATTCGGAGTCGCTGAATGTGATAATAAGTTTTGAGCCCGACATCTATCACACCACAACTAACTCATTAGTACTACATAATATTTACATATAAATTTTAACCAACAGTGATAAGCAATGGTTTTTGAAATCAGACCCGGTCAAAGTCCAGACTTACTAATGTATCCTAACGACTTATCAGTTAGACACACTAATGCAAACCTGGTTCGCTAAGACCACCGCTCTGATACCACATGTCATAACCCGTCCTTAACCCTAAGAACGAGTTAGATAACGTATGATTTCATTGCGAGGTATTGACCTCTATATGAGACATTTTTAAAAGAAAACTGCATATATTTTACATTACAAACCACAAATCTTATTTTTGATACAAGCTTTAGACGATAGAAAGATGATTATCGTTTAGCGATAATCTTCGACTTACAAACTTTACAAATAATGATAACAACACGATTTCTAGTATATTTTACAACACAAATCCTCGGGTATGCAGTTTTATTTTTGACACAAATATGCGTACGCAAGATCCTGCTCAAATTCAACATAATGCAGCGGAAACTTCTAATTATCACCTGAGAATAAACATGTTCAAAACGTCAACATAAAGTTGGTGAGATATAGGTTTAGTGCCGGCAGCAATATATATATAGACCACAAGATTTCATATATAAACAGTTTAATAAAAATATTCTAAGTGGTTGAGCACTTGGTAACCATACTTAACATTTAATCACGTCGCATATTCCCTTTATTATGAAATCTTACTACACCGTACCAAGTGTAGTCACGAAACGAAGTACTGTGCAACCGTTGAATACTGGTCGTCCAGTCCGGTTGGGGTTGTCAGGCCCGATAGATCTATCAACAGGATTCGCGTTTACAATACCGCTGTAAATATTAGTTACCAAGCTACAGGGAAGTATGCCAGTGGTACAACTCAACGTAGAATATATTTTTCAGTTACTTGTGTCCATAACGTAAAACATAAAATACATGTATTCTCATCCCGAAATATTTAGAGTTTAAAAGTGGGACTATATACTCACTTTCGTCTTGAAGATATGTAATTTCGACTTGGTCTCCGATTGATATCACGAACCTATCCATATATAGTTTATCAATATATTTCTATTTTAAACAATCGTCACATATATATACTTTTTATACTTTTAATAGTTTTAATAATTTCTTAGTCCGTAGTTAGCAGTCCGATGTTAGTAATTCAATTTTAATGGTTCATTTTTAGGTGTTTAATAAACCCCCAATGAAATAAATAAAAACCCCCATCGTATATGTATTGGTCGAGATTAATCTTGACCCATGGTACCGGTGTTGTCAAATGACGTGTTGCGTACATAAAGTACCGGTGTTGTCAAATGACGTGTTGCGTACAATCATGGGATCTTATGATTAATCTTCTCGTATTGTTTACGGGTGATCCTGAACCATATAAAATTAAATTATGAGTACATATATATAAAATATCATGTTATTTTAAAAAGATGTGATTTATTTAATTTTCTCCAATTATTTTCGTAGCCAAACTAGTCTTAGATATCCGATCTCGTTTTGGTCATAGTTTCTTCGTTACAACTCCGTTTTCGTTGATTCAACTTGCCACTTCCTTGGATCGAGTCCCTCTTTAAGACTATGAACTGTAAATACCTTAGTTTGTATTCGAAATCACAGGTCATAGGTCAAACTTTAGTGAAACTTATGAAGTTAATCATTTTCCATCATGTAAACAACCTTAAATGATTATTTTTCTAAAAATACTTATACTTTGAGTTAAATCATGAAATTTTTATGTGTTATCATATTCATAGTAAAAATCATTTTTCCAGAAAATAAACCTCCAATTCAAAGTTTAAGATGGTTTTTAATTATCCAACCCAAAACAGCCCCCGGTTGCACCCCGACGTCATAAAAACAGTTTTTAAGGTGTTCTTTGAAAAACCAAGTTATACCTTGTTAAATTAGCATATTTTTAAGTTATATTACAGGTCTTGAAGTATTTTAAAAGTTAAGTTAGAAGGATCTATTTAGTTTGCGAACAAGTTTGAAATCATTCAAACTATGTTCTAGTTTATAAACTCTTATATATATAGCTATAAATATATGAATTGAAAAAGAGTTGAAGTAGAGTTTTTACCTCAAGTTTAAAATGTAAAGTTGCTGGAAAGAAGTAGTAAAATAAAAGTTGAGAGAGTTCTTGCAAGTGTGTGTGAAAATTGGAAGTAAAATTTGGAAAATAAATGTGTAAAAATGAGTTAGAAATGGTGCTTATTTATAGGCTTGAAAATTTGGTTTTTAGTGAAAATATCTAAGATAAGTTAAAATTTATTATGTCATGAATGACATATTATTCCAATAATTGAAGATTTCTATTGGTATATACCAATAGTAAATACTTCTAGAAGCTGTGTATAGTACCCTAGATATACGTATAGGATTATTGAGGAAACGGAACGAGAATTCAAATATAACTATCTTTTGTAAATATACTTATATTGTTTTATGTATAAAAGCCCTTTAAAAATGATTAAATACATTACTTATACGATATATGTATAAACATTATAAATCATCAGTATTTATGTCAAATAACGTTACGTATGGTTATTGTTTTGAAAACTTAAGTTAGTAGTTTCAAAATATACTTATGACTTTTTGTTATTAATACAAAATGAGATATTAAAACATCCTTAGATCATGTTAAATATGTATGTATAATTATCATATATTGTATAGTTCGTGATATCATCGGTCAAACTAGACGGTCAAACGTTGTGTAAAACTCTTTTCAAAAACATAAATCTTAACAATTTGGATTGCTTATCATGTTGGTAAGGTTTAATTTATATAAATATTAATCTTATAAGTATAGAACGATCGAAAAAGTGCGGGTCATTACAGCATCACACGCCTCAACATCACAACCTGTACCTCGGATATCAACATCACATGCACCATAAATACCAAGGAGTACCAACAACAACAAACAATGAAGTATTGATCGGAGAAACATTCTGCGGTGATTATGTAATCTCTAAAGTCTTAGAGATTATCTATTTCAGCCTTAACCATAATTCAGATAAGTGGACAGAAATGATAGAAAGAAGAATCGAACCCCTGACAAGAATGGTGTGCGATTTACAAACTAGACTTGTTATACCAGTATCATCAGCACTAGCAGCACTTATAACATATAAGCTCCGCCAGTTCAAGAAATTACTGTGGATATCATCACAAATCAATAACACGTATATTGTATCAATGAGTTATGAAGTATTAACTCATTCTTTCTGAAGAATTTATAGATATTTATATATATGAATTCTGAAACTATAATAAATCTTTCGTACTAAGCTATTGAGTATGAATTGAAAAAGGGTTGATACTACTCGGTTAAATTCATATTACTAATATGCTATGATGTACATCCTTCGTTAACAACCTAACCATCGTTAACTACAAATCTCTGCTTCAATTAAATGAATTCGGTTTCATAATAAACCAAGTGTATCATTCAACAACATGTTTGATTTTACACTTTCATCTTCGATGCACTCGAAACTTTCTAGAAAACAACATTCGTATATTGCGAAGTTAGCAAGAGTTCTATGAGCATCAGCATAATTCACTAAGGAAATATCTATAAGAATAAATAATGAAGTATTAATCACAGTAGTGAAATACTTTGTGAAGATTATGTAATCTCTAATGTTTTAGAGATTATTCATTTCTAATTCAAGCCGAAAATCAAATGAGCTTAATATGATATTAGCTCATTAAATCTGTATTACATCGAAAGAAAATATACATGTATTTTCATAAAGATTGTAATAAAATTCTCTGGTACAAAACATTGCTCGTGAAATTTTTTTTAACGGGTAGGTAATACCCGAGAGATATTTAAATTCACAATTAATATGTTACATTCTTCGATTCTGATTCAACAATCATCAACTATACTCCCTACTTTCACAACAATACACATTCTTTTATAGAAATCAAAACAACCATAGTCATTCGAATCTAATTACATATTCTAATTTTGAAATTTCAGAATTCAATTCGAGAAATAACCGAAATCATCACTCTTAGATTCCTGCACCTATCAAAACTATACTTTGACTTCAAAACTGTACTAGAACATCATTTCTATTCATGGAACCCAGAAGAATAATTGTAAAATTCAAAATCCTAGAACATCATATGTGTTCAAACCCTTCGAAATTCCTGAAGACACGCGAGATGATGATCCAACCACACATTACCCACCGTCATGCACCTGAAAATCTCTCGAAACCAAAGTTATAGTTTAACACGTATCCGTGTCAGACCCTTTGACATTTATTACCAAATATAAATTTTCCACATCTTTCCAAAGTAGGTAGTTTTGTCACGGCTCCAGCAAATCACCTTCAATTGTTTATACAATTACCCCTTCATCATTGTTACCGGGGAACCTTTTATATCTCGCCACATTAGCAGTAAACTTATCAACAACTTCAATAAACTGCAACTTAAACCTCTCTGAAAAGTCATTATACTTATTCATTGAAACCCCATCATGTACTCACCTACATCCTGTAACAATAATTGTCATACCAACTACTGGGAATCAGCAATCAGTATTTTGAAATTCGCAGCGATTCTACGCCAACAGTTATATGTATACATATAACGCCTAACGCCAATGCTTACATACTTTGAATGTGAAGTTTCTGAAAAACACCCTGAATTACGAATTAGTTCTCAAAATGCTGATGAAGCAGCAAAAACTGTAAACGACTTTAACAGTCAAAAGTTTGATGATAAAGAATGGTATGGTGGTAAAGCTGAGAAAAAGAGAAGGCTTGGAACTATAAAACTGATTGAGTAGACCATGAAGGAGACCAAGGACAAATACAAGGACCAAACACTGTATTTAAAGAATCCTGATGATTCTGTTTCTGATGAAGTCATTAACGAATACCTTGCTCCTTACTCTAAAACCTTTGCGGACAATATTCTTCATCATCATCTTATCTTAAATATTCTAAGATATCATCATATCTTCCATTATAAATATCCTCCATATTTCTGAAGATATTTCCATAACTATTCTTACCTGAAACCATTACCTCTTCATGCTATCTGTGTTATATCATAAACGAAACTTTTTTAGTTCTAAATGCCGAAATCTTCGAGTTTAAAATATGAATGTTTTGAAGTAGTGTTGGGAACTGAAGCATGAGTTAGTATAATATAATGACACTTGATCAACGTGATTATATTACAGTAAGTCATGCTTAGTTTCTAATGGAATGTGATGATTCACAGAACATACCGTCATCATGTGCCATTTACACGACTCTTACATTCTACCCAATTTCCAAAAATATTAAGAACATATCTTCTTGATAGTTCTATCTTTTCGAATATTCTGGTAATTTACCAAATCAAGATCATGCAATTACGATTTCCTTTTTAAGAACATTAACTATGTTCATTTCAAAATCCATACCTACGAATTCCGGACCATTATTCGCTTGACTTGAAGTCGAGAAGAGGAGACAAAAGTATGGAACTCTTGAATATAAAAGAAAATATAAAGCTCGATAACAACACATAAATTACAAACCGTACATATCAATACGTATTGCCACGTAAAGGCACGGGAAAATTAAAAACACTATAACCCCAAGGTAATAGTAGAAGTGAATAAAATCCTCCGGTGGTAGATGAAAGAGAAGAATGACAGATATGAAAGTTAGGAGTATATCAAGAATCAGTACTGGATGGAGCATATTAACGAATGTTTAAAGAATAAATTGAGGAAAAAGAATAGAAGATGTTAGATATGGAAAATAAGGAAAAGAAGGGGGTGGATTTATAGTAAAATATCTGACAGGTCAGTCGAAACAGATTATTGCATTTAATCAAAGAAGATCCTGATTTCCTAAATCGCCGAAGAACCAAATCTTATTACGAAGATTTTCTTTAAATCGCATGAATTCCAAAAATCAATCATAACTACGTCATCAGTTAAAACGATTCTACATTTACTCATTTCACTCTCTTGCGATAGCTTCACTTATACTCTTCGTATAATCAAATTATTTTATCTATATTACTCAATGATGATGAAACTCTATTATCAACTCATATTCGTCATGAAAACATTTTTATAGTTAGCCATGACGACCTCGATCAAATTTCGGGACGAAATTTCTTTAACGGGTAGGTACTGTGATGACCCGGAAATTTCTGATCAAATTTAAACTTTAATCTTTATATGTTTCTGACACGATAAGCAAAATCTGTAATATTGAGTCTCGAAAGTTTTGAAATCTATATTCATGTAATCAATTACCCTTTGACTATGCTCAACGATTCACGAACATTTATGTGTATACTGATATGTATATATAATATATACTTATTAATTGAAAACATTAACAAAGTATTAGATATAAAATACTTTACATAAAAGTATTTGTTTCAATATGTTTATTGATGGAATTAAAAGATAATATCATATGATTAAATTATCAGGTACATTGAATTATGATTACGAGTCTCTGTTATGAGGTCCACGTTGATTTGAGAAATCATTTCTTTTTAATGGTATTCGGAATATTTGGTAATGTGATTTACAAGTAAGAACAAAAATTTCATTAACGAGAATTAGACAAAAGTTAGTGGAGATTCCTGCTTAACTTTCAATGCATGCTTTACAATGATTGTCTCGTGTCTTTTGGTAAGATAATGATTAGTTTTCATAATATTGAAAACGTTTTACGATATAGATAAAACCTTTTTAAAGGATGATTTGGAATATAATTAATTTTGGAAAACCAAATTTATAAGTACTCGATTTAGTTTCAAGCGTACAAAAACGTTTTTAGTTTAAAAAGAACTTTATTATTAAAACGTATATAACTTTGATAAATATCTAGAACCACTTTTGACAACTTATTACTTAACCAGTATGATAAAGATAACAATATTTATATTTTATTTTATTAAATATATATAACGATTTAAATTAATACGCGTATTATATGTACATAGTTTTATACTTTTACTATACTTTAACTTTATCTTTACTTTACTTTTACTTTACTTTAACTTTAATAATTCATACTTTAATAATTCACTTTAATAATTCATACTTTAATAATTCACTTTAATAATTCATACTTTAATAATTCACTTTAATAATTCATACTTTAATAATTCATTTTAATAATTCATATTTTAATAATTCACTTTAATAATTCATACTTTAATAATTCACTTTAATAATTCAAAAATCTATTATAAATAGAATTCAATAGGTTTCATTATTTCATAGAAACTTGAAAATATATTTCTCTAAACTCTCTCAATCCAATTACATATATATATTTACTTAGTATTATTTCAAGATATTATTAGTATACATAAAATACTACGACGGAGTTATATTCAGATGATTTCAAAATAAGTTTTCAAACGGGATAGAGCTAAGGAAATTATGGGTTATAGCTATGGAGGTTATGGGTATTGTTCGAGGGTATTGCTCGTCAGGTCAACCTAATGTTTATCATTTTCGTTGCATCTACGTACTTTCCTGCAATATTGAATCACAATATTGATACGTTCGTGAATCCGAGACAAACCCTGCACTTGTGCAGTGCCGTCATATACATAATTGCTACGAAATACAGTATTGTGAGTTTCATTTGCTCCCTTTTATATATATTTTTGGGACTGAGAATACATGCGTTGTTTTTATAAATGTTTTACGAAATAGACACAAGTACTAAAACTAATTCTACGTGGGTTTAAACCAGAAATATACCCTTAGCTTGGTAACATTAAACTACTTGTCTATGTACGGTAGGCGCGAATCCTAAAGATAGATCTATTGGGCCTGACAAACCCCATCCTGACTATGGGATGCTTTAGTACTTCGAAGTTATATTAAACACACCTGGTCTGGTGTACTTCAGAGGGTAAAACATGAACGTTAAGGCTTGTTACCGGGTGCCTACAACTTATAGAATACTTTTATACACTTGCGAGTGTACGGATATTTATGGAAACTGAAATCTTGTGGTCTATTATTATTACGGAAATGATTGATTATGATAAACTAATGAACTCACCAACCTTTTGGTTGACACTTTAAAGCATGTTTATTCTCAGGTATTAAAGAAATCTTCCGCTGTGCATTAGCTTATTTTAAGGATATTACTTGGAGTCATTCATGACATACTGTGAAAGACGTTGCATTCGAGTCGTTGAGTTTATCAAGATTAATATTATGTCAATTATAGTTGGATGTAATATGAAATGGTATGCATGCCGTCAATTTTTGATGTAAAGAAAGTTTGTCTTTTAAAAACGAATGCAATGTTTGTAAAACGTATCATATAGAGGTCAAATACCTCGCGATGTAATCAACTATTGTGAGTCGTTTATAATGTATATGAACGGGTCCTTTCATCATCATTCCCTTCAGGCAATGACAATATAGGTGCCGTAGTTAACTTTTTCTTCAACAATTGAAACGCTTTCTCTTGTTCATCCTTCCATTCAAATTTCTTCCCTTTATGCGTTAATGCAGTCAAGGGTTTTGCTATTTTGGAAAAATCTTAGATGAATCTTCTGTAGTAACCAGCCAGTCCTAAAAATTGGCGTATATGCTTTGGATTTTTAGGGGTTTCCCACTTTTCAACGGTTTCAATCTTTGCCGGATCCACCTGAATACCTTCTTTGTTCACTATGTGACCGAGGAATTGAACTTCTTCCAACCAAAATGCACACTTTGAAAACTTAGCGTACAGTTTTTCTTTTCTCAACAATTCTAACACTTTTCTCAAATGTTCTTCATGCTCTTGATCATTCTTTGAGTAAATAAGTATGTCATCGATGAAAACAATGACAAATTTGTCGAGATATGGCCCACACACACGGTTCATGAGGTCCATGAACACAGCTAGTGCGTTAGTCAAACCAAATGGCATAACCATAAACTCGTAATGACCGTAACGCATCCTGAAAGCAGTCTTCGGAATATCATCCTCCTTCACCCGCATTTGATGATACCTGGAACGTAAATCGATCTTCGAATAAACCGATGAGCCTTGTAGTTGATCAAATAAGTCATCGATTCTTGGTAGTAGGTAACGGTTCTTGATGGTAAGTTTGTTCAACTCTCGATAGTCAATACACAACCTGAATATACCATCCTTCTTTTTGACAAATAAAACAGGAGCTCCCCATGATGATGTACTTAGTCATATAAAACCACGCTCTAAAAGTTCTTGTAATTGGCTTTGGAGTTCCTTCATTTCGCTGGTGCGAGTCTGTATGGAGCACGAGCTATTGGTGCAGTTCCTGGTACGAGATCTATTTGGAATTCAACAGATCGGTGTGGAGGTAGTCCCGGTAATTCTTTCGGAAATACATCGAGAAATTCTTTTGCGACGGGAACATCATTGATGTTCTTTTCTTCAGTATTGACTTTCTCGATGTGTGCTAGAACGGTATAGCAACCTTTTCTTATTAGTTTTCGCGCCTTCAGGTTACTAATAAGATTTAACTTCGCGTTGCTCTTTTCTCCGTACACCATTAAGGGTTTTCCTTTTTCTCGTACAATGCGAATTGCATTTTTGTAACATACAATTTCTGCTCTCCCCTTTTTCAACCAGTCCATACCGATTATCACATCAAAACTCCCTAACTCTACTGTTATCAAATCAATCTTAAATGTTTCGCTAACAGTTTAATTTCTCGATTCCGACATATATTATCTGCTGTAATTAATTTACCGTTTGCTAATTCGAGTAAAAATTTATTATCCAAGGGCGTCGGTGGACAACTTAGTTTAGCACAAAAATCTCTACTCATATAGCTTCTATCCGCACCCGAATCAAATAAAACATAAGCAGATTTATTGTCAATAAGAAACGTGCCGGTAATAAGCTCTGGGTCTTCCTGCGCTTCTGCCGTATTAATATTGAAAACTCTTCCGCGGCCTTGCCCATTAGTATTCTCCTTATTCGGGCAATCTCTATTAATGTAGCCCGGTTTTCCACATGCAAAACAAACTATGGCGGCATTATTTGTTCTTTTAATTCTGTTATACATTGGTCCGTAGACCTCACACTTCATCGCGCTATTACCGTTTTTTTTACACCTGTTGCAAAATGTTGTGCAGAACCCCGGGTGATGCTTTTCACACCTTTGGCATGGCTGTTTTTGATTTTTGTTACCATTGTTGTTGTTGAGATTGTTGTTGGGATTTTTATTGTTGTTGAAACGATTGTTGTAGTTGCTGTTGTTGTTGGGACATTTTTTGTAGTTATTGTTAGAATTGCGGTTATTATTGCGATTGTTGTTGCGGTTGTTATGATTGTTATTGTGATTGTGGTTGTGATTGTTGTTGTTGTTGTATTGGTGACCCTTGTCACTGATTTCTTCCCACTTTTTCTTGACCTGTTTCATGTTGGCCTCTTCGGCCACCTGCTCCTTAATCCTTCCCTCAATCTGGTTTACTAGTTTGTGAGCCATACGGCTTGCCTTTTATATGGAGGCAGGCTCGTGTGAACTCACATCTTTTTGAATCCTTTCTGGTAACCCTTTCACAAATGCATCGATCTTCTCTTCTTCATCTTCGAACACTCTTGGACATAATAGGCACAACTCTGTGAATCGTCATTCATACGTGGTAATGTCGAATCCTTGCATTCGTAATTCTCTAAACTCTACTTTGAGCTTATTGACCTGGTTTCTGGGGTGATATTGTTCATACATCAGGTGTTTGAATGCCGACCACGGTAGCGCGTAGGCAGTATCTTGTCCCACCTGCTCGAGATAGGTATTCCACCATGTTAACGCAGTGCCTGTGAAGGTATGCGTAACGTACTTTACTTTATCTTCTTCAGTGCACTTACTTATGGCAAACACTGATTCAACCTTCTCGGTCCACCATTTTAATCCAATTGGACCCTCGGTTTTATCGAATTCCAGAGGTTTGCAGACAATGAATTCTTTGTAGGAGCATCCTACAAGATTTCTTGTGGAATTAGTTCCACTGCTAGATCCTGAGTTATTGTTATTTTGCATCGCAGCCTGTACTACAGCTATGTTCGCTGCAAGGAAAACACGGAAGTCTTCCTCACTCATGTTCAAGTTCTGACGAGTAGTCGGTGCCATTCCCTTCAAAAATAGCCAAAAGAATTAAGTTTATCATATAGAATATTAAGAGTAGTCAATAGTATTTCGTAGCATAATATGAACTTATTTATAAAAGCTTTTTCTTCATATTAGCATTTTATAATTTTTTATTCGGGTAGTACCTACCCGTTAAGTTCATACTTAGTAGCTAATATACAATTCAACTACTACAATTCTATATGAAAAACTGATTACAATAATATTTCGCGTTCAAACTTTTTACAATATTTTACAAACTTACAATACCGCTATTTGATAAGGCTAAAAAGGAACATATATTTCATAGCATTATCCCCCAAGAAAGACAAGATTTTAGTTGCAATTGTTCCATTTTCAAGTGATATTCGTTTATATTAAATAAGTGCGAAGACAAAAGGCAGATTCGACAAATTGAAGACAAAAAGGTCCAAAAAGCTCAAAAGTACAAGATACAATTAAAAAGGTTCAAATTATTGATGAAGAACGTCTAAAAATGACAAGAGTACAAGTTACAAAACGCAAAGTACACGATATAAAATAGTACGCAAGGACGTTCGAAAATCCGGAACCGGGACATGAGTTAACTCTCAACGCTCGACGCAACGGTGTAAAAATTACGAGTCAACTATGCACAAGAATAAAATATAATATTTAAATAATTCATAATAAGAATAATATTAAATAATAAAAAGTTGTTAATTTAGCATAGTTCAGGGGTCGTAAATGAAAATTCAATTTCATATTTTGCCTATAAAAGGCGATGATTATCGATCAATTTAAAAGCATCCCTTTTTCTATCCTAAAAATCTATTATCAATATCAATATCTAAAAATCTCTATTATAATGTTAATGTAATAAGATATAACAATAATCTTAATTTTAATTTTAAATTATGATAATAATAAGATTTATGATAGAGATCGTTTGAGTGTGTAAGTCGAAATTCTGTCCGTGTAACGCTACGCTATTTTTAATCATTGTAAGTTATGTTCAACCTTTTTATATTAATGTCTCGTAGCTAAATTATTATTATGCTTATTTAAAACGAAGTAATCATGATGTTGGGCTAATTACTAAAATTGGGTAATTGGGCTTTGTACCATAATTAAGGTTTGGGCAAAAGACCGACACTTGTGGAAATTGGACTATTGACTATTAATAGATGGGGGGTATTGTCTAATTGAGTGACAACTCATTGGAGTCTATCGAACCTATCTTCAAATTAATTATCCTAATAATTAATAATGATTATGGTTGTCCTATTTAGTGACGTTCATATGGAATCTATTATAATCATTTAATTAATTATTCGGGTTGGGTAATTGATTATTCAAACTGATCAAGTGGGTAAATTAATATTCATATCTAATCAAAACAGGGGTAGATTACATACAGTGATAACTGGTGTAATTGTTGACAGAAGTGATAACTGCGTCACAGTTTAAATCCTTAATTAGTTGGAATATTTGACTTTGGGTATAAGGGTAATTTGACGAGGACACTCGTACTTTATATTTATGACCGATGGACTATTATGGATAAAAACCAGATATGTATCAAATAAACCATGACAAAGGACAATTAACCCGAGTAACAATTAATTAAAATCAAAACGTCAAACATCATGATTACGGAAGTTTAAATAAGCATAATCCTTTTATTTCATATTCTATCGCAATTTTATTTATTGTTATTTTATTTATCGTCATTTATTTATTTTACGCACTTTAATTATTGTCATTTATCTTTACGCTTAAAAATATAAAATCGACAAACCGGTCATTAAACGGTAAAAACCCCCCTTTTATAATAATATTACTACTTATATATATATATATTTACATAAATATAGTTTTATAAAAATATAGTACGTAATCACTAGCTCCCTGTGGAACGAACCGGACTTACTAAAAACTACACTACTCTACGATTAGGTACACTGCCTATAGTGTTGTAGCAAGGTTTAGGTATATCCAATCCGTAAATTAATAAAACTTGTGTCATATTTTGTAGTATTTCCTAGTAAAAATAATACTATTTCGTACCCTCACGCTACATTATCAAGTTTTTGGCGCCGCTGCCGGGGAGCGCTAAAACGCTATATTTTTAATTATAATAATATTGAAATAAAATATAATAATATAATAATATTGAAATAGAATATAATTATATAATAATATTGAAATAGAATATAATAATATAATAATATTTTAGAATCAAAATTTGATACGTAAAGTTTTAAAAAGTCGTATTTATTAAATACTTCAGGGGTATATTATGTAACTTGTAATTAATAATTTCTATCATATCGCTTTCATGTGAATAGTAAATTAATTAATTTCTTTTCATTTACTATTCATGAATAGTAAATGAATTAAAAAAAAGTTTTGAAAAAAAATAATAATTATAAAAAAATTATTAATTTGTAAAAAAAAATCGTTTTAAAAAAAAAAAAAAAAGCTAAAAAAAAAATTATTAAAAAAAAATATATTTTTTTAAGATTTTGTCTATAAAAAAAAAATGTTTTTTTTTAGTTTTATTACCTTTAGATTTTTAGACTATAGTCGCAACTTTTAGTATTAAGTTTAGTTTTGCCATAGTTATTTTTACTTCTAGAATTTTTAGGCTTTGCCGTAAAATCCCTTAAGTGCTTATTCCTTAGACTAAGTTTTAGGTGCTTTAGAATTTTACGACGCCGTATTTCGCACTACTTTCTTATTTTTATTTTTCGACGCGCAATCTATTTCTTTCTTATTTCTCGCCATTCTAGTTTTTAGGACTTAAAATTTTTTCTACTTCTTCTCTAAATTTCTTAAAATTACGAAAATTTATTTTAAGTGGTTAAATTGATAGACATCAAAATTTTCTGGTTCGTAGTAATAGTTGGATTTGTACGTGGACCGGGTTATTGGAGCCAAACAGTACTCAATTATATTGAGACCAAACGAATCCTGCCCCTCTGCTGCATCTTTTGGCTATTCAAAACGTGGGCAAAATCAGAAAAGTCTATTGATTGGATAACTTATTATAATTTTTCTTTCCTTTTAAAAACTAATAGGATATTCAGTGAATGCACCGAGTAAAACGTTCACCACCTTTCATACGTTCACCACCTATAACTCGATCAAGACATCTAGCCAATATTGTCGCCGTTGATTTTTCTTTAGAATCGTCATCCAGTCAACCAAGTACTTCAGTTCAAATTTCCGATAATCCATCTTTTGAACCCGACTTCACAATTAAGAACCCGGAGCATATTCAAGGACAATTCCAAGATCTTGAACCACTAATTATTCCTCCTGAGCCACAAACCATTAAATCAGAATCCTCTAGTGATTCGTATTCAACAAATTCAATCATGGAAAATCTAGAACCTCTAAGTATGGAAGATCGAATGAGAGCCACACGCACGGGCCAAGGTCACGCCATTATTAAGCCAGAAGTTAATGCGCCAGATTATGAAATCAAAGGACAAATTCTACACATGGTAACTAACCAATGCCAATTCAGTGGTGCACCGAATGAAGATCCTAACGAACACCTTCGTACGTTTAAAAGAATTTGTACACTATTCAAAATCCGAGAAGTGGAAGATGAGCAGATCTATCTCATGTTGTTTCCCTGGACTTTAAAGGGAGAAGCCAAAGATTGGTTAGAATCGTTACCTGAAGGGGCGATTGACACATGGGATGTTTTAGTTGAAAATTTTCTTAAACAATTCTTTCCGGCATCTAAAGCCGTGAGACTTCAAGGAGAAATTGTTACGTTCGCGCAAAAGCTAAATGAAACATTATATGAGGCGTGGACAAGATTCGGAAGGATGTTGAGAGGATGTCCTCAACACGGTTTAGACACTTACCAAATAGTACAAATATTCTACCAAGGTGTCAACGTTGCTACACGAAAAGACATCGACATAACAGCTGGTGGTTCCATTATGAAGAAAACCGCAACTGAAGCTTACAAAATTATTGATAACACAGCCTCCCACTCGCATGAGTGGCACCAAGAAAAAGATATCGTTAGATCATCTAAAGCGGCTAGAGCCGATTCTAGCCATGACTTTGATTCCGTTTCCGCAAAAATAGATGCTTTCGAAAGAAGAATGGAAAAGATGAATAAAGATATTCACGCAATACGAATCAGTTGTGAGCAATGCGGTGGACCACACTTATTGAAAGATTGTCACATTGAACCAACATTGGAACAACGAGAGAATGTTTCCTATATGAACCAAAGGCCGGGAAATAATTATCAAAATAATTATCAACCGCCAAGGTTAAACTTAAATCGAAATCAAAACATTCTTTACAATCCAAAAGGACCCGAAAATAACTGGTATAACCAACAAGGTCCGAATAACCAACCAACTCAAAACAACACTTTCAATCAACAAAGACCTGGCTTATATAAACCACAACAACAAACCGAAGAGAAAAAGTCAAATATGGAAGACGTGGTATTCAAGCTAGTTGAATCTCAAACACAATTTATTGAAACTCAAACCCAAACGAACGAGAGATTTGATCAGTCATTAAGAACTCAACAAGCTTCCATTTTGAATCTAGAAAAACACGTAGGTACTCTTGCTAGCATGATGAGTGAGAGGGAACAAGGAAAGCTACCGAGTAATACTGAAGTAAATCCTCGGAATGAGAATGTTAATATGGTTTCAACGAATTCTGAAAAACCAGCACCAGAAGATGGGAAGGTTTTAGATGAGAGTAACAATGAAGAAGTTACACCACCACCACCCGAGTATGTAAAGCCAGTGGTGGCACCATACAAACCACCCATCCCGTTTCCAAGAAAAGGAGTTGAGTATGAGCAAGTGATAGGTAATAAAGATTGTGATACCTCTGGAAAGAAGAAGAAGAAAAAGAATAAGAAAGTGCAAGAAAAAAAAGCCGTAAATATAAACCCGGTGAAGACATTTCCACCAAAACCTCCACCTAGGGTAGGTGATCCGGGTGAATTTATTGTTCCTTGTCTACTTAGTGATTGTGTCATGTATGATACACTAGCAGATTTAGGTGCAAGTGTAAGTGTTATGCCTCTTTTCTTATATAAGAGATTAGGTGTAGGTAAGTTAAGTTCAACGGATATGAGTGTTCGACTCTTTGATCAAACCATTAAGCACCCAGTTGGAATTGCTGACAACCTACCCGTTCAAGTAGGTAATTTAACCTTTCTAGTCGAATTTATTGTCATTGACATAGAAGAGGACCCAAACATTCCTCTAATTTTAGGTCGGCCATTCTTAGCGTCCACCAAGGCGTTATTTGATGTAGGAAATGGAAGAATGACACTTAAAACTGGTGACAAATCGATCACCTTTATGATTCGAAAGTCTAAATCTCCACCAGCCAAAACCGTTGAACCAGTAAAAACAATTGGTAAGAACCATGTGCTTTTACCAACTCCAACGGTAATACTTAGCAATAATGAAACGCCTAAGTGTGGGGAAAATGAAGTAACACCTAATGATGACATGATAACAAAGAACCCCGTTGTTGATACGAAATTAAATGATCCCGTTATTAATAGTTCAATAAAGAAACTTATTAAACGGATTCGCGATGCTAGAACCAAGGGGAACTTTAAGTTATGTAACCGGTTAGTATCCAATCTATCACCTAAAGAAAAGGAGAAACTAGTTGAAATTGTGGATATTACACAGGAATCCGACCAATGGCTTAAAGAAAAAGTCACAGATATGCAAGTTGATTATGGACCAAGAGAAATTGACGATGAAGCTAATCACAATTTCGACACCACAGCTACCTAAGTGTGGGGAGATTCAAATGTTCTAAAAGGAAAATGTTGTCGAGAGTTAATTGTTCTGTTCTCGTGTAGTTTCGAGAATGGAATCCGATTGGTCTTTTTCGCTAGCAGACACTAAAGAACTAGTTTTCTCCCTCCATTCTGAATCTTTTTATTTAGTAGGTTTTATATAAAATTAATATGCTTTTTAAATTTATGTTTTGAATGATTTTAAAAACAAAAATTTACTTTATTTCATTAAGTTTAAAAAATGATTTCTAAAATTCGTCGTGAGTTAAAGACTAGGTCGTTGAGCCGAAATTGCTTTACCCGAGGGCGGGGCGACAAATTTTGTTATCATTTAATTTTATTGATCTAAAGTATGCAAAAAAAATATTATATTAATTTTTGAACGTGGGGTTATATACCAAACTTCAAAAATATGTATATATGTTTGTATTTTATGTTATGTACACAACAGGGTAAAATAGCGCACTTTCAAAGACTGTCATTAAGTTCAACAAAAAGCTACTAATTTTGATGACAAGACGCAAAATATCAAATGTGATGTAAAATAATATGCTTACAAACTGGGTATTTTTAATCACTTTTCTACACTAATCACCCTCATGAATTTATAATTATATTCTGATTTCATGCAAATGAGGGCATTGCATGATCTCAAGTGTGGGGAAGGGTTATAAATTCTCTCGGGTTTACACTTAGTTTATTTGCCAAATTTTGTGAAAATTTGAAAAAATTTTCAATTAAATGAACTCAAAATCATGTTTATACATATTTATGAACTATGAAAACTAGGTGATAATATCGAAATTATCGTTACCTCGAAAAGGACATAAATTGAGAAACACCCTAAAACGCTTGAATTCATTTAAAATGAAATAGAAGAAAATAAAAAGGCAAAGAAAGAAACTAAGTGTGGGAAGAATGTACCAAGTTATTCAATTTAAAACATATATCACATATTTTTGTACAAGATTATTGCAGGTACTTTTGCTTTGGACGATACTAATCAGTTTTACCCGATTTACTGTAATACATTTGAAAGAAAGATGGATCTACACGATGAATCAATTCCATCATTAAAAGGAAGTAAAGTCTTCCGAAAAAGACACGCGCTTCTTGATTTAGGTCATGAAGTTGTCGTCCAGACCAGCTGTAGGTTGACGAAAAATCTAGAAAAGTCATCACTAAAATCAGCAGGAAATCTACGGACCTCAGCATCAAACAGGGTCGCCAAGTGGTCAGATTTATCCTAACCATGAGAAGGATTTATCTCGTACAATGGGGAGGCACCGTGCAAATTAGCTTGATAAGACTAATGAATCAGATCCCCAGAAAAGGATAATCTCCTTAAAGATTAAAAATCAGCTTTTAAGACTGATAATACTCAATCCTAGAGATTGACCTTAAAGATTGAGAATTCAAACTCATGGAATTCGATGATATCTAAACTCGAGCATGAACGAGAAAATATTTTGATCAAAAATACAAACCGATTTGTTTTCTGAAAAACCATTTTCAATGCGTTCATTACCATTGAACGTAAAATCCTAAGAAATTCACCTGGAATTCATTAGGTCACCTGAACCAAATCGGGTGTCAACCGTAAGAACGGTGGTTGCATAGCATGGTCGGAGACAGGACCTTGTGCCAGACCGAAAAATTATAGGATGATCTTTAATATCGCTCCTACCAAGGATAGTTCTAGCATCCGACACGTTAATAAGACCATAATCATCTGCATGTCACGGGACATTGCCTTAACAGTTTCTTGTTCATCGCTTTCCTTTACAACCGGACGGTAGTTTACAGAAAGGTAATATACGGAACAAATAAACTGGATGTGTGCTTTCCGATACCGGGATAGCAGTGGATTACACGAACCTAAAAGTTTTAGCCAAAATATTGATCCACAAATATATTTTGCAACACCGATGATGGATCAAATCAGAAAACTTATCTAGGGTAAAAGCTAGAATGAATTTTCAAAAGATCAAATGTTTTCATAAAGATCCAATTTCCTTAATGGATCTAAATTTTTATAGTCATGTGGGACTGTAAACCATATCGTTACTACCATTGTTTATACCGCCATATCAAAATCACTGATGTACAAAGTGTGAAGAATAAAGAAGTGATTCTAGTATTTCAAGACTATATTGCTTGAGGACAAGCAACGCTCAAGTGTGGGGATATTGATAAGGCTAAAAAGGAACATATATTTCATAGCATTATCCCCCAAGAAAGACAAGATTTTAGTTGCAATTGTTCCATTTTCAAGTGATATTTGTTTATATTAAATAAGTGCGAAGACAAAAGGCAGATTCGACAAATTGAAGACAAAAAGGTCCAAAAAGCTCAAAAGTACAAGATACAATTAAAAAGATTCAAATTATTGATGAAGAACGTCTAAAAATGACAAGAGTACAAGTTACAAAACGCAAAGTACACGATATAAAATAGTACGCAAGGACGTTCGAAAATCCGGAACCGGGACATGAGTCAACTCTCAACGCTCGACGCAACGGTGTAAAAATTACGAGTCAACTATGCACAAGAATAAAATATAATATTTAAATAATTCATAATAAGAATAATATTAAATAATAAAAAGTTGTTAATTTAGCATAGTTCAGGGGTCGTAAATGAAAATTCAATTTCATATTTTGCCTATAAAAGGCGATGATTATCGATCAATTTAAAAGCATCCCTTTTTCTATCCTAAAAATCTATTATCAATATCAATATCTAAAAATCTCTATCATAATGTTAATGTAATAAGATATAACAATAATCTTAATTTTAATTTTAAATTATGATAATAATAAGATTTATGATAGAGATCGTTTGAGTGTGTAAGTCGAAATTCTGTCCGTGTAACGCTACGCTATTTTTAATCATTGTAAGTTATGTTCAACCTTTTTATATTAATGTCTCGTAGCTAAGTTATTATTATGCTTATTTAAAACGAAGTAATCATGATGTTGGGCTAATTACTAAAATTGGGTAATTGGGCTTTGTACCATAATTAAGGTTTGGGCAAAAGACCGACACTTGTGGAAATTGGACTATTGACTATTAATAGATGGGGGGTATTGTCTAATTGAGTGACAACTCATTGGAGTCTGTCGAACCTATCTTCAAATTAAGTATCCTAATAATTAATAATGATTATGGTTGTCCTATTTAGTGACGTTCATATGGAATCTATTATAATCATTTAATTAATTATTCGGGTTGGGTAATTGATTATTCAAACTGATCAAGTGGGTAAATTAATATTCATATCTAATCAAAACAGGGGTAGATTACATACAGTGATAACTGGTGTAATTGTTGACAGAAGTGATAACTGCGTCACAGTTTAAATCCTTAATTAGTTGGAATATTTGACTTCGGGTATAAGGGTAATTTGACGAGGACACTCGCACTTTATATTTATGACCGATGGACTATTATGGATAAAAACCAGATAGGTATCAAATAAACCATGACAAAGGACAATTAACCCGAGTAACAATTAATTAAAATCAAAACGTCAAACATCATGATTACGGAAGTTTAAATAAGCATAATCCTTTTATTTCATATTCTATCGCAATTTTATTTATTGTTATTTTATTTATCGTCATTTATTTATTTTACGCACTTTAATTATTGTCATTTATCTTTACGCTTAAAAATATAAAATTGACAAACCGGTCATTAAACGGTAAAAACCCCCTTTTATAATAATATTACTACTTATATATATATATATATATATATATATATATATATATATATATATATATATATATATATATATATATATATATATATATATATATATATATATATATATATATATATATATATATATTTACATAAATATAGTTTTATAAAAATATAGTACGTAATCACTAGCTCCCTGTGGAACGAACCGGACTTACTAAAAACTACACTACTCTACGATTAGGTACACTGCCTATAGTGTTGTAGCAAGGTTTAGGTATATCCCATCCGTAAATTAATAAAACTTGTGTCATATTTTGTAGTATTTCCTAGTAAAAATAATACTATTTCGTACCCTCACGCTACATCATCACTATTCTACATATAGTATGAAATATAGCACACAATAACTTTAATACAAGGCAGTTGCGAAGACAATTCTAGTTAACGCGCAAGTCTTTCAGCAAAGGCAATAAAGACACGTAATTCATAAGTCCAGAAACAAGTCATGCATTCGGGTTTTACTAGTACTATTTCCCATCCTTGATCTTGTGGAAAATAACCATTGTGACTGTTGGCTAGGCAGCATGTTGTAACGTTTTCAAAAGGACGGGGGTCACGTAATGCCCAACAGCCCCGCAATAATCTAAAAATCTTATTTCTCACCCCAACTACTGAATCCGTCACTTGTGGGAATATTTTATTTAGTAGTTGCAATCCTATGTTCTTTTTCTCGATTTGGTGAGAAGCGAACATTACTAACCCGTAGACATAACATGCTTCTTTATATTGCATGTTTGAAGCTCTTTCTAAAGAATGAAGTCCTATGTTAGGATAGGTAGAGTCAAAATAGGCTCTCAACCCGTAGCATAAAATTGCATCTGGGTTCCCCGCATTCAATGCTTTAAAGAAAACACGGCGTAACTTATGGTCTCCCCAATGTGATATACCCCATCTATTAAAGGAAGGCCTTTTATAAACTAAGACATGCCTGGAACGTCTTTCAAATGTTTGACAAACTAATTTCGCCATAAATAATGATGCCGATGAACTCTGACCGACTCTAGACAAGATTTCATCAATCATGTCCCCGCGTAGGTCTTCTAAAATATTCGGTTGTCTATCCTTAACGTCCATTGTGTGTTTTTTTATACTGTAAAAATAGACGAGGATTAGATTCATAAAAGATAATTAACAAACAATACAAGCAATTTTTACATAACATGAAAATACAAGCACACTACAATACATATATTACACAACATGATTACAACTCTTTATTCTGACTCACTCGTTTATTCCTCTTCGGACTTGGTTCGTTTCGCTAATTTCCTAGGGATATATGGTGCTCCCCTAATACGGGCCGTTCTTTTCTCAAATGTTCTAGAAATACCTGGTGGCTTAGATGTTCCCGGGTTATAATGAAAGTTTAAGAAATACGGGTGTTTACGGTACACCCCATCAGGGTACTTCATGTTAACATAAAGTTCATCGGTTTTGGGCTCGGGTTTTTCTATTTTAATGCCTTTTCCCTTATTGTTTTCTTTTGCTTTTTCAAATTGGGTCGAGGTAATTTCTATAACATCATCAGAATCCTCATCGGAATCCGATTCATCAGAAAACTAGTAATTTTCCCAATATTTTGCTTCCTTGGCGGAAACACCATTGACCATTTTTAACTTTGGTCCATTGGTTGAGGATTTTCTTTTATTTAACCGTTTTTCTGTAGTTATTAATATTTCTTCCTCCGGAACCTCTTCTTCTTTCGGTTCCTCTTCTTCCGATTCCTCCTCTTCCGGTTCCTCCTCTTCCGATTCCTCCTTTTCCGGTTCTTCCTCGGGAATTTATGAATCTTCCCAAAATATATTCGACTCTTCATTATTATTAGGTGAGTCGATGGGATTTGTACTAGATGTAGACATCTATCACACAATATCAAACACGTTAAGAGATTAATATATCACATGATATTTACATGTTAATAATATACAGTTTCCAACAAAAAGTGTTAAGCAATCATTTTTTTTTAAAGAAAACACGGTCGAAGTCTAGACTCACTAATGCATCCTAACAAACTCGGTAAGACACGCTAATGCAAATTTCTAGTTCTCTAAGACCAACGCTTGGATATCAACTGAAATGTCCCTTTCATATCGATTATAAATGTTCCATATTAATTGATTTTGTTGCGAGGTTTTGACCTCTATATGAGACGTTTTTCAAAGAGTGCATTCGATTTTTCAACAAACCATAACCTTTATTTTATCGATAAAGGTTTAAAAATATTACGACGATTATCAAATAATGACTCCAACTCTTGTCCACAAATTAGCATGCAACAGAGGAAGCTCTTAATTATCACCTCAGAATAAACATGCTTTAAACGTCAACAAAGATGTTGGTGAGTTATAGGTTTAACCTATATATTTATCAATTAGTAATAATAGACCACAAGATTTCATATTTCCATTTCTTGTAAACAACATGCATGCATAAAAATCATTCATATGGATTGAACACCTGGTAACCGACATTAACAAGATGCATATAAGAATATCCCCTATCATTCCGGGACATCCATCGGACATGATAAAACAACATCGATGTACTAAAGCATCCGTAACCATGGATGGGGTTTGTTAGGCTCAATAGATCTATCTTTAGGATTCGTGTCAATTAGTAGATTGGTTTACTAATTCTTATGCTACCAAGCAAAAAGGGGCATATTCGGCTTCAATCATTCACCCATAGAATGTAGTTTCGATTACTTGTGTCTATTTTGTAAAACATTTATAAAACTGCATGTATTCTCATCCCAAAAATATTAGATTTTAAAAGTGGGACTATAACTCACTTTCACAGATTTTTACTTTGCCGAAAATAAGACTTGGCCACTAGTCGATTCACGAACCGATAACAAGTATGTACATATATATCAAAGTATGATCAAAATACATTCACAACATTTTTATTACGTTTTAACGATTTAAGTTTATTAAGTCAGCAGTCCTCGTTAGTAACCTACAACTAGTTGTCCACAGTTAGATGTACAGAAATAAATCAATATATATATTATCTCGAATCAATCCATGACCCAGTGTCTACAAGTCTTAGACTTGATCACAACTCAAAGTATATATATTATTTTGGAATCAACCTCAACCCTGTATAGCTAACTCAAACATTACTGCATATAGAGTGTCTATGGTTGTTCCAAATAATATATATAGATGGGTCGATATGATATGTCAAAACATTGTATACGTGTCTATGGTATTCCAAGATTACGTAATATATGTTAGAATACATGTATAATACAATATAAGTTGGTTAAGTTATGATTTGTATAGATTTGTTACAAATTTCACGTAGCTACAACAAGCAAAATTATTCAATCTTGTTTTACCCATAACTTCTTCGTTTTAAATCCGTTTTGAGTGATTCAAGTTGCTATGGTTTCATATTGAACTTAAGTTTATGAATCTAAACAGAAAAATTATAAGTTTAAAGTCGGAAATACAGGTTACAAGTCATTTTTGTAAAGGTAGTCATTTTAGTCAAAAGAACGACGTCTAGATGACCATTTTGGAAAACATAATTCCACTTTGAGTTTAACCATGATTTTTGGATATAGTTTCATGTTCATAAGAAAAATCATTTTCCCAGAAGAATAGCTTTTAAATCAAAGTTTATCATAGTTTTTAATTATCCAAACCAAAACAGCCCCCGGTTTTACTACGACGGCTTATATCCGGTTTTACGGTGTTCTTCGTGTTTCCAGGTTTTAAATCATTAAGTTAGCATATCATATAGATATAGAACATGTGTTTAGTTCATTTTAAAAGTTAAGTTAGAAGGATTAACTTTGTTTATGAACAAGTTTAGAATATACTAAACCCCTTTCAGCATTCAGCTGCTTCTCTAGATCACTAACCTTCACCTGCTCCTCCTCAACTTTCTTCCTTTCAGCCTCGACCAATTTATCCTTCTCCTCTTGCATGGCAGCAGCAGCATCTTGAGCATTTTTCAACTCAGTTTCTTTAGCCTTTACTGTTTTTTGGGCGTCAGCCAAGGAACGTTCAGCATCAATAGCTCTCTTGCGAGTATTTGCACCTTCATCCATCTCAGTACGGGCTATGGCAAGCACAGACTCCTGATGCTTCTGTAGTTGCAGAGAGGACTCTAGGTGATTGATCAACAATACAGTAGTTGCAGCGGTTGATTCCCTAAGTTGATCAGAGCGGAGAGCATTGAAATGAGGTTTTAGCTCAGGGATAGCATAACCCTGCAAAAGAAAAATGTCATGATCAATATTGACAATTCTTGAAAATAGAATGCAAGCACATAATTGCAACATATTTTATCATTAATACCTGAAGAACAGTTGAAAAATCTTTCCCCTTGGTGGCAGGGTTATCAATTAACGCCTGCAGCGTGCTCACATAAGCACGAATGGATGGCTCTTGAACGTTTGATGATGTGACCGGAGGGATAGTGGTGCTGGGGGTGGAGAATGATAGGAGGCGTCGTCTTCCAACCTCTGCTCATGAAATTCAGCTTCATCAAATAGAGTAAAGTTCTGCTCAGGAGTTTTCAGAACTTTATCTCCTTAACTTTCAAGATTCTCCTCTAGCCTCTGCTCACCACCTTCAGCAGCTTTTCCTTGATTATCATCAGAATCTGCTAAAATCATGAACATAAATAAATTAGCAAACATACTAGTTATAAGCAAAGATATATGCAGTATCAAGAAAGGGCAAAGTGGGCATACTTCTTCTACGTTTCAGCTTTGGGCTTCCCTCAGTGCTTTTTGCCCTCTTAGAGCCTATGCTCTTCTTGCGTGTCTTTTTTATTGGAGGAGGAGTAGGGAGTGTCTCACCAGTAATGTCAACCGAGCCTGTTGTTTGCTGCTCAGTAGTGGTGTCCTCCGCCGTCCGCTCAGAATCTGTCCGTTCAGATTCGAACTCACTATCAGAACTGCCACCACTGCTTTCTTCACCCTTTTCAGCAGCAGCAGCAGCAGCCTCAGTCTCAGCTATAATCGTCTATGCCTCTAGCTCGACAGGCGTCTTATCACGAGCAGTGATAACCACATCATCCTCAAGGTCGAGGGATAACAGAGCAGAACGAACAAGGATTTCGGTATTTGCTGCAAAAATTAAACAAAGACAAAAATAGCAATATAAGCAACAATAACATAAAGTAGACAGACATTTATGTATATTAGGATGATCATATCACATCCTACCCTTGTTTTTCTGACGGAGTACTGGCACATAAGTAGTTGGCCATTCCTGGCTTACTCTGCACAACACAAGAATCCCCTCATACTTTTCATATGATCTGGGCGGAAGGTAGAGATATTTCAGACGATCCACTATTCGTCTCTCTGAGTTGGTTATCTTAACACCCTTTCCCACACCAGGATCTAAAGGCTTCCATTTCCGGACAACGGAATACTCTTCCGGAATTACTATCTCGTCAATAAAGAAAAATGGACTCTTCTAGCCTTTCAAGTTTGACACTTTATTAGTACCAATAAAATGTACATTTCGTTTATTGTCAATAGTAAGCCAACACTGGCTAATCGTACGAATTCTAAAAAGAGAGATAAAAACTTTAATGCGAGGCTTAATATTGACAGCATTGCAGTACATTTCAAACAGGATAATTTTTTGAAGGCCTTGGGGATGCATTTGGCTAAGGCAGGTTTTATAATATCTAAGGATGCGTTTTATAATATCTAAGGATGCGGAGGAGAAATTTAGTAAGAGGAACGCGGAGATTGCCGTGAGTAAGTTGTAAAGCATATAAAGAAATTTTTCCGGTAGGAGGATCGTTGGCAGTTTGCCTGTTAGTAGGAAGAATAGGGTTGTATTGATTAAGATGACGAACAGCAATCTTCAAGCCGTCCAAATGGCTCGCCGATAATGATGATGCCATTGTGCTAACCTCAGGCAGATCAGTGGTTTCTGGAGAAGAAACCTCAATGTGTTCTTGGCCAGTACTCGGTGCAGAAGCCATGGTAATAAAGTAAAAAGATATCAACAAGAAAGAAATAGCAGTAAGATGAAGTGTAACTGACCTTGGAAGACGATAAACCTTAAAGAGTTGAAAGTTGAAGAAAGTGATGACGATTTGGGAAGAAATGTGCTTTTTGGATCTTGGCAAAGGTAAAAAAGTGAAGGTAAAAGGGTTATGACGATTTATATAGGAGTTCATCGATGCAATTTTTATGGACACGATTGCGACACGTGTACGGGCAAGTTTAAACGTGGGGTACGAAGTCACACTTTTTCTAGTTGGAGGCGCGTGGAGAATCTCAACCATTTAAAATTAATCATCACAGCGTCAGTAAATTTCATCTGCAATTAATTCCTGTAACGTTTTTCCTGATGCAAATGGAAAATGTGAAGACTTGTTTGGCACAATTTTCAAAATTTATTTTGAATATTGTTTGGCATGCGTTGGCAGAAGTTTAACAACTTAATCCTTTTTCAAATGCTTAAGTCATTAAACTGAGGGGACTTAATGGTGTATCCTATCGTATACACGCATAAAGGCACAATATTCGCATGAAAATAGCATCAGGAACACTGAGAACAATGGTTTTGTGAAACTGTCCGTCAAGCGTTCTCCGCTGTGCAGGCTGCTTCCATCATGCATAAGCCCTGAAGGCCGCCTAACGCTTAAGCCCTGACCGGAGAACGTCACATCTAGCGCATATTTCAGATCACGAATAACAGAACGTATCATCAGCTGACACGTGTCCCCGAACAATCCGGTGGATCTGACACTATAAATAGACCCCCTGGGTCATCATTTTACACATTCAGACATTCGGACAACTTGTGAGCAGAGATTTCACCTTTCTCTCTCACATAGTATTTTCTCTCACTAGAAGTCATTCGGCTAGTAGCTCGGCGCTCAGCGAACAAAAGATTGATTAAGGCACCCCACAAGTTTCTATACTTGTGAACCGGGTCTGCAGGGATTATTTCCTGAGGGTAAACATCAATCGGCAACATTCTCCCACTTTTAGCTATATCACTTCTAGTATTGTGCTAACACACTAAGCCTTACCTCATAAGGAAATAGGTGTTAACACTCAACAATCCTGGAATAATTTCTACAGCACGAGCACACATTGGAGGATCAAACCAACCAATAAACCTGCACTTTGACCTCTATTTAAAGAAAAAACAAAAATTAGTTTAGTAGATCAACTAATTGCGTTCGAATTTAAGGTTAGCATACAATTGAATCGATTTCAAAAACAAAAGGAGTTTTAGATTTACCTGTTGTGGACACCCGTAAAACCTTCGACCTGGGTTACTATCAGTCCATGCACAAACTATTGTTGCAAGACGACCACACCAGCAATTCACCATTGCAATTTAGGGTTTGTGACCTTATTCAGCTACAGGTATCGACATAAAATAAAAAGGGAGAAAAAAGAGAGTGAAAAACGATTTGGGGATATAAGAAACCCTAAATAGTGGAAGGGAAAAAGGTAATAAATGAAGCAAATAATTTAAACGGACAATTTTACCCATCACGTGTTTGGCACGTGATTACACTTGACGGTTGAAATAAACGTCCGTCAGAATTGGGGACCATTTACACCGGATGTGTAAACCACAAGGACCACGAACGACGAAAATGAACATCAGGGACCATTTACCCCTTTTCATGTAAACCACATGGACCATTTATCCAATTTTCTCATTTAGAAACTTGATGTTCAACTTCATCTTCAATTTCTTGATCATAAATTTCAATGGTGATCATGAAGTCCCCGGCTTGGGTAATATTCCACATCACAAGCTGTGTTTTTATCTAATATGATTAATATGATTAATGGTGTATGTGTATGTCGATTAAGGTTATGCTAGTAGTGAGGATGTCGATTAAGGTTATGCTAGTAGTGAGGAATCGAGACCTCAAAAATACAAAGAAGCTCATGAATAATGCAAACATTTCAAGAAAAGATTAATTAATTAGAGATTCGGTTCTGTTTTTGAGTCAACAATAAGCGTCGATTTATTGGCATCTTGACTGCCGTTTAGAGCCTAAATTGAATACCAGGTAGGATTTAAAACCCATGGAAATTTGATTCTATCGTTTTCATGACGTCTCAATTTTATTTTTAGATTTTTTTTACTATTTTTGAAAAAAAAAAATTCCCACTAATTGGCTGGGGGTCCATTCGGAAGCAATCTCTTTATCCGTCGAATAGAGAGAATAATGACTTTCTCTAGTTTTAAGAGTGTTTCACTTTGGGTGTAGAAATGACTTGTTTTTATTCTCGGATAGAGGAAAGATTGTCTACATCCTATCTCCCTCATACATCACTGGATTTTGTTGTTCTTGTGTTGTTGTTAATTAATTATATATTATGTGATTGCTTAATGATCTGCAACTATCCACTTTAGGTCGTTAAGGCAAGAAGCCAAGATGGGAATTTATTTCTTACAAAATACATGTCTTGCAATCAAATGTTCAACTTTCTTTCAAGAAATAAGAATCAAAAATCATAGATCCGAAGATCAAAATTAGTACAAACGATATAGACTTCATCAAGTCTCGTTGACAATATTGTTGCCCAACGTTCTACTTGAATACAACAATTGATACAAGCTCTATCTCTAAAATCAATACAGACGACAAATACTAACAGACGCTACAAACATACAAACAAAAAAATAAACGTATAAACCATTTCTACTTAAACTTCTTGCGCCACAACAAAGTAAATCCAAAGAATCACCCACAACTCCCCGCATACAAGTACAATTCCCAACCGCCAAAATTCGAAAACCTGCTAACTAGAAATTAGTTACCGGGAACAATTAGGTGACCAAGGAATCGATCACGGTAAAAGAGACAAAAGATCAAGTTATGGTGCACGACAATCAGATTTTCAAACCGGGAGCTAGGAAAACCGAGAACACAAATGAGACATAGTTGAAAAAATGGTTAATGAAACAAAAACCAGGGCATGAATAAATGATTGAGCAAAGTCGATAGCCTAACTAATCGGCGATGACAAAACAAACACAACTCCAGAAGAAGGTCTATACCGGCATCCACCACGAACCCAAACCACCCACACTCCAACCAAACCCGACAGAAGCTCCAACAAAAGATCTGGCACTCAACTAGAAAGCAAATCTGACAGATAATAAGAAAAGAAGAAACGAATGGTGCGGGAAGGACAACCGACAAATAGTGGAGCTCGCCAGGAAAAGAGAAAAAAAATACACCCTGGATGTTGCCTGAAAGATGCGAAAATTGGATCAAAACCCTCTATGCAACCCCTCGAAGTCGAGCACGGAACACTAAAAAAGCGTTCGCTACCTGCACACAACAAGTAGAGGTGGCCGCAAAACTTAACAGAACACAACATTACAATCACCTTATAATGCGTTAAACTTACAATAAAATTATTGTTTCTAGGTATGTAAAAAGACTAAAAAGAGTAACGTTAATCGGGTGAATCTATGTACAGAAATGTTGCTCTTTGCGGTGTGATCTCTCAAAATAATACTTCCTTCGTCCCATATTAACCGTCCATTGATTAAAAACAAACACATAAGTCTTATAAATAAAATCATTACATTGTACTTTTTCTGAAATTTATAGATTTACTCTTTAATTTATATGTTTTTTTAATCATACATACATATATTAGAGATATTAATGAATTTTACATATCTTTCTTATCTTTAATAAGAAAACTTTTATGATGCTCTTTTCTATTCAAAACACCTACATGTCAAAATTCAAGCTTTTAGATTAGAATGCTAACTTTTAAACCCAACCATTAAAATTGCTTATGACATCATTTAAGTTTTTCAACAGCAGTTACTGTACTTTATTACATTCATGCCCTCATTTTAAATTTTTTACTCTAACCGTATGTATGTCTGTAGGGTGAAAAACCCAAATACACTTAAAACAGCCCAATAACCCATATAATCCCAATTAGAGAAACTCCAACCATTAGATGACTTTTAATCTCATCCGTTAGAAATCATTATGGCGACATTACGGTACAACCGGGGCACTTGGTTACCTTAATTACAATCAATGCCCTCAATCCATGTATCTTATGGTTTTCTTTTTCATGGTTGTTCAGGTTCTTTTTAGGGTTATTACCAAGTATTTAGCAGTTATCCTCAGTTCATCGACATCAAACACCTAGATAACCACCGCCTCAGTTCATTCTGATTATGCATAGTTCGTTTTATCATAATTAAAGGTTACGAATGAATATTAATTCCCAGAATGCAGTTTGAAAATTATGGTTGTCATTGTCAAAGGTAATTTGAGATCTCCAGATGGTTTTTTACAATGATAATAGTGAAGTCTCAATTGCATGATTATCTTTGTAAGTATTCATTATATAATGTTCTAAATTTTGTTGGGGTGCAAACCTATCCCACATAGGAGGGAGACAAAAACAAATGTATGTATATAAGTCTAAGGAGAAGTCCCTCTAATACCAATTGGTTTTAGAAAAGGATGGACTCTTAGACTTATATTGCAGGACATTGTGTTTGGGCTATGCGATCTTACAAATGGTATCAGAGCTAGGCTATAGCCCGATGTGGTGAACAACGCAGTGGTAGCGCATCCCTAAGCGCACGGTGCGACATGGCACACCCCTCAGTTTGCCAACGATAATGGAGCCATGGTGCCTTATATCGAAAGTCTTCCTTCCCAAGGCGTGGAAGTGCGGCGTGTCCCTATGGTGAAAGAAAAGTGAAAGAAAGAGATCGGCGGTATAAGAGGCGTGTCCCGGTAGTGAAAGAAAAGTGAAAGAAAAGAGACCGGTGATATAAGATGGCTGGAGTATCGTTGAAGGGGAGGCTCGGTGATGTGGTCTTCGGTTTGAGAGGAGGATTGTTTGGGGTGCAAACCTATCCCACATAGGAGGGAGACAAAAACAAATGTATGTATATAAGTCTAAGGGGAAGTCCCTCTAATACCAATTGATTTTAGAAAATGATGGGCTCTTGGGCTTATATTGTAGGACATTGTGTTTGGGCTATGCGATCTTACAAAATTTGTTGGAAATAGTAGGTTATGTATATTATTTGTGAAAGAGAGGATTGATGATTTAGATGTTTGATTGATCTTGAAAACTTTGTTTTATTGCTTATTGTTTTGCTTGATTACAAATAAGGGGTGAAACCCTCTATTTATACTACTCAATGGAGTAGTCTAGAACTCTTCATCAACTAATATCTAGATATTTCCTAAGTATTTTCTAGACTTAGATATTTTTACATGATTATTCTACACACATTGACTACTACACATTACATGAAGTTTCTAGATATTGGACTACAATCTTGATCCATATACTTGTATACTTGCAAGCCCATATCCAAAACAAATAGCCCAAATCAAGTTTAGTTTCCAACAGCCACCCTTAAACTTGATTTTGTCACTCTGAGCATATTCCGTAATCTCTGAAATGTCTCGTGTTTTAGGGGCTTTTGTGAAAATATCAGCAACTTGGTCAAATGACTTCGCGTACTTTATCTGCACCTCTTTATTTGTAACACACTCCCTGATGTAATGGTATTTCATATCGATGTGCTTGCTTCGATCATGGAAGACTGGATTCTTTGCTAGAGCAATCGCAGAATTGTTATCCACATATATCTACGTAGCTTCCTTTTAAAAAAACTTAAGCTCATTTAGTAACTTCCTGAGCCATATTGTATGACAGGTGCACGATGTTGCTACTATAAACTTGGCTTCACACGTTGACAGAGTTACAATGGGTTGCTTCTTCGAGCTCCATGTGAACGCCGTATCTCCCATATAGAACACGAAATCACTCGTACTCTTACGATCATCTATGTCTCCAGTCCAATCACTATCATTGTATCCAACTAGCTTGAAGTGATCAGAAGGCGAATAAAACAGGCCATAGTTAATCGTACCTTTGATGTAGCGAAGTATCCTCTTGGCCACCTTCAAGTGATTTATTGTAGGTGATTCCATGTATCGACTTACTAGTCCAACTCCGTAGAGAATATCTGGCCTCGTGCAGGTTAGGTACCTCAGACTTCCAACTAAACTCTTATATTGTGTCGGGTTCACCAAGTATCCTTCATCATCTTATGACAATTTGAGATTGCAATCCACCGGTGCGTTCATTGACTTGCAGTCATTCATCTTAAACTTCTTGAGCACCTCATTAGCATAACCTTTTTGGGATATGAATATTCCTTCTTTCTTTTATTTTACCTCGATCCCAAGATAGTAAGCCATAAGACCAATGTCGGTCATCTCGAACTCCCGAACCATTGCTTTCTTGAACTCCTCAAACATTTTGGAATTACTACCAGTGAATATCAAGTCATCCACGTATAGGCACACAATCATAACATCTCCATCATTGCTAACTTTTGTGTAGAGGGCATGCTCATGGGGGCATTTCGTAAAGTCATTCTGCTGGAAATACTTGTCTATCCTGCTATTCCATGCCCGGGGCGCTTGCTTCAATCCGTATAAGGTCTTTTTCAATTTTAGCACCTTATTCTTTGACTTCTTGCATTTCGAAGCATAGTGGCCAAATTTATGACAATTATAGCATTTGATTTGAGAATTGTCATACCTTGGCCTTCTACTTGTGTAGCCTCTCCCGCGACCTCTTGTCGGGTAAAAATTTTGACTTCTTTCTTCATTTCTGTAAGAACTATAACCTCCACGTTTGATATATCCTTGTCCTCGTCCTCGGCCACGTACTTGACCACGACCTCATTGACTCGTATGATGAGTCTTTTCACTGCTCTCTTCCTTGAAAGAGAGTTTTGCTTGTAAAGCTTGCTCCAAAGGCTCTTTACTTTTCTTATTAAACCTCTCTTCATGGGCTTGTAGTGAACCCATGAGTTCATCGATAGTCATTGATTCTAGATCTTTAGATTCTTCAATGGCTACGATTATATAGTCGAATTTTGAATCTAATGATCTAAGAATTTTCTCAATGACTCTTACATCACTTAGAGTTTCACCATTCCTCTTTAATTGATTGACAACCGCCAAGACTCTTGTAAAATAATCAGAAATTGATTCTGAGTCTTTCTTATTTAAAGATTCGAACTCACCTCATAGTGTTTGTAGTCGAACCTTTTTCACCTTATCAACTCCCTTATAAGAATTCTCCAAGATCTCCCATGCTTTCTTGGCGGTGGTTGCACTTGCAATTTTCTTAAAAGCTCCATCATCTACACTTTGTTGGATGATGGAAAGAGCCTTTTGATCATTCGTCTTCATTAATTTTTTCTCCTTGCTGAGAGGACCTTTTTTTGCAGGTTTCTCATAGCCTTCCTCCACAATCTCCCATAAGTCTTGTCCACCTAGGAAGGTCTTCATTTGGATGCTCCATCGATCATAATTATCCTTTGTGAGGTGAGGAAACGTGATGACATCGTTGGCCATCATCTTGTCGAACCAAGCTCTTGATACCAATTTGTTGGAAATAGGAGGTTATGTATATTATTTGTGGAAGAGAGGATTGATGATTTAGATGTTTGATTGATTTTGAAAACTTTGTTTTATTGCTTATTGTTTTGCTTGATTACAAATGAGGGGTGAAACCCTCTATTTATACTACTCAATGGAGTAGTCTAGAACTCTTCATCAACTAATATCTAGATATTTGCTAAGTATTTTCTAGACTTAGATATTTTTACATGATTATTCTACACACATTTACTACTACACATTACATGAAGTTTCTAGATATTGGACTACAATCTTGATCCATATACTTGTATTCTTACAAGCCCATATCCAAAACAAATAGCCCAAATCAAGTTTAGTTTCCAACAAATTTATCAACCTTTATCAATGTCAAATTTGTTTTTTTTAATTATTATTATTGATTTTGAATCTGAATTTCAAACTTGAAATTCAGCCCTGCACTCATATAAAGCATCTACATTTTTTAATAAATTTATTCGTATGTTTATAGAATGATAATCGAGAATGATGGTTGATAAAACACTCACTACAGAAGATTCATTGACTGTATCAGTATTCTCGTACGATTTGAAGATTCAATTACATGATTATCTTCGTAAGTATTCATTATATAATGTTACTGTATAAATTTCCCAGTCATTTAAAGTTTTTAATTTGTTGATCTGTGAATTTCATACTTGAATAATTAGATGATTATCTTCGTAAGTATTCATTATATAATGTCAAAAAAGGATGTTGCTGCTTTTTGTAGCTGTTAATGAAAAACTGTACCGACAAGTTTTGGGTTGATTTTCGTACAACCATAAATTTTTACTCCACAAATGTGGTTATTTATTCGTTTATTGTAAAAGATGCTAAACTAATGGTTTTATGAACTATTTAGTCTTTCCTAATTTGAGCTTTTCATATAGGGATATTAAATGTGCTAACATATTGGTTAGTGCAAGCGGATCAGTGAGGCTTGCAGAGTGTTGGAGATGTTAACAAGAAAAATTCCGTACTCCCACTTAGAAGGGGTATGACCTGGATTTTAATCTTGTGCTATGAAAAAGTACCTAAATTTACTAACAAGTTTTGTATAAGTAGAGGGGACGAGATGGGCGTTCAAGTGGACTGGATAACGGGTCAAAAGGGACAATTTATGGTACATGTGTAACGATAACATCTGCAACTATTTTTGGTTCGGGTGATTTGGCTTCGGTGTCCGTCGGTGGTTTCATTCCAGATTCTGTTGCAAATATATCAGATATTGTTATTTGCTGCAATTGGTTTATGTCCTCTTTCAGTTATTTCTATATCATTTGTAATTTGCTGGAATGGAACACACGGGCTCTTAATTCTGGATTTGAACCAAAATGCTTCAAGTTGTGAGTAAGGTTTCAATTGGTTTCTGCTCTATACCTAAAGAAAGATATGCCTTTTGCCCCTGTTCTTTCATGTATTACTTGCATCTTATATTTATTTGCTCATTAATTAGTTGCAAATAAACATTCAGGTACCTGCACATTATAAGCCACAACTTTGAACTTTCTGGATTTGTGTGAAATAATGAACATACTATACTATCATTTTGATAATTGATAATTAACTTCATAATATCATATGCTATAAGATTCTCCAATGATGGTTTCGGTTACTATAATCTGTTACAACAGCTAAATAAACGTATGACATATATAATAGGTAGTACTTGAAGTGAAAGAGATTCTGAAGTTAGGCATGTGAAATAAAATTGGCACTGCAGGTCAGAACACTGACATTTTAGCTCCCATATGTTATTACAGTTTATACTCATGTGGTTACTAAAAACCGTTTATGCTCATGTTATTACAATTTCTACTCATGTGGCACTCACGTCAGACCCCTAATATTTAGCTTTTGGTATTATTGATGCATTTTTTGATTATTCCTGTTTACATTATACAGTCCTTTAACTACTTTGTGTGCAATCCAATTATTTCAGTATGTTTGCATTCGCATATTAAATGATTAATAAAAAAAGGTTTAACAGGTGGCATAATGAAGAAAATTATCGACAAAATAAAATTTGATAGAAACAAACTAATTAACTATATGAAATTTTGTTAAGAATCCACGCTAACAATATCCTAGCTAACTGTTCCTATATCCGTCATGACTATTTCCTTGTAAATTACTAGTCTTGGTTAATCCCGAGACAATATAATATAACCTTGATTAATTAAGACAATAGTTATACAATATGTAGGATAAATCTTAGAAACATGTACACAATACATCGAGATTACTTCAAAGACAATAGTTGTGCAATGGGTCGTGATTGAGTCTTAGACAATACATATACAATACGTCAGATAAATCATAAGACACATGTACACAATAAGTCGAGATTACTTCAAAGACAATAGCTGTACAATGGGTCGAGATTGAGTCTTAGGCAATACGTATACAATACGTCTTAATTAATTCTAAGATTATATGTTATACTATTATATATTGAACTATTGGACTATATTTGGACTGCTAACATTGGACAATTAAAAAGTATTAAAATATTGATTATAACATATGAAACTAAACATTTCTTCAAGTTTGCCACTTGATTTCATCAAAAACATCATTTGTATCTTGACGATTACAATTTGTGTTCAAACCCTTCAAAACTCTTGAAAACACCAGGGATTGATAACCAATGATTCAGTTATGATAGCATTGAATGCTGACGAAGCAGCAAACGTTGTAGATGGTCTTAATGGCTAAAAGTTTGATGATAAAGAATGGAGTGTTAAAAACACTCAAGAGAAAATTTGGAACTGGAAAACAAATTGAGCAAACCATGAACGAGACTGTGGGCAAATCACAAGGACTAAACTTGTACTTCAGAATCCAGATGATTCAGTATCTGCTGAAATCTTTAGCGAATATCTTGCTTCCTACTTATTTCGAATCCTTGTGGAAAAGTTTCCGCATCATCCTTGATTTCATGAACTTTACAAATTCTAAGATATCATCGAATCTTTCGTTATAAATATCTTCGATATTTCTGAAGATATCTTCATAGATATTCTTGTCCGAAATTATATACCTCTTCTTGCTATTAGTATTACATCATATTGGAAACTGTTTTAGTTTCCAATATTCTGTAAAATTTAAGTATAAATTATTAATGAATTCTAGAGAAGTGTTGAGAATTAGAGAATGAGTTAGTATAACATAATGACGTCTGGCCAACGTGATTATATTACAGTAAGTCATGCTGAATTTCTAATGGGACGTGATGATTTACAGACTATACCATCATCATGTGCCATGTTACATAACTCTTTCATTCTATTTAACCTCTAAATATATCAAGAAAGTATTTTCTTGATATTTCTATCTTTCCGTGATTTCTGGTAATTTAACAAATCAAATTGTGCTACTACGTTCCTTCCTGCTTAGAACATTAAGTTCATTCGAAACTCCATACCTACGAATTCTGGATCACTACTTGTTGTACTTGAAATTGAGAAGAGAAAATAAAAGCATGAAGCTCCGAAATATAAGGGAAAACATATAACGACCCTCATTTTTCCATTCTATATTTTTCAAGTATTAAATGCCCAAACAATATAATTAAAACTTAATGATTAAGCTTTAATAAAAAATTGATAAGTATTAAGAGTTATAAAACATATTAATTAACTTTGTGCAATAATTGTCAAGTTAATAAAAGATGAAAATAAAAGCTTATTAACTTCCATGAACAAAATGTAATAAACTAAAACTTAATGTATGTAATTAATTAATCTTAAACAAGTTTGGAATCATTTAAACTAATCTAAAGGTTAAGGTTTAAAACAAAAAAGTTCCAAACCCATCCCTTGATTGCCCTAGCCGAATTTTACAAAAAACAAAAAAAGAGTGAAATGACCTTTTTACCCCTCTCAAAATCGACCACCATAACCACCACCTTAAACCCTAACTTGTTCCCTAAGTACTCCTAACTAAACCCTAAACCTAGAACTTTCTAACCTCACCTATAAATAGAGACCTGGGAAAATGCTTTTCTTGTACCAAAACATTCTTATAATCCTCTCTCAAAATCACAAAAACAATCTCTCCCTCTCCCTCTCTTGTGGTCACGGCCACACCACCACCACGAAACCACCACCACCTTTTGAAGTTTTGGTTGATTGCTTCTAATCTTCAAGTGATCTTCAAGCGTGTTCTTTGTCTTCAAGTCATCTTCATCTTTTTCTTGTTATTATTCTTCATCATCATCAATAAAGGTATAACCCTAAATCTTATGTTTTTAATTCATTCATTCAATACATAATTCGTGTTCTTGATTTATACTCTTGATTTAAATACATGTTAACTAACCAAAAACATTATATATATATATACATATGAAAATCGACATACATATATACATATATATATTGACTAAAAAAAATTTAATATCATGTTTGATCTTTAAACCCTAAAATATTTATCAAAAGATTTGTTAATAGCTAAAAAGTGAAACAAATAAATATATACACAATATATATACATATACGGCTCATATATATATATATATATATAAAAAAATTATTATATATATATATACATACAAATATATTTTAAAAAAAAATATATAAACTATATATATACATATATACACGATACATATACATATATACATATTAAATACTTAAACCCTAATACTACATAAACCCTAACCCTAATACTACTTAAACCCTAAACACTAATTATATAACCCTAATTATATAATAATCATTACCTAATCATTTAATCATTAAACCTAATCATTACTTTACTAAACCCTAAACCTAATACTACTTAAATACTACTTAAAACATTTAATACTACTCTAATTAATTAAAACCCTAATTTAAACCTACCTAACTAATACTACTTACTACTAAACCCTAATACTACTACTTATACTACATACTACTACCTAACACTTATACACTTATACTACTACTAACACTTATAATATACTAATTATATTATAATACTTATATTATAAGATTATAACATACGATTGCAATAGTCATTCACAATAACGTGAGATTACTTGAACGTCAATGCTACTTAAGGCCTAGGGTGATCCTTGGTACTATTATGGGACGATTGTGGATCTCGAATGCCAAACTTAGATTTTGGTCAAGAGATCCTGGGCCAACCGGTAACAATAGATCATTCAAGTGACTCGGGAGTGGCATAGATGTTTGGGTATGGTGCACAATATCAAACCTGACTATAGTGATCATACACTCACTAAGTGAACAACACTTAGTCACTTACACACTTAATAAGTAGTGGACTTGTTAAGGACAACTCACTAGTGTTCAACACTTACTTACTAAAAATGGAAACTTACTAAAAGTGGAAACTTACTAAAAATGGGAACTTAGTAAAATGAACTACACTTAAACACTTGCATACTTAAACTTAAACTTGGGCAAACATTTAACTACTCTTAAATGTCATTAGGTTGACTTTCTGCTCACGTTCATCCAAATCTTCTATTCGGTGGAATAACAAACTCTTCTCCTACTTACTAAGGTGAACTTCATAGCCCCACTTTATATTGTGCACAACTTATTTAACTTACTGGGGTGAGACACATACTTCTTTTAATATTTACAACTTAGACACAAGTACCAACTATTAAACTGTGCTATACCTGGCTATGTCCTGCAAGCTATGTCCTGCAAGTCCCCACTGTGATATTTTTAATTGCTTTTACATAACGCATGCTTAGTTATTGGGGGTAGGCCTATCGGGAGTAACGTCCCCAATACATTTGACTAGGTCATTGTATTACTTAATAATGATTCAAACCAACAAGGACAGTACAACTTGTCATGGGGCAAACTTTGAAACTTTTTAGTCTAAATATCACATACTTGGCACAACTTTTAGATCCTTGCGAGATCTACTTTTAAACATAAAAATCTTGTGGTCTAAACAATGGTCAACTATTTTGTTAAACCTATGAACTTCACTCAACCTTTTTGGTTAACACTTTAGCATGTTTTGTCTCAGGTTGATCAGCTTGCTCTTATTTATGTAATGCTACTTGGACTCTAGGATTTGAAGAAAGAGTCACAATTATTTTTATGCATTTATTTACATTCTTGTAATTTCAATTCTTGTAACGACATTATATTTCATTCTGCTGCGTACTCAATAATTTTGTTTTTATCATATAGTATCGTTCTCATTTATATAATATGTTGGTATTTTTGATATTAATGTCACATTTACCCAGGATCTAACTAGGGGTGTGATAGATTGGTATCAGAGCATAACTAGGCTGTTATAGAGAACCAGGATTGCATTTTTATGTGTGCCTTACTTGCTAGCTAGGGTGCCTTAGCAATCTAGGAAACTATAACATTTCCTGCCTTAGACTTAAAGCACTTAAGATTGCCTTATAATCTTAACAACTTTGCTTTAATAATCTTGGCTTAAGATTCTAATCAAAGTCTCTTTCCTAATGTTAGGATGTCAAGCGTTAACCAACCAAACAAAGCAACTCTCTTCAAACCATCTGAAGTGATGGCTCGCTTCAAACCTGCCACCGAAGCAGATACTGGATACTCTTCAACTGCAAGACTAGTCCGAAGCCTTCTTTTTGGTCCTACCTCACCACCATTGAACTATAGTCCAAATACTCTTCAAGATTCACCTAAGTCTCCCAAATACTACCCGACCCCGAGAACTGAAGACAAGGGGAAACGTCATGAGGAAACTGGTCCATCCAGGAAAAGAGCCCGATCTCCTTTTTGTGATATTGATGTTCAGTATGAGATAATGAGCTTGCGAAAGACTACCGAAAAGAACTTGGAAGGTTTGCTTCGCCACGTGGTGAGAGTTGAGGTTCGAATGGACGAGAAAGACCGAGAAGTTAAGAAACTGGTGGAAGAGAATGCTAAGCTGAGGAAAGAGTTGATGACACTGAGATATGAGGAAGAACGCAACACCCACTGGGGAAAGTAGTCACTTGCTTATCTCAAGGAGGATGTTGATTTCCAGATGAAGATGGAGAGAAATCGAGTTGATAAGCAGCTTGCTCTAAAGGAGTACAACAACAACGCAGTCAACAGCCGTGTTACTAACCTCTATGATAACCTCGAGTACCTCTATGAGAAACAAAAAGAGAAGAATGAGAAAATAGAGAAGTTTATGAAGGAGGCTGAGAAGAAGAAGTGAACCCGACCTTTGTTTTGTTTTATTTTATTTTCCATTCTTTTATTTCCTAATTATGTAAAGGCTTTGCCTAAGACTATTCCTATATTCAACTCGTGTAGTAAAAAGGCTTATTTAATGCCTCGTTTCTGTGACGACCCGGAAATTTCCGACCAAATTTAAACTTAATCTTTATATATTTTCGATACGATAAACAAAGTATGTAATGTTGAGTCTCAAAATTTTTGAACTATTTACATGGATTCAATTAACCTGTGACCATTCCCGATGATTCACGAACAATTGTTGTAAATAAATACGTATATATATATATATATATATATATATATATATATATATATATATATATATATATATATATATATATATATAAGAGTATACAAAATTAATATACAGAACAATTAAGCGATAATTAAAATGAAGCTATATATATAAATGTATGATAACTATTACGATATATATATTGTAATGTATATAAAAGATATAAATAGTATATGTACTATATATATTATATAATTATTAAATATTACATAATTAGTAACAATTAATATTAATGTATTAAATTACAAGTTAAGCTATAGTTGTTATAGTAATGTTATTATTATTATTATTATTATTATTATTATTATTATTATTATTATTATTATTATTATTATTATTATTATTATTATTATTATTATTATTAATACTAATATATGTATTATTAATATATATATGAAATTGGATACATTTAATTGCTAATAGTATTCTTATCAGTATTATTATATATAGTAGTAAAATTTATAATGTAGTTATTATTATTATTATTTTTTATATATTATATTTACTAAAAGGTATCATGTTCATTTATAATTTTTGTTATCATTATTTTATTACTTTTATCATTATTCTTATTAGTATTTGTATTATTTTGATGTTATTATTATTAATCTTATTATTGCTTCTAGTATTATTAGGTACATTGATATTATTAATTATTTTTATCATTTATTATTTCTAATACTAGTATTATTAGTATTTATTACTAATGTTATTTATATAAAAGAAAATTGATAAATAGAAGTGGATTCAGTACCTATAACTATCATACTGTATTAGATTGATTTTTTCCTAAAACAAATTGGTACGAATCATAGATGAAATCCATCTAGAAAACAATAGTAACTATTTCCGGCTAATCTTTCCAACATTTGATCTATGAAAGGTAAGGGAAAGTGATCTTTTCTGGTGGCGTCATTTAATTTTCTATAATCAATACATACACGCCATCCTGTTACAGTCCTAGTAGGAATAAGCTCATTTTTCTCATTTGTAATGACAGTCATGCCACCCTTCTTAGGTACGCATTGAACTGGGCTTACCCATGGGCTATCAGAAATTGGATATATCAAACCTGCATCTAGCAGTTTAATAATCTCTTTCTTAACTACATCTTGCATATTAGGATTTAGTCTTCGTTGGCGTTGCACATACGTTTTATGACCTTCTTCCATAAGGATTTTATGTGTGCAATACGAAGGACTTATTCCTTTAATATCATGAATCTTCCATGCAATGGCTGGTTTATGAGCTTTCAACACAGAAATGAGTTGTGATTTTTCATTTTCAGTAAGAGAAGACGATATTATTACAGGTAATTCAGATTCACCATGTAAATAAGCGTATTCCAAATGGTTTGGAAGTGGCTTTAACTCTAATTTCGAAGGTTCTTCTATCGATGATTTATATCGATATCTGTCTTCTTCTTTTAGCATTTGAATTTCTTCTGTTGTTGGTTCATATCCATTAGCTATAAGTGTAGCTAACATTTCAGCTTCATCAATTGGTTCATTACCTTCTCCTAAAGAACATTCTCCTGTTCCTTGTAATTCTGGAAATTCTTCTAATAATTCTGCATGTGCATCTATAGTTTGAATATAATAACATGTATCATCTGCAGATTGTGGTTGTTGCATTGCTCTATCAACTGAAAAGGTAACACTCTCATCCTCTATACTTAGGGTCAGTTTCTTACCGAACACGTCTATCATTGCTTTAGCCGTGTTTAAGAATGGTCTTCCTAATATGAGAGGAACTTGAGAATCTTCTTCCATGTCCAGAACAACAAAATCTACTGGAAATACTAAAGTACCAACTTTAACTAGCATGTTCTCCATTATCCCTCTAGGATATTTTATTGATCTATCGGCTAGTTGTATGCTTATTCTGGTTGGTTTCAATTCTCCAAGGTCTAGTTTAGCGTATAGTGAATACGGCATTAGATTTATACTAGCACCTAAGTCTGCCAATGCTTCTATTGAACTAAGACTACCCAGAAAACATGGAATTGTGAAACTTCCTGGATCAGATAATTTTTCTGGTATCTTATTCAACAGCACTGTTGAACAATTAGCATTCATAGTAACAGCCGAGAGTTCTTCCATTTTCTTTCTATTTGAGATTAGATCTTTCAAGAATTTAGCATATCTAGGCATTCCTGAAATCACATCAATGAAAGGAAGATTTACATTTATCTGTTTAAACATATCCAAGAATTTGGATTGCTCGGCTTCAAGTTTTTCTTTCTTCATTTTACTCGGATAAGGAAGTGGTGGTTGGTATGGTTTAACATAAGGTTTATCCTTAACTGTGTTATCTTTATTATCCTTTTCAACTACCGGTTCTTTTTCCTTATCTTGAACAGGTTGTGGTTCTTGTGGAGTAGGAATAGTTTCATCAGAAGTTACAGGTATTTCAGGTGGTTTAAGTGTTGTACCACTTCTTGTGGTAATGGCTTTAGCTGTTTCATTCCGGGAGTTAGCATTTGTATCACTAGGTAGACTTCCCGGTTTTCTTTCACCTATTAACCTTGCTAGGTTACTCACTTCTTGTTCCAGATTTTGAATAGAAGCTTGTTGATTTCTAAATGCTTGAGCATTTTGTTCATTTGTTTGTTTTTGAGATGTGAAAAACTGCGTTTGAGTTTCAACTAGCTTCGTCGTCATATCTTCTAAATTCGGCTTTTTATCATCGGTTTGTTGTGGTGGTTTGTTTTGAAAATTAGGTCTTTGCTGATTGTAAGTATTATTGGATACTTGTTGATTGCTAGGACCTTGTTGGTTGTTGTATGGAATATTTCGGTTATAATTCTGGTTTTGATTGTAAATCGGTCTTGGCGGTTGATAATTATTCTGATAATTATTTCCAGGCCTTTGGTTTATGTATGAAATATTCTCTCTTTGTTCCATTGTTAATTCAATACTGAGACAATCTTTTGTCAAATGTGGTCCTCCACACTGCTCACAACTAATTCGTATTGAGTGAATATCTTTAGTCATCTTTTCCATTCGTCTTTCCACAGCATCTATCTTTGCGGAAATGGAATCTAAGTCATGGCTAGAATCGGCTCTAGCTGCTTTAGATGATCTAATGATGTCTTTTTCTTGGTGCCACTCATGTGAGTGGGAAGCAGTGTTATCAATAATTTTGTAAGCATCAATTTCGGTTTTCTTCATAATAGAACCACCAGCTGCTATATCTATGTCTTTTCTTGTAGTGATGTCGCATCCTTGGTAGAATATTTGTACTATTTGACAGGTGTCTAAACCATGTTGCGGACATCCTCTTAACAACTTTCCATATCTTGTCCACGCCTCATATAGAGTTTCATTTGGCTTTTGTGTGAACGTAACAATTTCTGCTTGAAGTCTTACGGCTTTAGATGCAGGAAAGAATTGTTTAAGAAATTTGTCAATTAAAACGTCCCATGTATCGATCGCCCCTTCAGGTAACGATTCCAACCAATCTTTGGCTTCTCCCTTTAAAGTCCAGGGAAATAACATGAGATATATCTGTTCATCCTCCACTTCTCGGATTTTAAATAGTGTGCAGATCCTATTAAAGGTACGTAGATGTTCATTTGGATCTTCCTTCGGCGCACCACTAAATTGGCATTGATTAGTCACCATGTGTAGAATTTGTCCTTTGATTTCATAATCTGGCGCATTAATGTCTGGATGAGTAATTGCGTGACCTTGGCCAGTGCGTTTAGCTCTCATTCGGTCTTCCATACTTAAAGGTTCCAGATTCTCCATAATTGAATTTGTTGAATCGGTATCACTAGATGATTCTGATTTAATAGTTCGTTCCTCAACAATATCTGTTTGAATGATTGGTGGCTCCGGAGGAAAGTTTAATGGTTCAGGATCTACGAACCGTTCCTGAATATTTTCCAGATTCTCAATTGTGAGGTCGGGTTCAAAAAATGGATTATCGGAAATTTGAACTGAAGTACTTGGTTGACTAGATGACGATTCTAAAGAAAAATCAACGGCGGTTATATTTGCTAAATGTCTTGATCTAGTTACAGGTGGTGAACGTACAAAAGGTGATGAACGTCTTGCTCGGTGCATTCACTGAATATCCTATTAGTTTTTAAAAAGGAAAGAAAAATTATAATAAGTTATCCAATCAATAGACTTTTCTGATTTTGCCCACGTTTCGAATAGCCAAAAGATGCAGCAGAGGGGCAGGATTCGTTTGGTCTCAATATAATTGAGGACTGTTTGGCTCCAATAACCCGGTCCACGTACAAATCCAACTATTACTACGAACCAGAAAATTTTGATGTCTATTAATTTAACCACTTAAAATAAATTTTCGTAATTTTAAGAAATTTAGATAAGAAGTAGAAAAAATTCTATGTCCTATAACTAGAATGTCGAGAAATAAGGAAGAAATAGATTGCGCGTCAAAAAGTGTCGAAAAATGAAAAAGGCGAAGAGTAGCTTGTAACATTTTTAAAACACTCAACTAATCGATCCTTATAACGACTATTATCTTAAAATTAAAATTGCAAATGGAGATCACTAATTGGAATTGTAATTGATACATAGGTAAAAGTGTCGAAAAATAAGAAAATAAGAAAGTAGCACGAAAAATGGCGTCGCAAAATTCTAAAGCACCTAATACTTAATTTAAGGAATAAGCACTTAAGGGATTTTACGGCAATCCTAAAAATTCTAGAAGTAAAAATAAAACTACGACAAAAAACTAGACTAAAGACTAAGTACGACCGAAGAAAATATAAAAATTACGCTAAAACGATTAAAAAGTATAAAATATAAAAGTTATAAAAAGTTAATAAAAATTATTAGTTTATTATAAAAATATTGTTTTTATATTTTATATAATAAAAGTATTAAGTTTATAAAATATAAAAAATAATTATAAGTAATAAAAATTAATTAAACTAAAACTTAAATATAATAATTAATAAAAACTAGGGTTTAGATAATATTAATTAAATAATACCCGTAATAAATGCGGAATTAGGGTAAGTTTGTGGCCTGTCTGGGCTTACCATGCGAGTCGCATGGGACAAGGCAGCAGGTCATGCGAGTCGCATGGCCTTGCTGGATTGGTTCAGTTGACAGGTCAATTATGACAGGTCACGTAATTTTTTTAATATTTATTTTCCTTTTCTGTTTTAAAATAAAATAAATATACAATTTAAATAAAAACTTAATTTTAAAACTAAAAAAAAATAAAAATACTTATAATTTTATAAATATAAAAGAAAAACTTAAAAATAGATTTTAAAATATTTTTTTTTTCGGTTTTATAAAATTTTTAATTTTTTTATATTTTTCAAAATTTAAACAAAAATATATATTTATAAAAAAACTAATTAAAACTTAAAAAAATTTTATAAATATTTTGACGTTTCGCTTCGGCGATCCCCGGCAGCGGCGCCAAAAATACTTGATGTTATGCGAGTTGTATACAAAATAGTTTATATTTTACTAGGAAAAACTATTAAATACGATACAATTTTACACAAGATATTTATTTATTTATAGAATGGATATACTTAAACCTTGCTACAACACTTATAGGCAGTGTACCTAATCGTACAGTAGTGTAGTTTTTAGTAAGTCCGGTTCGTTCCACAGGGAAATCTTTAAACAAAGCTCAACGCTATATTAGTTTACTTTTATAAAAATACAAACATATATATATAAGTAATATTATTATTATAAAGGGGGGTTTTTACCGTTTAATGACCGGTTTGTCGATTTTAAGACTTTAGTCGCAGTTAAAACCTAATGTAAAATATAAAATAAATACAAGACTTAAATTAAAGCGTAAAGTAAATAACGATAATGAAATTGCGAATAATAAAAGTGCGATAAAATAAACTTGCGATAATTAAAAAGTACGATAATTAAAAGTGCGATTAAATAACAATAAATAAAAGTGCGATAATTAGAAGTGCAATTAAATATAAAATAAAGGAAATTAAATATGAAATAAAAGAATTATGCTTATTTAAACTTCCGTAATCATGATGTTTGACGTGTTGATTTTAGTTTTATGCCCATGGGTTAATTGTCCTTTGTCCTGGATTATTTAATATGTCCGTCTGGTTTTTGTCCATAACAGTCCATCAGTCATAAATATAAAGTGCGAGTGTCCTCGTCAAATTATTATTATACCCGAAGTTAAATATTCCAACTAATTGGGGATTCGAATTGTAACAAGGTTTTAATACTTTGTTTAATGAATACACCAGGTTATCGACTGCGTGTAAACCAAGGTTTTACTACTTTGTTAACAATTACACCAATTACCCTTGAATGTAATTTCACCCCTGTTTTAATTATTCTAGTGGCTATTAATCCATTCCCGTGTCCGGTTAAATGAACGATTATTCGTACATATAAATACCCCGCCCATCGTGTCCGATCGAGTGTATATGGTAATTTATAGGGACGCCCAATTGTAAATCTTTATATTAACATTAACAAACTATCATTTAGTTAAACAAATATAAAGCCCATTAATAGCCCATAGTCTAATTTCCACAAGTGTCGTTCTTTTATCCAAACCCCAATTATGGTACAAAGCCCAATTACCCAATTTTAGTAATTAGCCCAACATCATGATTACTTCGTTTTAAATAAGCATAATAATAACTTAGCTACGAGACATTAATATAAAAAGGTTGAACATAACTTACAATGATTAAAAATAGCGTAGCGTTACACGGACATAATTTCGACTTACACCCTTACAACATTCGCTAACATAACCTTATTATTATTATTAATTAAAATTAAAATTATAAATATTTATTTATATCATATGTTTGAGATAGAGGGAGATAGATATTATGGTGTTTTAAAAACGGATCACGAAGTCGCTTTAAATAGAAGGTGGCCTGGAAAAGGTACTCATGCGAGTCGCATGAGTTTGGGCATTAGGCCATGCGACTCGCATGGCCGTGATTTCCAGCTCAGGATCATTTGTTTTCTAGCTTGCCGACATAATAAATAAATAATATAAATATATAAATAATTTTAATAATTATTTATATATTATATTATATTTATATGCATAGTTGAGTAGATATTTTTGGTCCGTTACGTCGGGCGTTTCTTCTAGGCTCAGGTCCCGGTTCCGGATTTTCGGACGTCTTCGCGTATTATTTTAAATCGCGTACTTTGCGTCTTGTAACTTGTACTCTTGTTATTTTGAGACGTTCCTCATCAATAATTTGAACCTTTTTGATTGAATCTTGTACTTTTTAGCTTTTTGGACCTTTCCGTCTTCAATTTGTCGAATCTGCCTTTTATCTTCACTTTTTAATATTTAAACGAATAGTGCTTGTAAATCGAACAATATCAACTAAAATCTTGTCTTTCTTGGGAAATAATGCTGTAAAATATGTGTTCATTTTTAGCCTTATCAATTACATCTGAAGAAAATATATATGTATATATATTTTCATAAGGACTGTAATTAAAAATTCTTTCGTACAAACTGTTAATGGTGAAAATATTTTAATGGGTAGGTAATATGAAATGTCCCGTTCTTATTGATTAAAAATGTTCCATATTAATTGATTTCGTTGCGAGGTTTTGACCTCTATATGAGACGTTTTTCAAAGACTGTATTCATTTTAAAACAAACCATAACCTTTATTTCATCAATAAAGGTTTAAAAAGCTTTACGTAGATTATCAAATAATGATAATCTAAAATATCCTGTTTACACACGACCATTACATAATGGTTTACAATACAAATATGTTACAACAAAATAAGTTTCTTGAATGCAGTTTTTACACAATATCATACAAGCATGGACTCCAAATCTCGTCCTTATTTAAGTATGCAACAGCGGAAGCTCTTAATAATCACCTGAGAATAAACATGCTTAAAACGTCAACAAAAAATGTTGGTGAGTTATAGGTTTAACCTATATATATATATCAAATCATAATAATAGACCACAAGATTTCATATTTCAATACACATCACATACATAGAGATAAAAATCATTCATATGGTGAACACCTAGTAACCGACAATAACAAGATGCATATATAAGAATATCCCCATCATTCCGGGACACCCTTCGGATATGATATAAATTTCGAAGTACTAAAGCATCCGATACTTTGGATGGGTTTGTTAGGCCCAATAGATATATCTTTAGGATTCGCGTCAATTAGGGTGTCTGTTCCCTAATTCTTAGATTACCAGACTTAATAAAAAGGGGCATATTTGATTTCGATAATTTAACCGTAGAATGTAGTTTCACGTACTTGTGTCTATTTTGTAAATCATTTATAAAACCTGCATGTATTCTCATCCCAAAAATATTAGATTTTAAAAGTGGGAGTATAACTCACTTTCACAGATTTTTTACTTCGTCGGGAAGTACGAATTGGCCACTGGTTGATTCACGAACCTATAACAATATATACATATATATCAAAGTATGTTCAAAATATTTTTACAACACTTTTAATATATTTTGATGTTTTAAGTTTATTAAGTCAGCTGTCCCCGTTAGTAACCTACAACTAGTTGTCCACAGTTAGATGTACAGAAATAAATCGATAAATATTATCTTGAATCAATCCACGACCCAGTGTATACGTATCTCAGTATTGATCACAACTCAAACTATATATATTTTGGAATCAACCTCAACCCTGTATAGCTAACTCCGACATTCACATATAGAGTGTCTATGGTTGTTCCGAAATATATATAGATGTGTCGACATGATAGGTCGAAACATTGTATACGTGTCTATGGTATCTCAAGATTACATAATATACAATACAAGTTGATTAAGTTATGGTTGGAATAGATTTGTTACCAATTTTCACGTAGCTAAAATGAGAAAAATTATCCAATCTTGTTTTACGCATAACTTCTTCATTTTAAATCCGTTTTGAGTGAATCAAATTGCTATGGTTTCATATTGAACTATATTTTATGAATCTAAACAGAAAAAGTATAGGTTTATAGTCAGAAAAATAAGTTACAAGTCGTTTTTGTAAAGGTAGTCATTTCAGTCGAAAGAACGACGTCTAGATGACCATTTTAGAAAACATACTTCCACTTTGAGTTTAACCATAATTTTTGGATATAGTTTCATGTTCATAATAAAAATCATTTTCTCATAATAACAACTTTTAAATCAAAGTTTATCATAGTTTTTAATTAACTAACCCAAAACAGCCAGCGGTGTTACAACGACGGCGTAAATCCGGTTTTACGGTGTTTTTCGTGTTTCCAGGTTTTAAATCATTAAGTTAGCATATCATATAGATATAGAACATGTGTTTAGTTGATTTTAAAAGTCAAGTTAGAAGGATTAACTTTTGTTTGCGAACAAGTTTAGAATTAACTAAACTATGTTCTAGTGATTACAAGTTTAAACCTTCGAATAAGATAGCTTTATATGTATGAATCGAATGATGTTATGAACATCAATACTACCTTAATTTCCTTGGATAAAACTACTGGAAAAGAGAAAAATGGATCTAGCTTCAATGGATCCTTGGATGGCTCGAAGTTCTTGAAGCAGAATCATGACACGAAAACAAGTTCAAGTAAGATCATCACTTGAAATAAGATTGTTATAGTTATAGAAATTGAACCAAAGTTTGAATATGATTATTACCTTGTATTAGAATGATAACCTACTGTAAGAAACAAAGATTTTTTGAGGTTGGATGATCACCTTACAAGATTGGAAGTGAGCTAGCAAACTTGAAAGTATTCTTGATTTTATGAAACTAGAACTTTTGGAATTTATGAAGAACACTTAGAACTTGAAGATAGAACTTGAGAGAGATCAATTAGATGAAGAAAATTGAAGAATAAAAGTGTTTGTAGGTGTTTTTGGTCGTTGGTGTATGGATTAGATATAAAGGATATGTAATTTTGTTTTCATGTAAATAAGTCATGAATGATTACTCATATTTTTGTAATTTTATGAGATATTTCATGCTAGTTGCCAAATGATGGTTCCCACATGTGTTAGGTGACTCACATGGGCTGCTAAGAGCTGATCATTGGAGTGTATATACCAATAGTAAATACATCTAAAAGCTGTGTATTGTACGAGTACGAATACGGGTGCATACGAGTAGAATTGTTGATGAAACTGAACGAGGATGTAATTGTAAGCATTTTTGTTAAGTAAAAGTATTTTGATAAGTGTATTTAAGTCTTTCAAAAGTGTATAAATACATATTAAAACACTACATGTATATACATTTTAACTGAGTCGTTAAGTCATCGTTAGTCGTTACATGTAAATGTTGTTTTGAAACCTTTAGGTTAACGATCTTGTTAAATGTTGTTAACCCAATGTTTATAATATCAAAAGAGATTTTAAATTATTATATTATCATGATATTATGATGTACGAATATCTCTTAATATGATATATATACATTAAATGTCGTTACAACGATAATCGTTACATATATGTCTCGTTTCAAAATCATTAAGTTAGTAGTCTTGTTTTTACATATGTAGTTCATTGTTAATATACTTAATGATATGTTTAATTATCATAATATAATGTTAACTATATATATAACCATATATATGTCATCATATAGTTTTTACAAGTTTTAACGTTCGTGAATCACCGGTCAACTTGGGTGGTCAATTGTCTATATGAAACCTATTTCAATTAATCAAGTCTTAACAAGTTTGATTGCTTAACATGTTGGAAACATTTAATCATGTAAATATCAATCTCAATTAACATATATAAACATGGAAAAGTTCGGGTCACTACAGTACCTACCCGTTAAATAAATTTCGTCCCGAAATTTTAAGCTGTTGAAGGTGTTGACGAATCTTCTGGAAATAGATGCGGGTATTTCTTATTCATCTGATCTTCACGCTCCCAGGTGAACTCGGGTCCTCTACGAGCATTCCATCGAACCTTAACAATTGGTATCTTGTTTTGCTTAAGTCTTTTAACCTCACGATCCATTATTTCAACGGGTTCTTCGATGAATTGAAGTTTTTCGTTGATTTGGATTTCATCTAACGGAATAGTGAGATCTTCTTTATCAAAACATTTCTTCAAATTCGAGACGTGGAAAGTGTTATGTACAGCCGCGAGTTGTTGAGGTAACTCAAGTCGGTAAGCTACTGGTCCGACACGATCAATAATCTTGAATGGTCCAATATACCTTGGATTTAATTTCCCTCGTTTACCAAATCGAACAACGCCTTTCCAAGGTGCAACTTTAAGCATGACCATCTCTCCAATTTCAAATTCTATATCTTTTCTTTTAATGTCAGCGTAACTCTTTTGTCGACTTTGGGCGGTTTTCAACCGTTGTTGAATTTGGATGATCTTCTCGGTAGTTTCTTGTATAATCTCCGGACTCGTAATCTGTCTATCCCCCACTTCACTCCAACAAATTGGAGACCTGCACTTTCTACCATAAAGTGCTTCAAACGGCGCCATCTCAATGCTTGAATGGTAACTGTTGTTGTAGGAAAATTCTGCTAACGGTAGATGTCGATCCCAACTGTTTCCGAAATCAATAACACATGCTCGTAGCATGTCTTCAAGCGTTTGTATCGTCCTTTTGCTCTGCCCATCAGTTTGTGGATGATAGGCAGTACTCATGTCTAGACGAGTTCCTAAGCTTGCTGTAATGTCTGCCAGAATCTTGAAATAAATCTGCCATCCCTATCAGAGATAATAGAGATTGGTATTCCATGTCTGGAGACGACTTCCTTCAAATACAGTCGTGCTAACTTCTCCATCTTGTCATCTTCTCTTATTGGCAGGAAGTGTGCTGATTTGGTGAGACGATCAACTATTACCCAAATAGTATCAAAACCACATGTAGTCCTTGGCAATTTAGTGATGAAATCCATGGTAATGTTTTCCCATTTCTATTCCGGGATTTCGGGTTGTTGAAGTAGACCTGATGGTTTCTGATGCTCAGCTTTGACCTTAGAACACGTCAAACATTCTCCTACGTATTTAGCAACATCAGCTTTCATACCCGGCCACCAAAAATGTTTCTTGAGATCCTTGTACATCTTCCCCGTTCCAGGATGTATTGAGTATCTGGTTTTATGAGCTTCTCTAAGTACCATTTCTCTCATATCTCCAAATTTTGGTACCCAAATCCTTTCAGCCCTATACCGGGTTCCGTCTTCCCGAATATTAAGATGTTTCTCCGATCCTTTGGGTATTTCATTCTTTAAATTTCCCTCTTTTAAAACTCCTTGTTGCGCCTCCTTTATTTGAGTAGTAAGGTTATTATGAATCATTATATTCATAGATTTTACTCGAATGGGTTCTCTGTCCTTCCTGATCAAGGCATCGGCTACCACATTTGCCTTCCCCGGGTGGTAACGAATCTCAAAGTCGTAATCATTCAATAATTCAATCCACCTACGCTGCCTCATATTCAGTTGTTTCTGATTAAATATGTGTTGAAGACTTTTGTGGTCGGTATATATAATACTTTTGACCCTATATAAGTAGTGCCTCCAAGTCTTTAATGCAAAAACAACCGCGCCTAATTCCAAATCATGCGTCGTATAATTTTGTTCGTGAATCTTCAATTGTCTAGACGCATAAGCAATCACCTTCGTTCGTTGCATTAATACACAACCGAGACCTTGCTTTGATGCGTCACAATAAATCACAAAATCATCATTCCCTTCAGGCAATGACAATATAGGTGCCGTAGTTAGCTTTTTCTTCAATAACTGAAACGCTTTCTCTTGTTCATCATTCCATTCAAATTTCTTCCCTTTATGCGTTAATGCAGTCAAGGGTTTTGCTATTCTGGAAAAGTCTTGGATGAACCTTCTGTAGTAACCAGCTAGTCCTAAAAACTGGCATATGTGTTTCGGAGTTTTCGGGGTTTCCCACTTTTCAACAGTTTCTATCTTTGCCGGATCCACCTTAATACTTTCTTTGTTCACTATGTGACCAAGGAATTGAACTTCTTCCAACCAAAATGCACACTTTGAAAACTTAGCGTACAATTCTTCCTTCCTCAATACTTCTAACACCTTTCTCAAATGTTCACCGTGTTCTTGGTCATTCTTTGAGTAAATAAGTATGTCATCAATGAAAACAATGACAAACTTGTCAAGGTATGGTCCACACACTCGGTTCATAAGGTCCATGAACACAGCTGGTGCATTAGTTAAACCAAATGGCATGACCATAAACTCGTAATGACCGTAACGTGTTCTAAAAGCAGTCTTTGGAATATCATCTTCTTTCACCCGCATTTGATGATACCCGGAACGTAAGTCAATCTTTGAATAAACAGACGAGCCATGTAGTTGATCAAATAAGTCATCGATTCTCGGTAGTGGGTAGCGGTTCTTGATGGTAAGTTTGTTCAACTCTCGGTAGTCGATACACAACCTGAATGTACCATCTTTCTTCTTGACAAACAAAACAGGAGCTCCCCACGGTGATGTGCTTGGTCGAATGAAACCACACTCTAAAAGTTCTTGTAATTGGCTTTGCAGTTCTTCCATCTCGCTGGGTGCGAGTCTGTAAGGAGCACGAGCTATTGGTGCAGCTCCTGGTACAAGGTCTATTTGAAATTCAACGGATCGATGTGGGGGTAATCCCGGTAATTCTTTCGGAAATACATCGGGAAATTCTTTTGCGATGGGAACATCATTGATGCTCTTTTCTTCAGTTTGTACTTTCTCGACGTGTGCTAGAACAGCATAGCAACCTTTTCTTATTAGTTTTTGTGCCTTCAAATTACTAATAAGATGTAGCTTCGTGTTGCCCTTTTCTCCGTACACCATTAAGGGTTTTCCTTTTTCTCGTATAATGCGAATTGCATTTTTGTAGCAAACGATCTCTGCTTTCACTTCTTTCAACCAGTCCATACCGATTATCACATCAAAACTCCCTAACTCTACTGGTATCAAATCAATCTTAAATGTTTCGCTAACCAGTTTAATTTCTCAATTTCGACATATATTATCTGCTGAAATTAATTTACCATTTGCTAATTCGAGTAAAAATTTACTATCCAAAGGCGTCAATGGACAACTTAATTTAGCACAAAAATCTCTACTCATATAGCTTCTATCCGCACCCGAATCAAATAAAACGTAAGCAGATTTATTGTCAATAAGAAACGTACCCGTAACAAGCTCCGGGTCTTCCTGTGCCTCTGCCGCATTAATATTGAAAACTCTTCCGCGGCCTTGTCCATTCGTGTTCTCCTGGTTCGGGCAATTTCTAATAATGTGGCCTGGTTTTCCACATTTATAACAAACTACATTGGCATAACTTGTTCCGACACTACTTGCTCCGCCATTACTCGTTCCGACACCATTTGTTCCTTTCGTTCTATTAACCCCTAGTCCGTAGACCTCACACTTCGCCACGCTATGACCATTTCTTTTACACTTGTTGCAAAATTTGGTGCAGAACCCCGAGTGATACTTTTCACACCTTTGGCATAGCTGCTTCTGGTTATTGTTGTTGTTGCGGTTATTATTGTTGTTGGGATGATTGTTGTAGTTGCTGTTGTTGTTGTTGTTGTTGTTGTTGTTGTTGTTGTTGTTGTTGTTGGGCCGTTTGTTGTAGCTGCGATTGATGTTGCGATTGTTGGGATAATTGTTGCGATTATTGTTGTAATTGCTGTTGTTGTTGTATTGGTGATTCTTATCACCGTTTTCCTCCCACTTTCTTTTGACTTGCTTCACATTGGCCTCTTCAGCAGTCTGTTCTTTAATTCTTTCTTCAATATGGTTCACTAGTTTGTGAGCCATTCTACATGCCTGTTGTATGGAGGCGGGCTCGTGTGAACTTATATCTTCTTGGATTCTTTCCGGTAATCCTTTCACAAACGCGTCGATCTTCTCTTCCTCATCTTCGAATGCTCCCGGACACAATAGGCACAATTCTGTGAATCGTCTTTCGTACGTGGTAATATCAAATCCTTGGGTTCGTAACCCTCTAAGTTCTGTCTTGAGCTTATTGACCTCGGTTCTGGGACGGTACTTCTCGTTCATCAAGTGCTTGAATGCTGACCACGGTAGTGCGTACGCATCATCTTGTCCCACTTGCTCTAGATAGGTATTCCACCATGTTAACGCAGAACCTGTGAAGGTATGCGTAGCGTACTTCACTTTGTCCTCTTCAGTACACTTACTTATGGCAAACACCGATTCGACCTTCTCGGTCCACCGTTTCAATCCGATCGGTCCTTCGGTTCCATCAAATTCCAAAGGTTTGCAGGCAGTGAATTCTTTGTAGGTGCATCCTACACGATTTCCTGTACTGCCAGATCCAAGGTTATTGTTGGTATGTAGCGCAGCCTGTACCGCGGCTATGTTTGAAGCTAAAAAAGTACGGAATTCCTCTTCATTCATATTCACGGTGTGTCGAGTAGTCGGTGCCATTTCCTTTAAAATTATCAAATGGAACAAGTTAATCATACAGAATATTAAGAGTAGTTAATAGTATTTCGTAGCATAATATGAACTCATTTATAAAAGCTTTTTCTTCATATTAGCGTTTTATAAGTTTAAATTCGGGTAGTACCTACCCGTTAAGTTCATACTTAGTAGCTAATATACAATTCAACTACTACAATTCTATATGAAAAACTGATTATAATAATATTTCGCATTCAAACTTTTATACAATATTTTACAAACTTACAATACCGCTTATTTTACATAAAGCATGAAATATAGCACACAATAACTTTGATACAAGATAGTTGTGAAGATAATTCTAGCTAGTACACAAGTCGTTCAACAAAGGCAATAAAGACACGTAATTCATACGTCCAGAAACAAGTCATGCATTCTGGTTTTACTAGGACTACTTCCCATCCTTGGTCTTGTGGAACATAACCGTTATGGCCGTTGATAAGACAGCGTGTTGTAACGTCGTCAAAGGGACGAGGGTTACGTAATGACCAACAGTCTCGTAATAACCTAAAAACCTCATTTCTTATCCCAATTACCGACTCCGTTACTTGTGGGAACGTTTTGTTTAATAGTTGTAGCCCGATGTTGTTGTTCTCACTTAGGTGAGAAGCGAACATTACTAACCCGTAAGCATAACATGCTTCTTTATGTTGCATGTTAGCCGCTTTTTCTAAATCACGAAGTCCTATATTCGGATATACTGAGTCAAAATAATTTCTTAACCCGTTGCGTAAAATAGCATTTGGGTTCCCCGCAATATATGCGTCAAAGTAAACACATCGTAACTTATGGATTTCCCAATGTGATATCCCCCATCTTCCGAACGAAAGCCTTTTATAAACCAAGGCATTCTTGGAACGTTCTTCGAATGTCTTACAAACTGATCTCGCCTTAAATAGTTGTGCCGAGGAATTCTGACCGACTCTAGACAAGATTTCATCAATCATGTCTCCGGGTAGGTCTCTTAAAATATTGGGTTGTCTATCCATTTTGTGTTTTTATACTGTAAAATAGACAAGAGTTAGATTCATAAAAAAAAATACTTATTAATACAAGCAATTTTTACATATATCATAAAGCATAAGCACACTATATTACATATATTACACCACACGAATATAACTATCTTATTCCGACTCGCTCGTTTCTTCTTGTTCGGTTTTGGTTCGTTTTGCCAAGTTTCTAGGGATATATGATGTTCCCCTAATACGAGCCGTCGTTGTCCACATTGGTTTAGAAAAACCTGGTGGTTTAGTGGTTCCCGGGTCATTGTTACAACTTAAGGACTTCGGGGGTTGACGATACATATAAAGTTCATCGGGGTTGGAATTAGATTTCTCTATTTTTATGCCCTTTCCTTTATTATTTTCTTTTGCCTTTTAAATTCAGTTGGGGTAATTTCTATAACATCATCGAAATTCTCGTCGGAATCCGATTCATCGGAGAATTGGTAATCCTCCCAATATTTTGCTTCCTTGGTGGAAACACCATTGACCATAATTAACCTTGGTCGGTTGGTTGAGGATTCTCTTTTACTTAACCGTTTTATTATTTTCCCCACCGGTTCTATTTCTTCTTCCGGTTCCGATTCTTCTTCCGGTTCTGATTCTTCTTCCGGTTCCTCTTCGGGAACTTATGAATCAGTCCACGAATCATTCCAATTTACATTTGACTCTTCATTATTATTAGGTGAGTCAATGGGACTTGTTCTAGAGGTAGACATCTATCACATAATATCAAACACGTTAAGAGATTAATATATCACATAATATTCATATGTTAAAAATATATAGTTTCCAACAAAAATGTTAAGCAATCATTTTTAAAGAAAACACGGTCGAAGTCCAGACTCACTAATGCATCCTAACAAACTCGATAAGACACACTAATGCAAATTTTCTGGTTCTCTAAGACCAACGCTCGGATACCAACTGAAATGTCCCGTTCTTATTGATTAAAAACGTTCCATATTAATTGATTTTGTTGCGAGGTTTTGACCTCTATATGAGACGTTTTTCAAAGACTGCATTCATTTTAAAACAAACCATAACCTTTATTTCATCAATAAAGGTTTAAAAAGCTTTACGTAGATTATCAAATAATGATAATCTAAAATATCCTGTTTACACACGACCATTACATAATGGTTTACAATACAAATATGTTACAACAAAATAAGTTTCTTGAATGCAGTTTTTACACAATATCATACAAGCATGGACTCCAAATCTCGTCCTTATTTAAGTATGCAACAGCGGAAGCTCTTAATAATCACCTGAGAATAAACATGCTTAAAACGTCAACAAAAAATGTTGGTGAGTTATAGGTTTAACCTATATATATATATCAAATCATAATAATAGACCACAAGATTTCATATTTCAATACACATCACATACATAGAGATAAAAATCATTCATATGGTGAACACCTAGTAACCGACAATAACAAGATGCATATATAAGAATATCCCCATCATTCCGGGACACCCTTCGGATATGATATAAATTTCGAAGTACTAAAGCATCCGATACTTTGGATGGGTTTGTTAGGCCCAATAGATATATCTTTAGGATTCGCGTCAATTAGGGTGTCTGTTCCCTAATTCTTAGATTACCAGACTTAATAAAAAGGGGCATATTTGATTTCGATAATTTAACCGTAGAATGTAGTTTCACGTACTTGTGTCTATTTTGTAAATCATTTATAAAACCTGCATGTATTCTCATCCCAAAAATATTAGATTTTAAAAGTGGGAGTATAACTCACTTTCACAGATTTTTTACTTCGTCGGGAAGTACGAATTGGCCACTGGTTGATTCACGAACCTATAACAATATATACATATATATCAAAGTATGTTCAAAATATTTTTACAACACTTTTAATATATTTTGATGTTTTAAGTTTATTAAGTCAGCTGTCCCCGTTAGTAACCTACAACTAGTTGTCCACAGTTAGATGTACAGAAATAAATCGATAAATATTATCTTGAATCAATCCACGACCCAGTGTATACGTATCTCAGTATTGATCACAACTCAAACTATATATATTTTGGAATCAACCTCAACCCTGTATAGCTAACTCCGACATTCACATATAGAGTGTCTATGGTTGTTCCGAAATATATATAGATGTGTCGACATGATAGGTCGAAACATTGTATACGTGTCTATGGTATCTCAAGATTACATAATATACAATACAAGTTGATTAAGTTATGGTTGGAATAGATTTGTTACCAATTTTCACGTAGCTAAAATGAGAAAAATTATCCAATCTTGTTTTACGCATAACTTCTTCATTTTAAATCCGTTTTGAGTGAATCAAATTGCTATGGTTTCATATTGAACTATATTTTATGAATCTAAACAGAAAAAGTATAGGTTTATAGTCAGAAAAATAAGTTACAAGTCGTTTTTGTAAAGGTAGTCATTTCAGTCGAAAGAACGACGTCTAGATGACCATTTTAGAAAACATACTTCCACTTTGAGTTTAACCATAATTTTTGGATATAGTTTCATGTTCATAATAAAAATCATTTTCTCATAATAACAACTTTTAAATCAAAGTTTATCATAGTTTTTAATTAACTAACCCAAAACAGCCAGCGGTGTTACAACGACGGCGTAAATCCGGTTTTACGGTGTTTTTCGTGTTTCCAGGTTTTAAATCATTAAGTTAGCATATCATATAGATATAGAACATGTGTTTAGTTGATTTTAAAAGTCAAGTTAGAAGGATTAACTTTTGTTTGCGAACAAGTTTAGAATTAACTAAACTATGTTCTAGTGATTACAAGTTTAAACCTTCGAATAAGATAGCTTTATATGTATGAATCGAATGATGTTATGAACATCAATACTACCTTAATTTCCTTGGATAAAACTACTGGAAAAGAGAAAAATGGATCTAGCTTCAATGGATCCTTGGATGGCTCGAAGTTCTTGAAGCAGAATCATGACACGAAAACAAGTTCAAGTAAGATCATCACTTGAAATAAGATTGTTATAGTTATAGAAATTGAACCAAAGTTTGAATATGATTATTACCTTGTATTAGAATGATAACCTACTGTAAGAAACAAAGATTTTTTGAGGTTGGATGATCACCTTACAAGATTGGAAGTGAGCTAGCAAACTTGAAAGTATTCTTGATTTTATGAAACTAGAACTTTTGGAATTTATGAAGAACACTTAGAACTTGAAGATAGAACTTGAGAGAGATCAATTAGATGAAGAAAATTGAAGAATAAAAGTGTTTGTAGGTGTTTTTGGTCGTTGGTGTATGGATTAGATATAAAGGATATGTAATTTTGTTTTCATGTAAATAAGTCATGAATGATTACTCATATTTTTGTAATTTTATGAGATATTTCATGCTAGTTGCCAAATGATGGTTCCCACATGTGTTAGGTGACTCACATGGGCTGCTAAGAGCTGATCATTGGAGTGTATATACCAATAGTAAATACATCTAAAAGCTGTGTATTGTACGAGTACGAATACGGGTGCATACGAGTAGAATTGTTGATGAAACTGAACGAGGATGTAATTGTAAGCATTTTTGTTAAGTAAAAGTATTTTGATAAGTGTATTTAAGTCTTTCAAAAGTGTATAAATACATATTAAAACACTACATGTATATACATTTTAACTGAGTCGTTAAGTCATCGTTAGTCGTTACATGTAAATGTTGTTTTGAAACCTTTAGGTTAACGATCTTGTTAAATGTTGTTAACCCAATGTTTATAATATCAAAAGAGATTTTAAATTATTATATTATCATGATATTATGATGTACGAATATCTCTTAATATGATATATATACATTAAATGTCGTTACAACGATAATCGTTACATATATGTCTCGTTTCAAAATCATTAAGTTAGTAGTCTTGTTTTTACATATGTAGTTCATTGTTAATATACTTAATGATATGTTTAATTATCATAATATAATGTTAACTATATATATAACCATATATATGTCATCATATAGTTTTTACAAGTTTTAACGTTCGTGAATCACCGGTCAACTTGGGTGGTCAATTGTCTATATGAAACCTATTTCAATTAATCAAGTCTTAACAAGTTTGATTGCTTAACATGTTGGAAACATTTAATCATGTAAATATCAATCTCAATTAACATATATAAACATGGAAAAGTTCGGGTCACTACAGTACCTACCCGTTAAATAAATTTCGTCCCGAAATTTTAAGCTGTTGAAGGTGTTGACGAATCTTCTGGAAATAGATGCGGGTATTTCTTATTCATCTGATCTTCACGCTCCCAGGTGAACTCGGGTCCTCTACGAGCATTCCATCGAACCTTAACAATTGGTATCTTGTTTTGCTTAAGTCTTTTAACCTCACGATCCATTATTTCAACGGGTTCTTCGATGAATTGAAGTTTTTCGTTGATTTGGATTTCATCTAACGGAATAGTGAGATCTTCTTTATCAAAACATTTCTTCAAATTCGAGACGTGGAAAGTGTTATGTACAGCCGCGAGTTGTTGAGGTAACTCAAGTCGGTAAGCTACTGGTCCGACACGATCAATAATCTTGAATGGTCCAATATACCTTGGATTTAATTTCCCTCGTTTACCAAATCGAACAACGCCTTTCCAAGGTGCAACTTTAAGCATGACCATCTCTCCAATTTCAAATTCTATATCTTTTCTTTTAATGTCAGCGTAACTCTTTTGTCGACTTTGGGCGGTTTTCAACCGTTGTTGAATTTGGATGATCTTCTCGGTAGTTTCTTGTATAATCTCCGGACTCGTAATCTGTCTATCCCCCACTTCACTCCAACAAATTGGAGACCTGCACTTTCTACCATAAAGTGCTTCAAACGGCGCCATCTCAATGCTTGAATGGTAACTGTTGTTGTAGGAAAATTCTGCTAACGGTAGATGTCGATCCCAACTGTTTCCGAAATCAATAACACATGCTCGTAGCATGTCTTCAAGCGTTTGTATCGTCCTTTTGCTCTGCCCATCAGTTTGTGGATGATAGGCAGTACTCATGTCTAGACGAGTTCCTAAGCTTGCTGTAATGTCTGCCAGAATCTTGAAATAAATCTGCCATCCCTATCAGAGATAATAGAGATTGGTATTCCATGTCTGGAGACGACTTCCTTCAAATACAGTCGTGCTAACTTCTCCATCTTGTCATCTTCTCTTATTGGCAGGAAGTGTGCTGATTTGGTGAGACGATCAACTATTACCCAAATAGTATCAAAACCACATGTAGTCCTTGGCAATTTAGTGATGAAATCCATGGTAATGTTTTCCCATTTCTATTCCGGGATTTCGGGTTGTTGAAGTAGACCTGATGGTTTCTGATGCTCAGCTTTGACCTTAGAACACGTCAAACATTCTCCTACGTATTTAGCAACATCAGCTTTCATACCCGGCCACCAAAAATGTTTCTTGAGATCCTTGTACATCTTCCCCGTTCCAGGATGTATTGAGTATCTGGTTTTATGAGCTTCTCTAAGTACCATTTCTCTCATATCTCCAAATTTTGGTACCCAAATCCTTTCAGCCCTATACCGGGTTCCGTCTTCCCGAATATTAAGATGTTTCTCCGATCCTTTGGGTATTTCATCCTTTAAATTTCCCTCTTTTAAAACTCCTTGTTGCGCCTCCTTTATTTGAGTAGTAAGGTTATTATGAATCATTATATTCATAGATTTTACTCGAATGGGTTCTCTGTCCTTCCTGATCAAGGCATCGGCTACCACATTTGCCTTCCCCGGGTGGTAACGAATCTCAAAGTCGTAATCATTCAATAATTCAATCCACCTACGCTGCCTCATATTCAGTTGTTTCTGATTAAATATGTGTTGAAGACTTTTGTGGTCGGTATATATAATACTTTTGACCCTATATAAGTAGTGCCTCCAAGTCTTTAATGCAAAAACAACCGCGCCTAATTCCAAATCATGCGTCGTATAATTTTGTTCGTGAATCTTCAATTGTCTAGACGCATAAGCAATCACCTTCGTTCGTTGCATTAATACACAACCGAGACCTTGCTTTGATGCGTCACAATAAATCAAAAAATCATCATTCCCTTCAGGCAATGACAATATAGGTGCCGTAGTTAGCTTTTTCTTCAATAACTGAAACGCTTTCTCTTGTTCATCATTCCATTCAAATTTCTTCCCTTTATGCGTTAATGCAGTCAAGGGTTTTGCTATTCTGGAAAAGTCTTGGATGAACCTTCTGTAGTAACCAGCTAGTCCTAAAAACTGGCATATGTGTTTCGGAGTTTTCGGGGTTTCCCACTTTTCAACAGTTTCTATCTTTGCCGGATCCACCTTAATACTTTCTTTGTTCACTATGTGACCAAGGAATTGAACTTCTTCCAACCAAAATGCACACTTTGAAAACTTAGCGTACAATTCTTCCTTCCTCAATACTTCTAACACCTTTCTCAAATGTTCACCGTGTTCTTGGTCATTCTTTGAGTAAATAAGTATGTCATCAATGAAAACAATGACAAACTTGTCAAGGTATGGTCCACACACTCGGTTCATAAGGTCCATGAACACAGCTGGTGCATTAGTTAAACCAAATGGCATGACCATAAACTCGTAATGACCGTAACGTGTTCTAAAAGCAGTCTTTGGAATATCATCTTCTTTCACCCGCATTTGATGATACCCGGAACGTAAGTCAATCTTTGAATAAACAGACGAGCCATGTAGTTGATCAAATAAGTCATCGATTCTCGGTAGTGGGTAGCGGTTCTTGATGGTAAGTTTGTTCAACTCTCGGTAGTCGATACACAACCTGAATGTACCATCTTTCTTCTTGACAAACAAAACAGGAGCTCCCCACGGTGATGTGCTTGGTCGAATGAAACCACACTCTAAAAGTTCTTGTAATTGGCTTTGCAGTTCTTCCATCTCGCTGGGTGCGAGTCTGTAAGGAGCACGAGCTATTGGTGCAGCTCCTGGTACAAGGTCTATTTGAAATTCAACGGATCGATGTGGGGGTAATCCCGGTAATTCTTTCGGAAATACATCGGGAAATTCTTTTGCGATGGGAACATCATTGATGCTCTTTTCTTCAGTTTGTACTTTCTCGACGTGTGCTAGAACAGCATAGCAACCTTTTCTTATTAGTTTTTGTGCCTTCAAATTACTAATAAGATGTAGCTTCGTGTTGCCCTTTTCTCCGTACACCATTAAGGGTTTTCCTTTTTCTCGTATAATGCGAATTGCATTTTTGTAGCAAACGATCTCTGCTTTCACTTCTTTCAACCAGTCCATACCGATTATCACATCAAAACTCCCTAACTCTACTGGTATCAAATCAATCTTAAATGTTTCGCTAACCAGTTTAATTTCTCAATTTCGACATATATTATCTGCTGAAATTAATTTACCATTTGCTAATTCGAGTAAAAATTTACTATCCAAAGGCGTCAATGGACAACTTAATTTAGCACAAAAATCTCTACTCATATAGCTTCTATCCGCACCCGAATCAAATAAAACGTAAGCAGATTTATTGTCAATAAGAAACGTACCCGTAACAAGCTCCGGGTCTTCCTGTGCCTCTGCCGCATTAATATTGAAAACTCTTCCGCGGCCTTGTCCATTCGTGTTCTCCTGGTTCGGGCAATTTCTAATAATGTGGCCTGGTTTTCCACATTTATAACAAACTACATTGGCATAACTTGTTCCGACACTACTTGCTCCGCCATTACTCGTTCCGACACCATTTGTTCCTTTCGTTCTATTAACCCCTAGTCCGTAGACCTCACACTTCGCCACGCTATGACCATTTCTTTTACACTTGTTGCAAAATTTGGTGCAGAACCCCGAGTGATACTTTTCACACCTTTGGCATAGCTGCTTCTGGTTATTGTTGTTGTTGCGGTTATTATTGTTGTTGGGATGATTGTTGTAGTTGCTGTTGTTGTTGTTGTTGTTGTTGTTGTTGTTGTTGTTGTTGTTGTTGGGCCGTTTGTTGTAGCTGCGATTGATGTTGCGATTGTTGGGATAATTGTTGCGATTATTGTTGTAATTGCTGTTGTTGTTGTATTGGTGATTCTTATCACCGTTTTCCTCCCACTTTCTTTTGACTTGCTTCACATTGGCCTCTTCAGCAGTCTGTTCTTTAATTCTTTCTTCAATATGGTTCACTAGTTTGTGAGCCATTCTACATGCCTGTTGTATGGAGGCGGGCTCGTGTGAACTTATATCTTCTTGGATTCTTTCCGGTAATCCTTTCACAAACGCGTCGATCTTCTCTTCCTCATCTTCGAATGCTCCCGGACACAATAGGCACAATTCTGTGAATCGTCTTTCGTACGTGGTAATATCAAATCCTTGGGTTCGTAACCCTCTAAGTTCTGTCTTGAGCTTATTGACCTCGGTTCTGGGACGGTACTTCTCGTTCATCAAGTGCTTGAATGCTGACCACGGTAGTGCGTACGCATCATCTTGTCCCACTTGCTCTAGATAGGTATTCCACCATGTTAACGCAGAACCTGTGAAGGTATGCGTAGCGTACTTCACTTTGTCCTCTTCAGTACACTTACTTATGGCAAACACCGATTCGACCTTCTCGGTCCACCGTTTCAATCCGATCGGTCCTTCGGTTCCATCAAATTCCAAAGGTTTGCAGGCAGTGAATTCTTTGTAGGTGCATCCTACACGATTTCCTGTACTGCCAGATCCAAGGTTATTGTTGGTATGTAGCGCAGCCTGTACCGCGGCTATGTTTGAAGCTAAAAAAGTACGGAATTCCTCTTCATTCATATTCACGGTGTGTCGAGTAGTCGGTGCCATTTCCTTTAAAATTATCAAATGGAACAAGTTAATCATACAGAATATTAAGAGTAGTTAATAGTATTTCGTAGCATAATATGAACTCATTTATAAAAGCTTTTTCTTCATATTAGCGTTTTATAAGTTTAAATTCGGGTAGTACCTACCCGTTAAGTTCATACTTAGTAGCTAATATACAATTCAACTACTACAATTCTATATGAAAAACTGATTATAATAATATTTCGCATTCAAACTTTTATACAATATTTTACAAACTTACAATACCGCTTATTTTACATAAAGCATGAAATATAGCACACAATAACTTTGATACAAGATAGTTGTGAAGATAATTCTAGCTAGTACACAAGTCGTTCAACAAAGGCAATAAAGACACGTAATTCATACGTCCAGAAACAAGTCATGCATTCTGGTTTTACTAGGACTACTTCCCATCCTTGGTCTTGTGGAACATAACCGTTATGGCCGTTGATAAGACAGCGTGTTGTAACGTCGTCAAAGGGACGAGGGTTACGTAATGACCAACAGTCTCGTAATAACCTAAAAACCTCATTTCTTATCCCAATTACCGACTCCGTTACTTGTGGGAACGTTTTGTTTAATAGTTGTAGCCCGATGTTGTTGTTCTCACTTAGGTGAGAAGCGAACATTACTAACCCGTAAGCATAACATGCTTCTTTATGTTGCATGTTAGCCGCTTTTTCTAAATCACGAAGTCCTATATTCGGATATACTGAGTCAAAATAATTTCTTAACCCGTTGCGTAAAATAGCATTTGGGTTCCCCGCAATATATGCGTCAAAGTAAACACATCGTAACTTATGGATTTCCCAATGTGATATCCCCCATCTTCCGAACGAAAGCCTTTTATAAACCAAGGCATTCTTGGAACGTTCTTCGAATGTCTTACAAACTGATCTCGCCTTAAATAGTTGTGCCGAGGAATTCTGACCGACTCTAGACAAGATTTCATCAATCATGTCTCCGGGTAGGTCTCTTAAAATATTGGGTTGTCTATCCATTTTGTGTTTTTATACTGTAAAATAGACAAGAGTTAGATTCATAAAAAAAAATACTTATTAATACAAGCAATTTTTACATATATCATAAAGCATAAGCACACTATATTACATATATTACACCACACGAATATAACTATCTTATTCCGACTCGCTCGTTTCTTCTTGTTCGGTTTTGGTTCGTTTTGCCAAGTTTCTAGGGATATATGATGTTCCCCTAATACGAGCCGTCGTTGTCCACATTGGTTTAGAAAAACCTGGTGGTTTAGTGGTTCCCGGGTCATTGTTACAACTTAAGGACTTCGGGGGTTGACGATACATATAAAGTTCATCGGGGTTGGAATTAGATTTCTCTATTTTTATGCCCTTTCCTTTATTATTTTCTTTTGCCTTTTAAATTCAGTTGGGGTAATTTCTATAACATCATCGAAATTCTCGTCGGAATCCGATTCATCGGAGAATTGGTAATCCTCCCAATATTTTGCTTCCTTGGTGGAAACACCATTGACCATAATTAACCTTGGTCGGTTGGTTGAGGATTCTCTTTTACTTAACCGTTTTATTATTTTCCCCACCGGTTCTATTTCTTCTTCCGGTTCCGATTCTTCTTCCGGTTCTGATTCTTCTTCCGGTTCCTCTTCGGGAACTTGTGAATCAGTCCACGAATCATTCCAATTTACATTTGACTCTTCATTATTATTAGGTGAGTCAATGGGACTTGTTCTAGAGGTAGACATCTATCACATAATATCAAACACGTTAAGAGATTAATATATCACATAATATTCATATGTTAAAAATATATAGTTTCCAACAAAAATGTTAAGCAATCATTTTTAAAGAAAACACGGTCGAAGTCCAGACTCACTAATGCATCCTAACAAACTCGATAAGACACACTAATGCAAATTTTCTGGTTCTCTAAGACCAACGCTCGGATACCAACTGAAATGTCCCGTTCTTATTGATTAAAAACGTTCCATATTAATTGATTTTGTTGCGAGGTTTTGACCTCTATATGAGACGTTTTTCAAAGACTGCATTCATTTTAAAACAAACCATAACCTTTATTTCATCAATAAAGGTTTAAAAAGCTTTACGTAGATTATCAAATAATGATAATCTAAAATATCCTGTTTACACACGACCATTACATAATGGTTTACAATACAAATATGTTACAACAAAATAAGTTTCTTGAATGCAGTTTTTACACAATATCATACAAGCATGGACTCCAAATCTCGTCCTTATTTAAGTATGCAACAGCGGAAGCTCTTAATAATCACCTGAGAATAAACATGCTTAAAACGTCAACAAAAAATGTTGGTGAGTTATAGGTTTAACCTATATATATATCAAATCATAATAATAGACCACAAGATTTCATATTTCAATACACATCACATACATAGAGATAAAAATCATTCATATGGTGAACACCTGGTAACCGACAATAACAAGATGCATATATAAGAATATCCCCATCATTCCGGGACACCCTTCGGATATGATATAAATTTTGAAGTACTAAAGCATCCGATACTTTGGATGGGGTTTGTTAGGCCCAATAGATCTATCTTTAGGATTCGCGTCAATTAGGGTGTCTGTTCCCTAATTCTTAGATTACCAGACTTAATAAAAAGGGGCATATTCGATTTCGATAATTCAACCATAGAATGTAGTTTCACGTACTTGTGTCTATTTTGTAAATTATTTATAAAACCTGCATGTATTCTCATCCCAAAAATATTAGATTTTAAAAGTGGGACTATAACTCACTTTCACAGATTTTTTACTTCGTCGGGAAGTACGACTTGGCCACTGGTTGATTCACGAACCTATAACAATATATACATATATATCAAAGTATGTTCAAAATATTTTTACAACACTTTTAATATATTTTGATGTTTTAAGTTTATTAAGTCAGCTGTCCCCGTTAGTAACCTACAACTAGTTGTCCACAGTTAGATGTACAGAAATAAATCGATAAATATTATCTTGAATCAATCCACGACCCAGTGTATACGTATCTCAGTATTGATCACAACTCAAACTATATATATTTTGGAATCAACCTCAACCCTGTATAGCTAACTCCGACATTCACATATAGAGTGTCTATGGTTGTTCCGAAATATATATAGATGTGTCGACATGATAGGTCGAAACATTGTATACGTGTCTATGGTATCTCAAGATTACATAATATACAATACAAGTTGATTAAGTTATGGTTGGAATAGATTTGTTACCAATTTTCACGTAGCTAAAATGAGAAAAATTATCCAATCTTGTTTTACGCATAACTTCTTCATTTTAAATCCGTTTTGAGTGAATCAAATTGCTATGGTTTCATATTGAACTATATTTTATGAATATGAACAGAAAAAGTATAGGTTTATAGTCGGAAAAATAAGTTACAAGTCGTTTTTGTAAAGGTAGTCATTTCAGTCGAAAGAACGACGTCTAGATGACCATTTTAGAAAACATACTTCCACTTTAAGTTTAACCATAATTTTTGGATATAGGTTCATGTTCATAATAAAAATCATTTTCTCAGAATAACAACTTTTAAATCAAAGTTTATCATAGTTTTTAATTAACTAACCCAAAACAGCCCGCGGTGTTACAACGACGGCGTAAATCCGGTTTTACGGTGTTTTTCGTGTTTCCAGGTTTTAAATCATTAAGTTAGCATATCATATAGATATAGAACATGTGTTTAGTTGATTTTAAAAGTAAAGTTAGAAGGATTAACTTTTGTTTGCGAACAAGTTTAGAATTAACTAAACTATGTTCTAGTGATTACAAGTTTAAACCTTTGAATAAGATAGCTTTATATGTATGAATCGAATGATGTTATGAACATTATTACTACCTTAATTTCCTTGGATAAACCTACTGGAAAAGAGAAAAATGGATCTAGCTTCAATGGATCCTTGGATGGCTCGAAGTTCTTGAAGCAGAATCATGACACGAAAACAAGTTCAAGTAAGATCATCACTTGAAATAAGATTGTTATAGTTATAGAAATTGAACCAAAGTTTGAATATGATTATTACCTTGTATTAGAATGATAACCTACTGTAAGAAACAAAGATTTCTTGAGGTTGGATGATCACCTTAAAAGATTGGAAGTGAGCTAGCAAACTTGAAAGTATTCTTGATTTTATGAAACTAGAACTTTTGGAATTTATGAAGAACACTTAGAACTTGAAGATAGAACTTGAGAGAGATCAATTAGATGAAGAAAATTGAAGAATAAAAGTGTTTGTAGGTGTTTTTGGTCATTGGTGTATGGATTAGATATAAAGGATATGTAATTTTGTTTTCATGTAAATAAGTCATGAATGATTACTCATATTTTTGTAATTTTATGAGATATTTCATGCTAGTTGCCAAATGATGGTTCCCACATGTGTTAGGTGACTCACATAGGCTGCTAAGAGCTGATCATTGGAGTGTATATACCAATAGTACATACATCTAAAAGCTGTGTATTGTACGAGTACGAATACGGGTGCATACGAGTAGAATTGTTGATGAAACTGAACGAGGATGTAATTGTAAGCATTTTTGTTAAGTAGAAGTATTTTGATAAGTGTATTGAAGTCTTTCAAAAGTGTATAAATACATATTAAAACACTACATGTATATACATTTTAACTGAGTCGTTAAGTCATCGTTAGTCGTTACATGTAAATGTTGTTTTGAAACCTTTAGGTTAACGATCTTGTTAAATGTTGTTAACCCAATGTTTATAATATCAAAAGAGATTTTAAATTATTATATTATCATGATATTATGATGTACGAATATCTCTTAATATGATATATATACATTAAATGTCGTTACAACGATAATCGTTACATATATGTCTCGTTTCAAAATCATTAAGTTAGTAGTCTTGTTTTTACATATGTAGTTCATTGTTAATATACTTAATGATATGTTTAATTATCATAATATAATGTTAACTATATATATAACCATATATATGTAATCATATAGTTTTTACAAGTTTTAACGTTCGTGAATCACCGGTCAACTTGGGTGGTCAATTGTCTATATGAAACCTATTTCAATTAATCAAGTCTTAACAAGTTTGATTTCTTAACATGTTGGAAACATTTAATCATGTAAATATCAATCTCAATTAATATATATAAACATGGAAAAGTTCGGGTCACTACATAATACCCGAGGAATATTTAGATTTCACATTAATAAGTTACACTGTACATTCTTCAAATCTGATTCAACATTCATTTACTATCCTACTTACATCTACAAAGATACAAATCCGTTCACTGCAGAATAACCATTTTCATTCAATTTTATATTTGGATTATGACCTATCAGAATCCAACAAGTGGCATAATGAAGAAAACATTGGACAAAAATAAAATTAGTTAGAAACAAATAAATTAACTATGAGAAATTTGTTAAGAATCCACGCTAACAAAATCCTAGCTAACTGTTAATTCCTTATTGTACATTTTAATTATCGCAATTTATTTATCGCATTTTAATTCTCGCAATTTTATTTATCGTCATTTAATTTCTGTTATTTACTTTACACACTTTAAATATCAGGACACGTATACAAGGTTTTGACATATCATATCGACGCATCTATATATATTATTTGGAATAACCATAGACACTCTATATGCAGTAATGCTTGAGTTAGCTATACAGGGTTGAGGTTGATTCTACAATAATATATATACTTTGAGTTGTGATCGAGTCTGAGGCATGTATATAACTGGTCACGACACGTATTAATTAATTCAAATATTATATATTAAACTATATATGAATTGTTGAACTACAAATTGTAGACTGCTAACTGTGGACTGTCAATATCGGACAATTAAAATGAATTAAAATATTGATTATAACATATGAAACTAAACAATTCTTCAAGTTTGCCACTTGATTTCATCTTAAACCTCATTTGTATCTTGACGATTACAATCTGCGTTCAAACCTTTCTTGATTCTTGAAAACACCTCATCCGAGAGGATGAACCAACCGCACTTCATCTACGGAAGAAAAGATTGATGCATATAGTTATGCACCTGAAAACTCTTGGAACCTGAGTAAACGTTTAACACGTATCCGTGCTAGTTCCTTTGGCGTTGTTAATACCGAAAATGACTTTTCAATCCCTTTTCAAAGTAGACAATTTTGTCACAGCTCCTGCAAATTAACTTCAATTTTTCATTCGAATAAGCCTTATTATAACGATTACCCCTTCATCATCGTTATCGAAGAACCATTTATATCTCACTACATTAGCAGTAAACTTACCAACAACTTCGTTGATCTTTGACTTTGCAAAAAATCATTATATTATCGAAACTCCATCATATACTTATCCGCATCTTATAATGAGAATTACCATACCAATTACTGAGAATTAACAATTAGTATTTTGGATCTCGCAGCGTTGTTACATCAACAGTTATATGTATACATATAACATTTATTCCTTAGAATTATGATCTTCCATCCTGAGGCTCTAAAAAGCACTCAGTCTACGAGTCAATACTCCAAATTTTGAAAATTTCTGATGAAGCAGCAAAAACTGTAAACAACCTTAACAGTCGAAAGTTTGATGATAAAGAATAGTATGTTGGCAAAGCTCAGAAAAGTTGAAACTGGAAAACGGATTGAGCAAACCATGAAGGAGGCTGTGGACAAATCACAAGGACTAAACCTGCCTTCAAAGAATCCAAATGATTCAGTATCTGCTGAAGTCATTAGCGAATACCTTATTCCTGACTCTACACTTTTACGGACAAATCTTCCTCATCATCCTTGATATCAGAAATTATAAGATATCATCGTATCTTTCATTATAAATATCCTCAATATTTCTAAATATATCTTCATAAATATTCTTTCCGATATTAATTATCTCTCCTCGCTATCTGTGTTATATCATAAAAGAAAACTATTTTAGTTTCTAAATCGCTAAAAAACTTAGAGTTTGAATTATGAATGATTTTGAAGTAGTGTTGGAAATTGAAGCATGAGTTAGTATAATATAATGACACTTGATCAACGTGATTATATTACAGTAAGTCATGCTGAGTTTCTAAATGGAACGTGGTGATTCACAGATCATAACATCATCATTTGCCATGTTACACGACTCTTACGTTCTATCTAACCTCTAAACATATTAAGAACATAATTACTTGATAGTTCAATCTTTTCTCTTGAATTATGGTAAGTTAACCAATCAAAATTGTGCTATTACAATCTCTCTCTTAGAAAATTAGTCAGGTTCATTCGAAACTTCATACCTACAAATTCTGGACCATTACTCGCTTTACTAGAGTTCGAGAAGAGAATAAAAAAAAGGCAAAGAGCTCCAAAATATAAGAGAAAATATAAAGCCCAATAACAACAAGGAGGTTACAAACCGTGGATATTAATACGAATAGCAATATAAAGATATGGTAGAATTAAGAATAGTATCACCCCAAGGTAATAGTAGAAGTAAACAAATTTTTCTGATGAAATATTGAAAAGAAGGATGACAGAAATTATAATTAGGAAAATATCAAGGATTAGAACTGGATTAAGCATTTTCACAATCTTTTGGATGTATGAACTAAGAAAGAAAGTATAGGAGTGGTGGAAAATAATGGGACGGAAAAAGTAAATTTATAAGGAAAATATCAGACGTAGCAATTGAGGCAGATCACTGCATTTGATTAAAGAGATCTTAATTTTCTTATTCACTGAAGAATCAAATCTTTTAGATTTCGAAGATTTTCTTTAAATCTCTTGAATTCCGGAATTCAATCGTGACTATGTCAAAAGTTTAGACGAACCTTTATTGTCTCATTTCACTCTTTTGTGGTAGCTTCACCCATACTCTCCGAGTAATCGAATTACTTATTCCACATTACTTAATGATGATAAAATTCTATTTATCGACTCATATTCGTAATGAAAACATTTTTATCGTTAGCCATGACGACCTCGATCAAATTTCGGGACGAAATTTATTTAACGGGTAGGTACTGTGACGACCCGGAAATTTCCGACCAAATTTAAACTTAATCTTTATATGTTTCCGATACGATAAACAAAAGTCTGAAATGTTGAGTCTCAAAATTTTTGAACTATTTACATGGATTCAATTAACCTGTGACCATTCCCGACGATTCACGAACAATTGTTGTAAATAAATATGTATATATATATATATATATATACATATATATATATATATATATATATATATATATATATATATATATATATATATATATATATATATATATATATATATATATATATATATATATATATATATATATATATATATATATATATATATATAAGAGTATACAAAATTAATATACAGAACAATTAAGTGATAATTAAAATGAAGATATATATATAAATGTATGATAATTATTACGATATATATATTGTAATGTATATAAAAGATATAAATAGTATATGTACTATATATATTATATAATTATTAAATATTACATAATTAGAAATAGTTAATATTAATGTATTAAATTACAAGTTAAGCTATAGTTGTTATAGTAATGTTATTATTATTATTATTATTATTATTATTATTATTATTATTATTATTATTATTATTATTATTATTATTATTATTATTAATACTAATATATGTATTATTAATATATATATATATATATATATATATATATATGAAATTGGATACATTTAATTGCTAATAGTATTGTTATCAGTATTATTATATATAGTAGTAAAATTTATAATGTAGTTATTATTATTATTTTTTTAATATATTATATTTACTAAAAATTATCCTGTTCATTTATAATTTTTGTTATGATTATGTTATTACTTTTATCATTATTCTTATTAGTATTTGTATTATTTTGATGTTATTATTATTAATCTTATTATTGCTTCTAGTATTATTAGGTACATTGATATTATTAATTATTTTTATCATTTATTATTTCTAATACTAGTATTATTAGTATTTATTATTAATGTTATTTATATAAAAGAAAATTGATAAATAGAAGTGGATTCAGTACCTATAACTATCATAATGTATTAGATTGATTTTTTCCTGTAACAAATTGGTACGAATCATAGATGAATCTGAGGAACACAACAAATTTGATTACTAATCTATATCCAGTTTTTTTTTTATTTTTTTTATTTTACTCCTAAGTAACTTGTTTTCTGTCGACCTCTTCCTCTCTACAAACCATTCAGAACCACAATCATACTGATGAATTCAATTCGTTTTCTCCATTCTTATATCAATTACAGTATATATTTTTTTTCTTTTAAAACAGAATCGAATTGTTATTTAATCAAATTTTATTTATTTATTTCAATAACCTCTGTTCTTGGAGGATAGATTCAAATTGCTCCATTTCGAAAACAAATTCAAAATGTGTTAATGCCATGATGTTAGGAATCTTTTAGCCAAACTATCTGCAAAATTACAAGTTCCAATTCCTTCTACCGGGTTTTAATTTTCAAAGTCAAAGTTTTATGAAATAAAAATTCAAACAACGTTCTATGATCGAATCAACTATTTCATATTGTAATTACTATCTAAAAGTGTCTAAATTTCAAAATCAAATATTATGTTCATATTTTTTTTTACGGCATCAGTTTTCTGTTGGATTTTAATTTTTTTTTGTTTATTTGTTTGTCTGTTAATTAAAATCACCACCTACAAGTGGATTTCGTTTCACTCACATATCCTGATTCATAATACAAATTCGCTGCTGTAATGTTATGGTTACCTGGTCGAACATGGATGTGAAGATGAAGAACAGATAGAAGGAGTTTTATAAATTTAATACGGGTTATAACAAATAAAATGGACCGGACGGATGGTTAGATGGGTTGTCGGGTGAACGAGAGGTCTCGGGTTCGATCCCCATCGGTGGCAATTTTTTTTAAAAAAAACCTATTTCTTTTGAGGTATATTTTTCATTTTTATTATTACTATTATTATTGTTATTATTATTATTATTATTATTCGTTATTGTTTCTATTATTATGATAATTGTTATTACTTTTAATATTTAGAAATAGCATTATCATTAATCAAATTATGAGTATTATCATTATCTTTGTCATTAGTATAAGTATAATAATTACAATTAGGATTAATATTATTAATAATATTGATACTGTTAGTATTATAATTACTAATATCATATTTATATTTATAAGTATTAGAAACATTATTTATCGTTAATAGTTTCAAAAGTATTATTAAGATTACTATAAATTTTGTCATTAGTATTATTATTATTATTAAACTTATTATCATTATTATCATTCTTATAAAATTATTATTTTGTTATCACTAAAAGTATCAATATTATCATAAAAAGATACTTTTATACAAAAATACATTACGTTATACTTTTATTACTAAAAAGATATTAGGTAAGCTATATCAATTAATATATAAATATATACTAAACCTTAATATATTGTTTTTATTATTAATGATAAGTACTAGTTATATAAAACATATAAAATAAATATATTAAGCTTATCTAAAAAACATATAGTATAACAAGTATATTATTAATAACAAAAATATATATAATTGATCAATTACGATTACGTGTATTAATATATCCATAAATGATATAGGTTCGTGAATCCGAGGCCAACCCTGCACTTGTTAAATGCCGTCATATGTATTTTTACTACAAAATATAGTATGGTGAGTTCATTTGATTCCCTTTTACTCTTTACACTTTTGGGACTGAGAATACATGCGCTGTTTTATAACTGTTTTCTTAAATGCTTTTGAAATATATTTTGAACTACGAATACATGAAATACTTTTATAACTATTTTACGAAATAGACACAAGTAATCGAAACTACATTCTATGGTTGAATTATCGAAATCGAATGTGCCCTTTTTATCATGTCCGATCTTTTTCAGGAATGATGGCGAATTTATCATGTCCGATGTTTTCCCGAAATGATGGCGAATTTATCATATCCGATGTTTTCCTGGAATGATGGCGAATTTATCATGTCCGATGTTTTCCCGGAATGATGGCGAATTTATCATGTCCGAAGTTTTCCCGAAATGATGGCGAATTTATCATATCCGAAGTTTTCCCGGAATGATGGCAAATTTATCATGTCCGAAGTTGTCCCGGAATGATGAGAATATTCTATATGCAATTTGTTAAGGTTGGTTACCAGGTGTTCAATCGATATGAATGATTTTTGTCTCCATGCATGGGACGTATATTTATGAGAAATGGAAATGAAAATCTTGTGGTCTATTAAAATGATGAAAATGATCGATTATGATAAACTAATGAACTCACCAACCATTTGGTTGACACTTTCAAGCACGTTTATTCACAGGTATTAAAGAAATCTTCCGCTGTGCATTTGCTCATTTTAGAGATCTTACTTGGAGTCATTCATGGCATATTTCGAAAGACGTTGCATTCAATTCATTGAGTTTATCAAGAATATTATTAAGTCAATTATAGTTGGATGTATTATGAAATGGTATGCATGTCGTCAACTTTCGTTGTAAAGAAAGTTTGTCTTTTAAAAACGAATGCAATGTTTGTAAAATGTATCATATAAAGGTCAAATACCTCGCGATGTAATCAACTATTGTGAATCGTTTATAATGTATATAAATGGGTCCTTTCAGTTGGTATCAGAGCTGGTATAACTGCATCCATGTGTGGCGGGTTAGTCGTAAAGGAGGTTCTCACAGTGTGACCTTTGGCGAAGCATTGGCTCTTACTCATTGCGATCCCTTATGAGGGTCGGCAGTAGCCGAGAGGCAGGCCCTAAAATCAGTATCTGAGGTACACTCAGTGGTCACCAGGCGATTAGCTGGGAAGGCACTGGCTGGGATGGTGGTTGTCCCCAACTGTATTAGAGTTGGTATCAGAGCTGGTATAACCGCGTCCATGTGTGGCGGGTTAGTCGTAAAGGAGGTTCTCACAGTGTTACCTGTGATGAAGCATTGGCTCTTACTCCTTGCGATCCCTTACGAGGGTTGGCAATTGCCGAGAGGCAGGCCCTAAAATCAGTATATGAGGTACACTCAGTGTGAAATGTCCCGTTCATATTGATTATAAACGTTCCATATTAATTGATTTCGTTGCGAGGTTTTGACCTCTATATGAGACGTTTTTCAAAGACTGCATTCATTTTTAAAACAACCATAACCTTTATTTTATCAATAAAGGTTTCAAAAGCATTACGTAGATTATCAAATAATGATAATCTAAAATATACTGTTTACACACGACCATTACATAATGGTTTACAATAGAAATATATTACATCGACATATGTTTCTTGAATGCAGTTTTTACATAATATCATACAAACATAGACTCCAAATCTTGTCCTTATTTTAGTATGCAACAGCGGAAGCTCTTAATATTCACCTGAGAATAAACATGCTTTAAACGTCAACAAAAATGTTGGTGAGTTATAGGTTTAACCTATATATATATCAAATCGTAACAATAGACCACAAGATTTCATATTTCAATATACAACCCATACAAAGAGATAAAAATCATTCATATGGTGAACACCTGGTAACCGACATTAACAAGATGCATATATAAGAATATCCCCATCATTCCGGGACACCCTTCGGATATGATATAAATTTCGAAGTACTAAAGCATCCGGTACTTTGGATGGGGTTTGTTAGGCCCAATAGATCTATCTTTAGGATTCGCGTCAATTAGGGTGTCTGTTCCCTAATTCTTAGATTACCAGACTTAATAAAAAGGGGCATATTCGATTTCGATAATTCAACCATAGAATGTAGTTTCACGTACTTGTGTCTATTTTGTAAATCATTTATAAAACCTGCATGTATTCTCATCCCAAAAATATTAGATTTTAAAAGTGGGACTATAACTCACTTTCACAGATTTTTACTTCGTCGGGAAGTAAGACTTAGCCACTGGTCGATTCACGAACCTATAACAAATATGTACATATATATCAAAGTATATTCAAAATATATTTACAACACTTTTAATACATTTTGATGTTTTAAGTTTATTAAGTCAGCTGTCCTCGTTAGTAACCTACAACTAGTTGTCCAACGTTAGATGTACAGAAAAAATTGATATATATTATCTTGAATCAATCCACGACCCAGTGTATACACGTCTCAGGCTAGATCACAACTCAAAGTATATATATTTTTAGAATCAACCTCAACCCTGTATAGCTAACTCCCACATTACTGCATATAGAGTGTCTATTGTTGTTCCAAATAATATATACACATGGGTCGATATGATATGTCAAAACATTTGCATACGTGTCTATGGTATCCCAAGATTATATAATATATTAGAATACATGTATAATACAATATAAGTTAGCTAGGATATGATTAATATAGATTCGTTACCAATTTTCACGTTGCTACAACAAGAAAAATATCCAATCTTGTTTTACCCATAACTTCTTCATTTTAAATTTGTTTTTGAGTGAATCAAATTGCTATGGTTTCATATTCACAATTTTATGAATCTAAATAGAAAAAGTATAGGTTTATAGTCAGAAATATAAATTACAAGTCATTTTTGTAAAGGTAGTCATTTCAGTCGAAAGAACGATTTCTAGATGACCATTTTAGAAAACATACTTCCACTTTGAGTTTAACCATGATTTTTGGATATAGTTTCATGTTCATAAGAAAAATCATTTTCCCAGAAGAACAATTTTTAAATCAAAGTTTATCATAGTTTTTAATTAACTAACCCAAAACAGCCCGCGGTGTTACTACGACGGCGTATGTCCGGTTTTACAGTGTTCTTCGTGTTTCCAGGTTTTAAATCATTAAGTTAGCATATCATATAGATATAGAACATGTGTTTAGTTGATTTTAAAAGTCAAGTTAGAAGGATTAACTTTTGTTTGCGAACAAGTTTTGAATTAACTAAACTATGTTCAAGTGATTACAAGTTTAAACCTTCGAATAAGATAGCTTTATATGTATGAATACAAGGTAACATCATTACTGGAAATGAGAAAAATGGAACTAGCTTCAAAGGATCCTTGGATGGCTTGTAAGTTCTTGAAGCAGAATCATGACACGAAAACAAGTTCAAGTAAGATTTCCACTCGAAATAAGATTGTTATAGTTATAGAAATTGAATCAAAGTTTGAATATGAGTATTACCTTGTATTAGAAAGATATCTTACTATAAATAATAAAGATTTCTTGAGGTTGGATGATCACTCTACAAGATTGAAAGTAAGCTAGCAAACTTGGAAGTATTCTTGATTTTATGAAACTAGAACTTGTAGAATTTAAGAAGAACACTTAGAACTTGAAGATAGAACTTGAAGAATGAAAGTGTTTGTAGGTGTTTTTGGTCGTTGGTATATGGATTAGATATAAAGGATGTGTAATTTAGTTTACATGTAAATAAGTCATGAATGATTACTCATATTTTTGTAATTTATGAGATATTTCATGCTAGTTGCCAAATGATGGTTCCCACATGTGTTAGGTGACTCACATGGGCTGCTAAGAGCTGATCATTGGAGTGTATATACCAATAGTACATACATCTAAAAGCTGTGTATTATACGAGTACGAATACAGGTGCATACGAGTAGAATTGTTGATGAAACTGAACGAGGATGTAATTGTAAGCATTTTTGTTAAGTAGAAGTATTTTGATAAGTGTCTTGAAGTCTTTCAAAAGTGTATGAATACATATTAAAACACTACATGTATATACATTTTAACTGAGTCGTTAAGTCATCGTTAGTCGTTACATGTAAGTGTTGTTTTGAAACCTTTAGGTTAACGATCTTGTTAAATGTTGTTAACCCATTGTTTATTAAATCAAATGAGATGTTAAATTATTACATTATCATGATATCATGATGTATTAATATATCTTAATATGATATATATACATTAAATGTCGTTACAACGATAATCGTTACATATATGTCTCGTTTCAAAATCATTAAGTTAGTAGTCTTGTTTTTACATATGTAGTTCATTGTTAATATACTTAATGATATGTTTACTTATCATAATATCATGTTATATATATATCCATATATATATATATCCATATATATATATATATATATATATATATATATATATCCATATATATGTCATCATAGATTTTAAAAATGGGACTATAACTCACTTTCACAGATTTTTACTTTATCGGGATGTAAGACTTGGCCACTGGTCGATTCACGAACCTATAACAAATATGTACATATATATCAAAGTATGTTCAAAATATATTTACAACATTTTTAATATGTTTTAATGTTTTAAGTTTATTAAGTCAGCTGTCCTCGTTAGTAACCTACAACTAGTTGTTCTCAATTAGATGTACATAAATAAATCAATATAAATTATCTTGGATCAATCCACGACCCAGTGTATACAAGCCTCAGGCTAGATCACAACTCAAACTATATATATTATTTTGGAATCAACCTCAACCCTGTATAGCTAACTCCAACATTACTGCATATAGAATGTCTATGGTTGTTCCAAAATATATTATATAGATGGGTCGATATGATATGTCAAAACATTGTATACGTGTCTATGGTATCCCAAGATTACATAATATATATTAGAATACATGAATAATACAATATAAGTTTGTTAAGTTATGATTTGTATATAATTGTTACAATATTTCCCGTAGCTACAACAATAAAAAAAATATATCCAATCTTGTTTTACCCATAACTTCTTCGTTTTAAATCCGTTTTGAATGAATCAAATTTCTATGGTTTCATATTGAACTCTATTTTATGAATCTAAACAGAAAAAGTATAGATTTATAGTCGGAAATAAAAGTTACAAGTTATTTTTGTAAGAGGTAGTCATTTCAGTAGAAAGAATGACGTCTTGATGACCATTTTGAAAAACATACTTTCACTTTGAGTTTAACCATGATTTTTGGATATAGTTTCATGTTCATAAGAAAAATCATTTTTCCAGAAGAAAAACTTTTAAATCAAAGTTTATCATAGTTTTTAATTATCAAACCCAAAACAGCCCGCGGTGTTACTACGACGGCGTATGTCCGGTTTTACGGTGTTTTTCTTGTTTCCAGGTTTTAAATCATTAAGTTAGCATATCATATAGATATATAACAAATGTTTAGTTGATTTTAAAAGTCAAGTTAGAAGGATTATCTTTATTTATGAACAAGTTTAGAATTAACTAATCTATGTTCTAGTGATTACAAGTTTAAATCTTCGAATAAGATAGTTTTATATGTATGAATCGAATGATGTTATGAACATCAATACTACCTCAAATTTAGTAGGTAAACCTACTGGAAGTGACAAGAAATGATCTAGCTTCAAAGGATCTTGGATATCTTGAAAGTTCTTGAAGTAGGATCATGACACAAAAACAAGTTCAAGTAAGATTTTTACTCGAATTAAGATAGTTTATAGTTATAGAAATTGAATCAAAGTTTGAATATGATTATTAGCTTGAATAAGAAAGATAACTTACTGTAAATAACAAAGGTTTCTTGATCTTAGATGATTACTTGGAATGGATTAGAAAGCTTGGATGTAAACTAGTAAACTTGAAAGGATTTTCGAAGTGTTCTTGGAGTGTTCTTCCTAAGATTATTATAGCTTGATTCTTGAAGTAATTTTTGATGAAGATGATGATTAGCTACTGGAAAAATTCGTTCAGAAGAGTGTGTGTGTGTTGAGAGAGAATTAGAAAGAGAATTGGAAGTGAAATGGAGTGAATGATGAGTGGTAAGTGGTGAGTGGTGAGTGGGGTTAAAAGGAGTTCTAATTAGTTGACTAGTTCATGGTAGAAGTTAAAATTGATTAGTCATACATGACATAATCAAGAGTGGAATCCCATGCTAGTTCCTATTGGGAGAAGGCTCTCCGAAGCTTCGACTTGGAGGCTTGGGCTGTCTAGAAGCTGTGAATAATACGGGTATGAATACGACTAGAATTCTTGATGAAAAAAAAGAATGGGAATGTAATTGTACCCATTTTCATTAAGTATGAGTGTTTTGATATATGTCTTGAAGTCTTCCAAAAGTATATTAATATATCTAAATACACTACATGTATATACATTTTAACTGAGTCGTTAAGTCATCGTTAGTCGTTACATGTAAGTGTTGTTTTGAAACCTTTAAGTTAACGATCTCATTTAATGTTGTTAACCCATTGTTTATTATATCTAATGAGATGTTAAATTATTATATTATCATGATATTATGATATATTATTATATCTTAATATGATATATATACATTTAAATGTCGTTACAACGATAATCGTTACATATATGTCTCGTTTCGAAATCCTTAAGTTAGTAGTCTTGTTTTTACATATGTAGTTCATTGTTAACATATATAATTATCATTTTATCATGTTAAATATAGTGTAACAATATCTTAATATGATACATATGTATTTAGTAAGACGTTGTAATAACGATAATCGTTATATATATCGTTTCGACTTTCTTAACTTAGTAGTCTCATTTTTATGTATATAACTCATTGTTAATATACTTATGGAGATACTTACTTATCATAATCTCATGTTAACTATATGTATATCTATATATATATATCATCATATCATTTTTACAAGTTTTAACGTTTGTGAATCGCCGGTCAACTTGGGTGGTCAATTGTCTACATGAAACTCATTTCAAATAATCAAGTCTTAACAAGTTTGATTGCTTAACATGTTGGAACACTTAATCATGTAAAAATCAATTTCATTTAATATATATAAACATGGAAAAGTTCGGGTCACTACACATTTATTGTATGGTTTATTTGAAATCTATTTTTCATGTTATTAATAACCGTTTATCAATGTCCTTTTGCCACTTTTAATTTAACAAATTAAATTGTCATTTTGCATGTCATTAATAATGTCTAATTTAACCAATTAAATTGTCATTTTGCTTGTTGTTAACATGTGATTTACTTGTAGCAACCAAACATACAAACACAATAAACAACCATACATGCAAAATAAATATGTCCACAATCAAGCCAATTTGGTAGACATTTGTTTAGCCGAAAACAAATACCACCGGTTAAGGGGTTATAACACAAAGTAGGAGATTTTAAATCTCCCACTTAATCTTGCATCCAAATGCTTCTTCTTGTGTTCTTCCAAGTCTTCATCTTGTATCTTCATCTTATTACAAAATATATCCTAATACATTTTGTCTAAAAAATGAAATACAACCTAATCTATTTTACATACCAAATATAAAATAAATTACATAACCAAATGAATATTATTACAAACCAAAATGAATGAATATTACAACCACAATGAAAGATTAACAAATCAACCAAACAAATATTCATTCAAACACAAGGTCTTGGCTATGATTGTGAACATCAATATATCAACAAATATTAACCAAATGGCAAACCCAAAACCACTTTTTGGACCCTCCCAAATTCAGCCAAAATAGGGTACCACCCAAAACCCAAAGTTTTTGCATTTTACTTGCATGAATGTTCATAAAATGAAAAGATATAGTGGGTTTAATGACCATGTAAGAAGCATAATCCATAGACTTCGGCTCTAGATACCATTGATGGAATTCAATATAACAACAAGTTCTTAATGTCAACATAATCACAAAACATTTTTATGAGAGTTATAGCAAGCGGAAACATAATTCTTAAGAAACCAAGTTTATATGTTTAACCATTTAAATTGAATCCCATGTAGATATCAAGTCATGAACATATGCTTACATATATTAACAAGGAGAGTAGAGATTATACCTCCTCAATATAGAGGGTGTCGACTTGATGAGATGATGATGGGTAAATGACAATATCTACTTCTAACTTGAAGCCTCAAGAGTGTTATACCCACAAGCCTTTTTGCACCAACACCACCTTTGTTTAGTTAGGATTTTGGGACACTTGATTAACCAACTTACCAAGCAAAACCTCTCCTTTTTTTTCAAAAGTTTCGGCCAGCAGGTTGTAGGAGAGCAAGGAGAGAGTTTTTCAACTAACTTCCTTGAAATGAAATAGTCAATCCTTGGTATAAGAGTTGCACATGCACTTGAGAGAATGCGTTGTATTAAAAGTAACAAAACCAAGTATGGGTGGACTCCCTTGGTCCCCTCAAAAACGTCCACCATGGAGGGTATATAAAAAAATTGTGATTTTGTAAAACAAAATATATAAACCCATGTATTTATTAAGTTACTTACATATTTTATAAACCATTTTATAAAATATAACACAACATAATTATTTAAACTTATAAATAATTAAATCCATATCATATATAAATTATTCAAATAATTTATCTCAAGTGATTATATTTTAGAAAACCCATTTTCTAAAATCCAAGTGTCGCGTATTTATTTAACGATCCAATTGTTAAGATAAATACATATAAGGTGTCGGTAAGCTTGTTATTGGGTATGACTCGACTTGGATCAAAACACATTAGCCACATTAATTTAATATGTCTCTCGGGCATACGAAATACCTTCACAAACAATATAATTAAAACTTAATGATTAAACTTTAATCAACAATTATTAAGTGTTAAGAGTTATAAAACATATTAATTAACTTTGTGCAATAATTGACAAGTTAATAAAAGATGAAAATAATAAACTGTTAGTCGACACTCACTGCTAATTAAAATTTATGCATTTATGTAATATTATGACTAATAACCTATTAGTAATAAATAAATAGTGACATTTATATAAATAATAAAACAATTGGGAACTAAATAAAAAAATATATACAAGTCATGAATTAGTAAAAAGTAAATAATACTTATCATGTAGTAAATGTAAAAATAATAATAATAATAATAATAATAATAATAATAATAATAATAATAATAATAATAATAATAATAATAATAATAATAATAATAATAATAATAATAATAATAATAAGACTAAAGAATCTTAAACAATTACATCATTATGTTGACTAAAAAATATAATAAAATATATATATATATAATATATATATATATATATATATATATATATATATATATATATATATATATATATATATATATATATATATATATAAACTAGTACCACCTATTGTTGACTAAAAATTATAAAACAGAATAAAATCATTAATTAGAACATCCTTATGTTGACTAACACTCTAATACTTGCACTATATAAACACCCTTAGACTCCTAGTTTCTCATTCACAAATCACACCAAAATCCTCTCTCAAAAACAACCTCTCCCTCTCCCTCTCTTGTGGTATTCGGATCTTTAAGCTTGTTCTTCGTGTTCATCAAGATTTTCAAGCGTGTTCTTCATTATTTGGGTTATTTGATCTTCATCACCAAGTTTTCTTCTTGTTTCTTGTTAATCTTCATCATCATTAACAAGGTATGATCCAAAATCTTAAAACTTTTAAATCTTTCTTTCAATTCATGTTTATAATCATATTCGTGCATGATCTTAACATTCATATTATATAGATCCTCAAAACCCTAAACCCTAATCATTAAAATACTACTTTAATTAACTAACCCTAATTAATGAAACTCTAATACTACTTATACTATTAATTAACATGTATACACTATTACTATTACTAACACCTATAACCTACTACTTATATTATAACACATAAAAATATTTTGGGATATGTATTAGAGATGTATAGATCTTCGAACTTTCTTGACGAATGGTTTCTACGAAACTTTAGGCGGAAGGCTTTGGATTTCCGATTTAAAGGATCCTATAGCTCAAGCCCCTAGACTTGAAATGGCCATTCGAAGGGAAAGAGGTGATTGGAAGCTTATCTAATACGACAAGTATCCTAAAATGGAAAACACTCTTAAAGTAGAAACTTACTAAGATAAGAAATCTACTAAAAGTGGAAACTTTCTAAAAATAGAAACTTACTAGGAAAGGAAACTTAGTAAAACGAACTATACTTACAACACTATCATACTTAAACATCTACTTAAACTTGGGCAAAAACACTTACTACTCTTAAATGTCAATAGGTTGACTTTTTTGCTCACTCATCCAACTTTTTATTCCGAGGAATAACTCTCTCTCTACTTACTAAGGTGAATTCATAGCCTCACTCTTTATTGCTAGCAAACTTACTTACTTTTATTGGGGTGAGACACATGCTGTTTTTATATTTTACAACTTAGACACATGTACCAAACTACTAAACTATGCTATACCCAGCTATGTCCGACTAAGTGCCTACAGTGATATTTTTAATTGCTCGTTGAATGCATGCTTAATTATTGGGGGTAGGCCTATCGGAAGTAATGTCCCCGATACATTTGGCTAAGTCATTGTATTACTTAATAATGAAATTAAACCGAAAAGTATAAACTACAACTTGTCTTTGGGGCAAACTTGAACGTTTAGTCTAAATATCACGCATTGGCATAACTTTTGGATTTGCGAGATCTACTTTTTGATCCTGCGGGAGATCAACTTTATAAACTAAATCTTGTGGTCTAAAAACAACGATAACTACTTTTGTTAAACCTATGATTTCACTCAACCTTTTTGGTTGACACTTTAGCATGTTTGTCTCAGGTACTGATTGATTCAAGCTTACTTACTTACTGCTTATGTGATGCTACTTGGACTTAGGAACAAGAGATATCGCATTTACTATTCTTGCATTTGAAACATTTACTTTATTGTAATTTCAATTCTTGTAACGACATTTCATTTTTCGCTGCGTACTCTCAATAAAGTTTGATTTTATCATGTAGTATTGTTCTCGTATATTATAATAGGTTGGTTTATTTGATATTAGTGACATTTCTTCCAGACCCTATCTAGAGGACGTTACAGAGTGGTATCAGAGCAAACCAGGCTGTTATAGAGAACCAGGATTGCATCTTTATGTGTGCCTTACTTGCTAGCTAGGGTGCCTTAGCAATCTAGGAAACTATAACCTTTCCTGCCTAATACTTTAAAGCACTTACGATTGCCTTATAATCTTAACAACCTTGCCTTGATAATCTTGGCATAAAATGCTAATCAAAGTCTCTTTCCTAATGATAGGATGTCAAGTGTTAATAAAAACGACAAGACAATTCTTTTCAAACCATCTGAAGTAATGACTCACTTCAAACCTGCTATTGAAGAAGATACTGGATATCCTTCAACTACAAGACCAGTCCAAAGTCCACCTTATGGCTTTGGTGGTCCTCCCTCACTAAACTATAGTCCGGATACTTTACCTAATTCTCCCGAATACTACCCGACTCCAAGAACGGAAAGTAAAGGGAAACGCCCTGCTGATTTTAAAGAAGATGGCCCGTCAAAGAAAAGATCCCGATCTCCTTCCTACGAAGAAGTTGATTCCAAGTACGAGATCATGAATCGGCTAAAAACTACCGATGGCCTAATTCGTCATATTGCAAGGATCAATGTTCAAATGAAGGAAAAATACCTAGCGATCAGGAAGCTCATAGAGGAAAATGCTGAGCTAAAGAAGGAGATAAAGTTGGTGAAGTATGAAGGTGATAGAAATGCCCGATGGGGGAAGCAATATCTTTCCTACCTAAGAGAAGATTTTAACTTTAGATTGAAGATGGAGGAAAACCGCCTCGAGTTCCTGCATGAGAAATAAAAGGCTAAGAATGAGAAAGTTGAGAAGTTTATGAAGAAGGTTGAGGACGAGAAGAAGAAATATGAAGACTACTTCAATCCTAATATTTCCTAGTTTATCCTATTCCAATTTCTCATCTATGTAAAGGCTATGCCTTAAACCATTTCTATATCCGAATCGTGTATTAAAAAAAGCTTATTTAATGCCTCGTTCTTAATAATATAAAGTGTTTCGTTTATATCATATTCATCTTTATCCTATTGGATTTATCAAACTTCTATACACCCTTATGTAGTGAAGAATCATGGTTCGTTCAACTACACCAACTCTTACCACGATGTTTCATAATTTCCTCGTCTGACTACGTCTTCCACAACTTCCATAACTATCAAAGATATGAAGGTTAACTGATGTGCGCAGAGGTGTATACGAAATAGCTATATTTTTACTGCGAAATACTATTAAATACGATACAATTTTACACAAGTTATTTATTTATTTATAGAGTGGAAATACCTAAACCTTGCTACAACACTTATAGGCAGTGTACCTAATTGTACAGTAGTGTAGTTTTTAGTAAGTCCGGTTCGTTCCACAGGGAGCTAGCCAAGTTTAACGCTATATTTTTAAAACTATATTTGTATATATATATATATATATATATATATATATATATATATATATATATATATATATATATATATATATATATATATATATATATATATATATATATAAGTAGTATTATTATTAATAAAGGGGGTTTTTACCGTTTAATGACCGGTTTGTCGATTTTAAAACTTTAGTCGCAGTTAAAACCTAATGTAAAATATTAAAAATAAAAAATAACTTAATTTAAAGCGTAAAGTAAATAACGATAAATTAAAGTGCGATAAATAAGAGTGCAATTAAATAAAATGACAGTAAATAAAAGTGCGATAAAATATGAAATAAAGGAATTATGCTTATTTAAACTTCCATAATCATGATGTTTGACGTGTTGATTTTAGTTTATTACCATGGGTTAATTGTCCTTTGTCCTGGATTATTCGATATGTCCATCTGGTTTTTGCCCATCACAGTCCATCAGTCATAAATATAAAGTGCGAGTATCCTCATCAAATTATTCTTATATCTGAAGTCAAATACTCCAACTAATTGGGGACTTAAACTATAATTACACCAATTTTCCTTGTATGTAATTCACCCCTGTTTTAATAAGTCCATTAACTATTAATCCATTCCCGTGTCCGGTTAAATGAACGATTATTAGTACTTATATATATCCCGCCCATCGTGTCCGATCGAGTGTATGTGGTTATTTATAGGTACGTCCAATTGTAATTTTTATATTAAATTAACGAACTATCATTCAATTAAACAAATATAAAAATCATTAATAGCCCATAGTCTAATTTCCACAAGTGTCGTTCTTTTGTCCAAACCCCAATTATGGTACAAAGCCCAATTACCCAATCTTAATATTTAGCCCAACATCACGATTACTTCGGCTTAAATAAGCATAATAATAACTTAGCTACGAGACATTAATTTAAAAAGGTTGAACATAACTTACAATGATTAATAATAGCGTAGCGTTACACGGACAGAATTTCGACTTACACACTTACAACATTCGCTAACATACCCTTATTATTATTAAATTAAAATTAAAATTATAATATATATATATATATATATATATATATATATATATATATATATATATATATATATATATATATATATATATATATATATATATATATATATATATTACGTGAGAGATAGAGAGGATAGAAAAAGATGTGAATTTTTCGGCCAAAACACGCGAACTTTATAGGACCTGAGCTGATACTGTGCACCATGCGATCGCATGGTTTTTGGTCTTCCAGGCCATGCGATCGCATGGCCTTCGTTTACAGCTCACATGCTTTTGTTTTTTATTTGCTGACGGTTTTAATAAATAAATATAATATATATATAATTTTAAGAATTATTTATATATTATATTATATATATGTGCATAGTTGACTTGTTATTTTTAGTTCGTTGCATCGCGCGTCGAGAGTTGACTCTGATCCCTGTTCAGGATTTTCGAAAGTCCTTGCGTACAATTTAATATCTTGTACTTTGCGTTTTGCGGATCGTACTCCTGTAATTTTTAGACGTTTCTCATCAATAATTTGAACCACTTTGATTGTACTTTGTACTTTTGAGCTTTTTGGTCGTTTGCATCTTCAATTCGTCGAATCTGTCTTTTGTCTTCACCTTTTATTATTTAAACGAATATCACTTGTAAATAGAACAATTGCAACTAAAAGCTTGTCTTTCTTGAGGGATAATGCTATGAAATATATGTTCGTTTTTAGCATTATCAAATATTCCCATACTTGAGCGTTGCTTATCCTCAAGCAATATAGTCTTGAAATAAAAATACTAGAATCACTTCTTTATTCTTCACACTTTATACATCAGTAATTTCTATACGGCGGTATGAACAATGATAGTAACATTGTGGTTTACAGTCCCACATGAATATGAAAATTTAGATCCTTTAAGGAAATTGGATCTTTATGAAAACATTTGATCTTTTGAAAATTAAATCTAGCTTTTACCCTAGATAAGTTTTCCAGAATAACCCTTCACCGGTGTTTGCAAATTGTTTTTGTGGGTTGGTGGGTTTCAGATTTGAAAATTTTAGCTCAAAACTTGCGGTTTTGTGTCACCCACTTGCTAACCTTGTATTGGAAAAGCAACACATCCAGTTTACTTGCTCCGTATATTACCTTTCGGTAAACTACCGTCTGGTTGTAAAGGAAAGCGTTGAACAAGCAACTGTTAAGGCAATGTCCCGTGATATGCTTTTAATTATGGTCTATAACGTGTCGGATGCAATCACTATCCTTTGTATGAGCAATAGTAAAGATCACCCTATAGTTTTTTGGTCTGGCACAAGGTCCTGTCTTTGACCATGCTATGCAACCACCGTTCTTACGGTTGACACCCGATTTGGTTCAGGTGACCTAATGAATTCCAGGTGAATTCTTAGGATTTTACGTTCAATGGTAATGAACGCATTAAAAATGGGTTTTTCAGAAAACAAATCGGTTTGTAATTTTGATCAAAATATTTTCTCGATCAAGTTCGATTTTAGATATCATCGAATTCCATGAGTTTGAATTCTCAATCTTTAAGGTCAATCTCAAGGATTGAGTAATATCAGACTTAAATGCTGATTTTATATCTTTAAGGAGATTATCCTTTCTGGGGATCTGATTCATTAGTATTATAAGCTAATTTACACAGTGCCCCCCATTGTACGAGACAGATCCTCTCATGGTTAGGATAAGTCTGACCACTTGGCGACCCTGTTTGATGCTGACGTCCGTGGATATCCAACTAATTTTCGAGAAAACTTTTCAAGGTTTTTCGTAGACTCTACAACTGGTCTGGACGACAACTTCCTGACCTAAATCAAGAAGCGCGTGTATTTTTCTTTCGGAAGACTTGACTTCCTTTTATATTATATTTTTCGGGTAAAACAGTTAATTTTGTCCAAAGCAAAAGTATCTTCAATTATTTGTACAAAAATATGTGACATATGTTCTAAATAACTTGGTAAATTTTTCCCACACTTGGCTTTTATTTTCCTTTCTTTGCCTTTTTATTTTCCTCTATTCCATTTTAAATGAATTCTAACATTTTGGGTTGTTTCTCAATTTATGTCCTTTCCGAGGTAACAATAATTTCGGTGTTAACACCTAGTTTTATCGTTCATAAATTTGTATAAACATGATTTTGAATGCATTTATTTGAAAATTTTAAATTTTTTTACTAGATTTGGGTAGTCAGTATATAAGACTAGGGCTGTTCTTTATTATCAGAGAGCACTAGATTCTAATACAACTACTGCGTTACAAGTATTTTTAATGGTAACCAAGTGTTTAAGTTAAAAAATTTTAAAATCCGAAAGAATTTAACCTCTTCCCACACTTAAGATCTTGCAATGCCCTCATTTGCAAGAAATTAGTACAATTTAAATTATTGAGGGTGATTAGCGTAGAAAAATGATTAAATTTTACCAAAGTTTCCAAACATATTGGCGTTTGTTTGCTGAATGATAAATGGTGCACATCATTTGTTTATTCCGTCTTGTTGTTACATCACATTTGTTTTTCGTTTTGTCATCAAAATTAGTAGCTTTTGCTGAACTTAATGCCAGTCTTTGAAAATTCACTGTTTTACCCTGTTGTGTACAATTGATAATATACATACATACAAATAATAACATGCATGGTAATTTAAAATGGGACTTAACATCCCACTTTCAAATCAAATAAGAAATATTAGTACAACATAATAAAAAAAAATTAAAACTTACATTAAAGTATCACAATATTATATGTTTTAAACATAAGTAAATAAAAATAATAAAAGATAAAAATCATAGAAATTACCAACGGGAACTATATCAATCTGGATAGGGGTTCCAGTTTATGTCGTCGAGCGGGTACCACGGTTGGTTATAGGTGTACTGATAGGCCTGGTTAGGGTCTAGAGAGTAAATGGTGGTCGCATATCGGGCTGGTGTGGAGGATAGTAAGCAGGTCGGGTTGGTACGTAGTTATTTGCTACATGAGATGATAGCTGACTCATGATCTGATGCTGATGATAGTGCCATCTATCTTGCTGTCATTGCCTAGAATGCTCGTACACATTCTCGGCGTGCCACTGTTCAAACTGACTATGTCTAGCCTCGTTTGTCATTTCTACCTCATCTATACACTGGTAAACGTCAGTCATAGCCTCCCTAATGACATCCCTAATGTCATCCGGTTCCTCCATTTCCTCATCTGAACCTCTCTCTACCTGTGGATGACGGCCATCATGTAGTGACCCGAACTTTTCCATGTTGATATATATTAATTGAGATTGATATTTACATGACTAAATGTTTCCAACGTGTTAAGCAATCAAACTTGTTAAGACTTGATTAAATGAAATAAGTTTCATATAGACAATTGATCACCCAAGTTGACCGGCGATTCACGAACGTTACAAATTTGTAAAAACTACATGTTGTTGTATATATAGACATATATATATATAGTTGACATGAGATTATGATGAGTAAGTATCTCACTAAGTATATTAACAATGTGTGATATTGTAATGACCCGCACTTTTTCGATCGTTCTATACTTATAAGATTAATATTTACATAAATTAAACCTTACCAACATGATAAGCAATCCAAATTGTTGAGACTTATGTTTTTGAAATGAGTTTTACACAACGTTTGACCGTCTAGTTTGACCGATGATATCACGAACTATATAACATATGATAATTATACGTTTGTGTATATATATGTATATATGCATATTTAACATGATCTAAGGATGTTTTAATATCTTATTTTGTATTAATAACAGTAAGTTATAAGTATATTTTGAAACTACTAACTTAAGTTTTCAAAACGATAACCATACGTAACGTTAATTGACATAAATACTTATAATCTATAATGTTTATACATATATCGTATAAGTAATGTATTTAACCACTTTTTAAGGACTTAAACACATAAAACAATATAAGTGTATTCACAAAAGATAGCTATATTTGAATTCTCATTCCATTTTTCACAAAATTTCTATACGTATATCTAGAGTACATGTACTCGTATCATACCTAGCTTTTATACGTATTTACTATTGGTATATACACATCAAATCACCACCAACCAGCCCTTGTTCAATGCCTTATGTATAAGGTAACTACTTTGGTTATCTAGTATGACAATTTCACATGATTAAAAGATTTTTTCACAAAATTACAAACTTATACACCTTTTACACCACCATTTATACTCCATTCCATTTTCATTTTACTACACATTTCCTTTAACTAAAACACACTCTTAAGAAACTCCATAACCATTCAGCTAGTCTCCATGAAGATCTAGCCATAAAAACATCACTTAAACACCATAAGAAAAACCTTACAAAAACACTTCAAGAATCCTTTCAAGAACACAAGTTTACTTCCAATCTTTCATCCAATTCCATCACTCTTTTGGTTCTAGGTCTTTACTCCTCTTTTACAGTAATCTTGTCCAAGTAACTTGAGGTAGTAACTATGTTCATAACCTTATTCGATTCATATATGTATAGCTATCTTATTTTATGGTATAAAATTTTAACAACAAGAACATAGTTTGAATGTTTTCAAACTTGTTTGCAAACTAAATAGATCCTTCTAACTTAACTTTTAAAATACTTCAAGACCTGTAATATTTCATAAATATATGCTAATTTAACAAGGTATAACTTGGTTTTTCAAAGAACACCTTAAAAACTGAATTTACGACGTTGGAGTGCAACCGGGGGCTGTTTTGGGTTGGATAATTAAAAACCCTCTTAAACTTTGAATTGGAGGTTTATTTTCTGGAAAAATGATTTTTACTATGAATATGATAACACATAAAAATTTCATGATTTAACTCAAAGTATAAGTATTTTTAGAAAAATAATCATTTAAGGTTGTTTACATGATGGAAAATGATTAACTTCATAAGTTTCACTAAAGTTTGACCTATGACCTGTGATTTCGAATACAAACTAAGGTATTTACAGTTCATAGTCTTAAAGAGGGACTCGATCCAAGGAAGTGGCAAGTTGAATCAACGAAAACGGAGTTGTAACGAAGAAACTATGACCAAAACGAGATCGGATATCTAAGACTAGTTTAGCTACGAAAATAATTGGAGAAAATTAAATAAATCACATCTTTTTAAAATAACATGATATTTTATATATATGTACTCATAATTTAATTTTATATGGTTCAGGATCACCCGTAAACAATACGAGAAGATTAATCATAAGATCCCATGATTGTACGCAACACGTCATTTGACAACACCGGTACTTTATGTACGCAACACGTCATTTGACAACACCGGTACCGTGGGTCAAGATTAATCTCGACCAATACATATACGATGGGGGTTTTATTTATTTCATTGGGGGTTTATTAAACACCTAAAAATGAACCATTAAAATTGAATTACTAACATCGGACTGCTAACTACGGACTAAGGAATTATTAAAAGTATTAAAAGTATTATAAGTATATATATGTGACGTTTGTTTAAAATGAAAATATATTGATAAATTATATATGGATAGGTTTGTGATTTCAATCGGAGACCAAGTCGAAATTACATATCTTCAAGACGAAAGTGAGTATATAGTCCCACTTTTAAACTCTAAATATTTCGGGATGAGAATACATGTATTTTATGTTTTACGATATGGACACAAGTAACTGAAAAATATATTCTACGTTGAGTTGTACCACTGGCATACTTCCCTGTAGCTTGGTAACTACTATTTACAGCGGTATTGTAAACGCGAATCCTGTTGATAGATCTATCGGGCCTGACAACCCCAACCGGACTGGACGACCAGTATTCAACAGTTGCACAGTACTTCGTTTCGTGACTACACTTGGTACAGTGTAGTAAGATTTCATATAAAAGGGAATATGCGACGTGATTAATTGTTAAGTATGGTTACCAAGTGCTCAACCACTTAGAATATTTTTATTAAACTGTTTATATACGAAATCTTGTGGTCTATATATATATTGCTGCCGGCATTAAACCTATATCTCACCAACTTTATGTTGACGTTTTAAGCATGTTTATTCTCAGGTGATAACTAAAAGCTTCCGCTGCAACATGTTGAATTTAAACAAGATCTTGAGTATGCATATTTGTGTCAAAAATAAAACTGCATATCCGAGGAATTGTAATGTAAAATATGCTAGAAATCATATTGTTATCATCACATGTAAAGTTTGTAAGTCTAAGATTATCGCTAAACGATAGTAATCTTTTTATTGTCTAAAGCTTGTATTAAAATAAGAGTTATGGTTTGTAATGTAAAATAAATGCAGTTATTCTTTTAAAAATGTCGCATATAGAGGTCAATACCTCGCAATGAAATCATACGTTATCTAACTCGTTCTTATGGTTAAGGACGGGTTATGACATGTGGTATCAGAGCGGTGGTCTTAGCGAACCAGGTTTGCATTAGTGTGTCTAACTGATAAGTCGTTAGGATACATTAGTATGTCTGGACTTTGACCGGGTCTGATTTTTAAAAACCATTGCTTATCATTGTTGGTTTAAATTTATATGTAAATATTATGTAGTACTAATGGGTTAGTTGTTGTGTGATAGATGTCGGGCTCAAAACTTATTATCACATTCAGCGACTCCGAATCAGAATCTTCAGATGGTGTTTCAGTCATTAACCTATCCGATGACGAAAATAATATCTTTGGGGAAGACTCACAAATTCCGGATGAACCAACAATAAAGAACCCGGAAAGTGAACCCGAGGAGGAAAGTGAACCCGAGGAGGAAAGTGAACCAGAGGAGGAAAGTGAACCCGAGGAAGAAATACAAGAAATTATGAAAGACAAGTTCGAACTAGGAAAGAAACGAAAGGCTAATGAATTAGAAAATTCAAATCCTGAGTTTAGTAAGGATTATGTGGCACTAACTCCACTAGACACTACCACCCCTATTCCCGCTATTCCTATTCGTTCTATCCCGGCATCCAGTTCTTCAGTCCCACAGCCAAAATATAGGCAGACAGCTAGGATAAGCGTTAGGCGATTCATTGAACCTAAACGTCTTAGAAAATAGACCAAATGATGCGCTGCCGTATTAAACCATGGGATCATATAATGTTTTGTATAATATTATTAGTGTGGTTTGCTTAATGTTCGATGTAAGATAAGCATATGTAAAATAGTGAAGTGTGAAATGCAATAATTTTCCATGGTTAAGTATTATTTAGATGGTAGTAATTGATTCTGTACTAAGCTATTAAGTATGGACATTAACGGGTAGGTACTACCCTAGATATAATTATAAAACGCTAATAAGAAGAAAAGGCTTTTATAATAATATCTTGTTCATATTATTAATAAGCTATAATGTACTGTAAATATACACTACATCTATAATATTCCATGTGAATAATTATTTTCTTTTCATTCTTATAGAAGAATATGGCGCGATTGAACCGAATGACGGAACAAGAAATCCAGGAACTCATCAATCAGCGAGTGAACGACAGAATGTTATGGGTCGAGGCTGCAAGAGGTGCTGCAGTTAACCCAAATCCTCGTGTGGGGTGCACTTACAAAACTTTTCAAGCTTGCAAGCCCTCATCATTCAGTGGAACAGAAGGACCGATCGGTTTAACCCGGTGGATAGAAAAGATGGAGACTGTGTTTAAAATCAGTGGTTGTGTTGAAAAGGACATGACCAAGTATGCATCGTGCACTTTACAAGATATTGCACTCACGTGGTGGAAAAATTATGTGAAGGCTGTAGGAGGAGATGTAGCTTATGATACTCCATGGGAAAAATTCAAAATAATGTTAATCAACGAGTATTGTCCAAGGAACGAGGTTAGAAAGTTGGAAGATGAATTACGAAGCCTGAAGGTTGTTGGTACTGAAATCACCAACTACAATCAGCGATTCATGGAATTAGTTTTGCTATGTCCTGAATTGGTTCCAACCGAAGAACGGAAGATTGAAATGTACAAAGATGGTTTGCCCAAAAAGGTCAAGGCAAATGTTACAGCATCGAAACCTAAGACAATTCATGAAGCTATAACCATGGCAAACGAGCTAATGGATCAGGTCATCATGGATAAGAAAGTATCCAATACTGATGTGAAGGTATCAGGTAACAAAAGAAAGTGGAATGGAAATTATGATCGAGGTAACCAACAACAATCTTTTAAGAAACAAGAAACCACGCAAGGTGCAGGTAGTGGTTCAAGCTTTGGTTACAAAGGACAAAATCCTTTATGTAACCGATGCCACAAACATCACTCTGGCTACTGTAATGTGGTATGCAACAAATGTAATCGAAAGGGTCATCTTGCTGAAGATTGTAGGGCTCTCGTTACAAATACAAATGGTACCAAGACTCCTGCCACCAATGCAAATAGAACTGCTTTGGCTACCATTACTTGTTATGGGTGTGGAAAACAAGGTCACTATAAGATCCAGTGTCCGAATCCAGAGAAGAATAATGGATCTGCACGTGGAAGAGCATTTGTTATTAATGCTAGAGAGGCGTGTGAAGACCCGGAGCTTGTTACGGGTACGTTTACCATTAATAACTTATCCGCATCTATTATATTTGATACTGGTGCCGATAGAAGTTACGTGAGTAGAGGCTTTTACGCTAAATTGAATTGTTCATCATTACCTCTAGATGCTAAGTACATGATTGAGTTAGCTAATGGTAAACTAATTAAAGCCGATAAAATTTGCCGTGATTGTAAAATAAATTTAGCCGGAGAAACATTTAAAATTGACTTAATACCCGTAGAATTAGGAAGTTTTGATGTAATAGTCGGCATGGACTGGATGTCCAAAGTAGGAGCTGAAGTTGTGTGTGCCAAGAAGGCAATTCGCATTCCTTGTAAGGATAAAACGCCAGTAATGATTTATGGAGAGAAGGGTAACTCAAAGCTAAAACTCATTAGTTATTTGAAAGCTCAAAAGTGCTTGAAGAAAGGGTGCTATGCTATCTTAGCACATGTTAATAAAGTCGAAAAGAAAGAAAAAGAGAAGTGCATCAATGACGTGCCTGTGGCAAGAGATTTTCCTGAAGTATTTCCGGAAGAGTTGCCGGGATTACCTCCATTTAGATCTGTAGAATTTCAAATAGATCTTGTACCAGGAGCTGCACCGGTTGCCGGTGCTCCATATAGACTTGCACCGTCCGAATTAAAAGAACTTCAGAGTCAGTTAAAAGAATTACTAGACCGTGGATTCATACGACCAAGTACTTCACCGTGGGGAGCTCCAATTTTGTTTGTTAAGAAGAAAGATGGATCTTTTAGGATGTGTATAGATTATCGTGAATTAAATAAGTTAACTATCAAGAATCGGTATCCACTACCGAGAATTGACGACTTATTTGATCAACTCCAAGGATCATGTGTGTACTCGAAAATTGACCTAAGATCGGGCTATCATCAATTACGCGTCAAAGAAGAAGATATACCGAAAAATGCTTTTCGGACACGTTACGGTCATTACGAATTTTTGGTCATGCCGTTTGGATTGACGAATGCGCCAGCTGTATTCATGAACCTCATGAATCGAGTTTGTAGTCCGTATTTAGATAAGTTTGTTATCGTTTTCATTGATGATATTCTTATCTATTCCAAGAGTGAGCAAGAGCATGAGCAGCATTTAAGTTTAATATTAGAGTTGTTGAGAAAAGAACAGCTATACGCTAAATTTTCTAAGTGTGCTTTTTGGTTGAAAGAAGTGCAATTTCTTGGCCACGTTGTTAGTAGCAAAGGAATTCAGGTTGATCCAGCAAAAATTGAAGCCATTGAAAAATGGGAGACTCCTAAGACACCAATGCAGATACGCCAATTTTTGGGTTTAGCCGGTTATTATAGAAGGATTATTCAAGATTTTTCCCGAATAGCTAAGCCATTGACAGCGTTAACGCAAAAAGGGAAGAAATATGAATGGACTTCTGAGCAGGAGAGTGCATTTCAATTACTGAAAAAGAAGTTGACTACGGCGCCTATTTTATCGTTACCAGAAGGGAACGATGATTTTGAAATATATTGTGACGCTTCGCGACAAGGTTTTGGTTGCGTTCTTATGCAACGGAAGAAAGTTATTGCATACGCATCCCGACAATTGAAGATTCATGAGCGGAATTATACGACGCATGATCTAGAATTGGGAGCAGTCGTGTTTTCATTGAAGATATGGAGACACTACTTGTATGGGGTTAAATGCACTGTGTTCACTGATCATAAAAGTCTTCAACATATTTTTGATCAGAAACAGCTGAACATGAGGCAACGTAGGTGGGTTGAGTTAATAAATGACTATGATTGTGAAATTCGTTATCATCCCGGGAAAGCGAACGTGGTGGCCGATGCTTTAAGCAGAAAGGAACGAGAACCAATTCGAGTACGAGCGATGAACTTAAAAATTCGCATGAATCTCAACTCACAAATCAAAGAAGTTCAACAAGAAGCACTCAATAAAGAAAACATAAGAAATGAAATAATGAAGAAGTATGAGAAGCAACTCGTTATACGGGAAGACAGAATTCGATATTTTGCAAATCGTATTTGGGTACCGAAGTTGGGTGGATTAAGGAAGTTGATATTGAATGAGGCACATAAGACAAGATACTCGATACATCCTGGAGTTGGAAAGATGTATCAAGATCTTAAGACACGTTATTGGTGGCCTAATTTAAAGACAGACGTAGCAACATATGTTGGGGAGTGTTTAACTTGTTCCAAGGTCAAAGCAGAACACCAGAAGCCGTCAGGGTTACTTCAACAACCAGAAATCCCAGAATGGAAATGGGATGGTATTACCATGGATTTCATCACGAAGTTACCAAAGACTGCCTGGGGATACGACACCATTTGGGTGATTGTTGATCGTGTCACCAAGTCTGCACATTTCTTGCCTATAAAGGAAACGGATAGAATGGAGAAACTATTACGATTGTATATAAAGGAAGTTGTTTCAAGGCATGGAATACCTATTTCCATTATATCCGATCGTGATAGTAGATTTACATCAAAGTTCTGGCAATCACTACAGGAGGCCCTAGGAACTCGTTTGGATATGAGTATCGCGTATCATCCGCAAACCGATGGGCAGAGTGAAAGAACGATTCAGACTCTTGAAGACATGCTCAGGGCATGTGTGATCGATTTTGGAAACGGATGGGATAAGTATTTACCGTTAGCAGAATTCTCGTATAATAATAATTATCATGCGAGCATTAAAGCTGCACCATTCGAAGCACTGTATGGAAGGAAGTGTAGATCTCCTATTTGTTGGAATGAAGTAGGAGATCGACAATTAACTGGTCCCGAGATCATACATGAAACTACTGAAAAGATAGTACAAATTAAGGAGAGATTGAACACAGCCCGTAGTCGCCAAAAGAGCTACGCCGATGTTCGAAGGAAACCATTAGAGTTTCAGATTGGTGACATGGTTATGTTAAAGGTGTCACCTTGGAAAGGTGTAATACGTTTTGGAAAAAGGGGTAAACTAAACCCAAGGTATGTAGGCCCGTTCAAGATCATCGAACGCATTGGACCGGTAGCTTATCGACTCGAGTTACCGCAACAACTCGCCGGAGTACATAATACATTTCACGTCTCGAACCTTAAGAAGTGTCTTGCAAAGGAAGACCTCACCATTCCTCTTGAAGAAATCCATGTCGATGAAAAACTACAATTCATCGAAGAACCAATCGAAATCATGGATCGTGAAGTTAAACGGCTCAAGCAGAGCAGCATACCGATCGTTAAGGTTCGTTGGAATGCTCGAAGAGGTCCCGAGTTTACTTGGGAAAGAGAGGATCAGATGAAACAAAAGTATCCACACTTGTTTCTCGATGACGCAAAATAGGTACAATTTTAAAATTTCGGGACGAAATTTATTTAACGGGTAGGTACTGTAATGACCCGCACTTTTTCGATTGTTCTATACTTATAAGATTAATATTTACATAAATTAAACCTTACCAACATGATAAGCAATCCAAATTGTTGAGACTTATATTTTTGAAATGAGTTTTACACAACGTTTGACCGTCTAGTTTGACCGATGATATCACGAACTATATAACATATGATAATTATACGTTTGTGTATATATATGTATATATACATATTTAACATGATCTAAGGATGTTTTAATATCTCATTTTGTATTAATAATAATAAGTCATAAGTATATTTTGAAACTACTAACTTAAGTTTTCAAAACGATAACCATATGTAACGTTAATTGACATAAATACTTATAATCTATAATGTTTATACATATATCGTATAAGTAATGTATTTAACCACTTTTTAAGGACTTAAACACATAAAACAATATAAGTGTATTCACAAAAGATAGCTATATTTGAATTCTCATTCCATTTTTCACAAAATTTCTATACGTATATCTAGAGTACATGTACTCGTATCATACCTAGCTTCTATACGTATTTACTATTGGTATATACACATCAAATCACCACCAACCAGCCCTTGTTCAATGCCTTATGTATAAGGTAACTACTTTTGTTATCTAGTATGACAATTTCACATGATTAAAAGATTTTTTCACAAAATTACAAACTTATACACCTTTTACACCACCATTTATACTCCATTCCATTTTCAGTTTACTACACATTTCCTTTAACTAAAACACACTCTTAAGAAACTCCATAACCATTCAGCTAGTCTCCATGAAGATCTAGCCATAAAAACATCACTTAAACACCATAAGAAAAACCTTACAAAAACACTTCAAGAATCCTTTCAAGAACACAAGTTTACTTCCAATCTTTCATCCAATTCCATCACTCTTTTGGTTCTAGGTCTTTACTCCTCTTTTACAGCAATCTTGTCCAAGTAACTTGAAGTAGTAACTATGTTCATAACCTTATTCGATTCATATATGTATAGCTATCTTATTTTATGGTATAAAATTTTAACAACAAGAACATAGTTTGAATGTTTTCAAACTTGTTTGCAAACTAAATAGATCCTTCTAACTTAACTTTTAAAATACTTCAAGACCTGTAATATTTCATAAATATATGCTAATTTAACAAGGTATAACTTGGTTTTTCAAAGAACACCTTAAAAACTGAATTTACGACGTTGGAGTGCAACCGGGGGCTGTTTTGGGTTGGATAATTAAAAACCCTCTTAAACTTTGAATTGGAGGTTTATTTTCTGGAAACATGATTTTTACTATGAATATGATAACACATAAAAATTTCATGATTTAACTCAAAGTATAAGTATTTTTAGAAAAATAATCATTTAAGGTTGTTTACATGATGGAAAATGATTAACTTCATAAGTTTCACTAAAGTTTGACCTATGACCTGTGATTTCGAATACAAACTAAGGTATTTACAGTTCATAGTCTTAAAGAGGGACTCGATCCAAGGAAGTGGCAAGTTGAATCAACGAAAACGGAGTTGTAACGAAGAAACTATGACCAAAACGAGATCGGATATCTAAGACTAGTTTAGCTACGAAAATAATTGGAGAAAATTAAATAAATCACATCTTTTTAAAATAACATGATATTTTATATATATGTACTCATAATTTAATTTTATATGGTTCAGGATCACCCGTAAACAATACGAGAAGATTAATCATAAGATCCCATGATTGTACGCAACACGTCATTTGACAACACCGGTACTTTATGTACGCAACACGTCATTTGACAACACCGGTACCGTGGGTCAAGATTAATCTCGACCAATACATATACGATGGGGGTTTTATTTATTTCATTGGGGGTTTATTAAACACCTAAAAATGAACTATTAAAATTGAATTACTAACATCGGACTGCTAACTACGGACTAAGGAATTATTAAAAGTATTAAAAGTATTATAAGTATATATATGTGACGTTTGTTTAAAATGAAAATATATTGATAAATTATATATGGATAGGTTTGTGATTTCAATCGGAGACCAAGTCGAAATTACATATCTTCAAGACGAAAGTGAGTATATAGTCCCACTTTTAAACTCTAAATATTTCGGGATGAGAATACATGTATTTTATGTTTTACGATATGGACACAAGTAACTGAAAAATATATTCTACGTTGAGTTGTACCACTGGCATACTTCCCTGTAGCTTGGTAACTACTATTTACAGTGGTATTGTAAACACGAATCCTGTTGATAGATCTATCGGGCCTGACAACCCCAACCGGACTGGACGACCAGTATTCAACGGTTGCACAGTACTTCGTTTCGTGACTACACTTGGTACAGTGTAGTAAGATTTCATATTAAAGGGAATATGCGACGTGATTAATTGTTAAGTATGGTTACCAAGTGCTCAACCACTTAGAATATTTTTATTAAACTGTTTATATACGAAATCTTGTGGTCTATATATATATTGCTGCCGGCATTAAACCTATATCTCACCAACTTTATGTTGACGTTTTAAGCATGTTTATTCTCAGGTGATAACTAAAAGCTTCCGCTGCAACATGTTGAATTTAAACAAGATCTTGAGTATGCATATTTGTGTCAAAAATAAAACTGCATATCCGAGGAATTGTAATGTAAAATATGCTAGAAATCGTATTGTTATCATCACATGTAAAGTTTGTAAGTCTAAGATTATCGCTAAACGATAGTCATCTTTTTATTGTCTAAAGCTTGTATTAAAATAAGAGTTATGGTTTGTAATGTAAAATAAATGCAGTTATTCTTTTAAAAATGTCGCATATAGAGGTCAATACCTCTCAATGAAATCATACGTTATCTAACTCGTTCTTATGGTTAAGGACGGGTTATGACAGATATACATAAGAAATGAGATTACTAAGTTAAGAAACTCGAAATGATATATATAATGATTATCGTTATGATAACGTCTACTAAATACATATGTATCATATTAAGATATTTATACACTATATTTAACATGATAAAATGATATTTAAATATATCATTAAGTGTGTTAACAATGAACTACATATGTAAAAACAAGACTACTAACTCAAGAATTACGAAACGAGACTTATATGTAACGATTATCGTTGTAACGATATTGTAATGTATATATCATATTAAGAGATATTCATACATCATAATATCATGATAACATAATAATTTAACATCTCATTTGATATAATAAACATTGGGTTAACAACATTAATTGAGATCGTTAACTTAAAGGTTTCAAAACAACACTTACATGTAACGACTAACGAAGACTTAACGACTCCATTAGAATGTATATACATGTTGTGTTTTGATATGTATTCTTAAACTTTTGAAAGACTTCAAGACACATATCAAAGTACTTCTACTTAACAAAAATTCTTACAATTACATCCTCGTTCAGTTTCATCAACAATTCTACTCGTATGCACCCGTATTCGTACTCGTACAATACACAGCTTTTAGATGTATGTACTATTGGTATATACATTCCAATGATCAGCTCTTAGCAGCCCATGTGTGTCACCTAACACATGTTGGAACCATCATTTGGCAACTAGCATGAAATATCTCATAAAATTACAAAAATATTAGTAATCATTCATGACTTATTTACATGAAAACAAAATTACATATCCTTTATATCTAATCCATATACCAACGACCAAAAACACCTACAAACACTTTCATTCTTCAATTTTCTTCATCTAATTGATCTCTCTCAAGTTTCATCTTCAAGTTCTAAGTGTTCTTCATAAATTCCATAAGTATAGTTTCATAAAAATCAAGAATACTTCCAAGTTTGCAAGTCTACTTCCAAGCTTTCTAATCCATTCCAAGTAATCATCTAAGATCAAGGAACCTTTGTTATTTACAGTAGGTTATCTTTATAATTCAAGGTAATATTCATATTCAAACTTTGATTCAATTTCTACAACTATAACAATCTTATTTTGAGTGAAAATCTTACTTGAACTGTTTTCGTGTCATGATTCTGCTTCAAGAACTTTCAAGCCATCCAAGGATCCTTTGAAGCTAGATCCATTTTTCTCATTTCCAGTAGTTTTATCCAAAAAACTTGAGGTAGTAATGATGTTCATAATATCATTCGATTCATACATATAAAGCTATCTTATTCGAAGGTTTAAACATGTAATCACTAGAACATAGTTTAGTTAATTCTAAACTTGTTGGCAAACAAAAGTTAATCCTTCTAACTTGACTTTTAAAATCAACTAAACACATGTTCTATATCTATATGATATGCTAACTTAATGATTTAAAACCTGAAAACACGATGAACACCATAAAATCGGATATACGCCGTCGTAGTGAAACCGGAGGCTGTTTTGGTTTGGATAATTAAAAACTATGATAAACTTTGATTTAAAAGTTGTTCTTCTGGGAAAATGATTTTTCATATGAACATGAAACTATATCCAAAAATCTTGGTTAAACTCAAAGTGAAAGTATGTTTTTCAAAATGGTCATCAAGATGTCGTTCTTTCGACGAAAATGACTACCTCTTTAGTAATTGACACGTAACTTAAATTTACGACTATAAACTTATACTTTTTCTGTTTGGATTCTTTAATTAGAGTTCAATATGAAACCATAGCAATTTGATTCACTCAAAACGGATTTAAAATGAAGAAGTTATGGGTAAAACAAGATTGGATATTTTTGATCTTTTTAGCTACGGGAAATGTTTAACAAATCTATACAAATCATATCCTAGCTAACTTATATTGTATTATACATGTATTCTAATATATTATGTAATCTTGGGATACCATAGACACGTATGCAAATGTTTTGACATATCATATCGACCCATGTATATATATTATTTGGAACAACCATAGACACTCTATATGCAGTAATGTTGGAGTTAGCTATACAGGGTTGAGGTTGATTCTAAAAATATATATACTTTGAGTTGTGATCTAGCCTGAGACGTGTATACACTGGGTCGTGGATTGATTCAAGATAGTATATATCGATTTATTTTTGTACATCTAACTGTGGACAACTAGTTGTAGGTTATTAACGAGGACAGCTGACTTAATACACTCAAATCTTTAAAACATAATAAAAATGGTTGTAATTATATTTTGATCATACTTTGATATATATGTACATATTTGTATAGGTTCGTGAATCGATCCGTGGCCAAGTCTTATTTCCGAGGAAGGAAATATCTGTGAAAGTGAGTTATAGTCCCACTTTTAAAATCTAATATTTTTGGGATGAGAATACATGCAGGTTTTATAAATGATTTACAAAATAGACACAAGTACGTGAAACTACATTCTATGGTTGAATTATCGAAAACGAATATGCCCCTTTTTATTAAGTCTGGTAATCTAAGAATTAGGGAACAGACACCCTAATTGACGCGAATCCTAAAGATAGATCTATTGGGCCTAACAAACCCCATCCAAAGTACCAGATGCTTTAGTACTTCGAAATTTATATCATATCCGAAGGGTGTCCCGGAATGATGGGGATATTCTTATATATGCATCTTGTTAATGTCGGTTACCAGGTGTTCACCATATGAATGATTTTTATCTTTCTGTATGGGATGTGTATTGAAATATGAAATCTTGTGGTCTATTGTTACGATTTGATATATATAGGTTAAACCTATAACTCACCAACATTTTTGTTGACGTTTAAAGCATTTTTATTCTCAGGTGAATACTAAGAGCTTCCGCTGTTGCATGCTAAAATAAGGACAAGTTTTGAAGTCCATGTTTGTATGATATTGTGTAAAAACTGCATTCAAGAAACATATGTCGATGTAATATATTTCTATTGTAAACCATTATGTAATGGTCATGTGTAAACAGTATATTTTAGATTATCATTATTTGATAATCTACGTAATGCTTTTAAAACCTTTATTGATAAAATAAAGGTTATGGTTGTTTTAAAAATGAATGCAGTCTTTGAAAAACGTCTCATATAGAGGTCAAAACCTCGCAACGAAATCAATTAATATGGAACATTTATAATTAATATGAACGGGACATTTCACATCATATGGTATTGCCTGATTGCGTCTACTCTTTAATACCTTTGCACCCTGATAGACCTTCAATCCTAAAGTGTCAACATGTTCCCTACACACCATCAGTGGACCCCCTTGATCCCTATCTACATCCAAATACTCTCCACTGAGAGTAACAAAAATACCTCCTCCTATTATTCCCCCGTCCTGTATTCCTGCCACTATTTTGGATAGATAAAAACCAATACAGTAGGGGATATTAACAAAGCTTCTAGTGTTTCGAATACACTTAAGGTAAAATAAGTCGTGTAAGGTCATCTTCTCCTTATTTTTACCTCTTTGTGTAATCGAATTAGCTAAAAATCTATGTATAATACGTAGCTCTGCTTTGTTAATATCTAAATAGGAGTGTCTTCCTCCTAGCGTAAAAACATTATAATTTGACATACGCCTCCAGACTGCGTCCGCGTCAAAATTCCTATCTACCCGCTCCCCATGATAAATCAAATTTATATAATCGGGTAGTAGTAATTCACCAGGAGTCTAAATCTGTATAGCCCTGGCCATGTCCAGCATGGACATCCTGTACATCCTACGGCCAAGTAAAAATCTAAGAAAACTTCTATCATCTAACCTAACTACATCCGCATTAAGTGATATAGTACTCATAAGCTCAACACATCATTCCTTATATACAGGCCTATCAATGGTGAATAAACGTTCCCAATCGGGAAAAGAAGAGCTGCCATACCTTTGGATTAGATGTTGTCTAATTGAGTTAACTAATTGGACCCTTTCCAAAGGCTCCCAATCAATTACCCTTGGTACTTCTACATTTTTCGTTACCAGTTTAAATTTGTTACTTTGATACGTCGGGTAATCTCTCCAACTTCGATCAAATCTCAAATTGGAATGCAACTGTTCTTCATGAATCGTTGGGTGTTCTATTATCGGATGAATCGGAAATTGAACGTAGGCATTAACATATTCTTGCTGCGGATCATAATATGGTACGTGTTGATTAGGTTGTTGTTGTTCCTATTGTTGCTCCAGTTCATATTGCATTTCTGGTTCATGTTGTGGAGCAGGTTGCCTAGATGATGATGATGCACCATCAGTATCGGTAAATCTTTGCAAAACACATTAAACACAAAATTTGTGCATCCAAATATGTATTAGTGTTAGCAAAATAACAACTTGAAACAATTACAATAATATGTTCAATCAAAATTAAACTTATACACATTTTCACAATTTTAACAATTATACATTTTTTCAAATAAACATATATGAAAATGTTTACAAAGTTCATAAGCATTCTACTCAAATAACATGTCAAAATAATCATTTCTAGCAATTAAACAAGTTTCAAATGGCATTTACATTAATTTAATCAAGTTCATGAATTTTAGACTCAAAAAGTCCACTTTAATTCTTAAAAATCATGTTTAGGATCAAAGTTTGGATCATTTATGTAGTGACCCGAACTTTTCCATGTTTATATATATTAATTGAGATTGATATTTACATGAATAAATGTTTCCAACATGTTGAGCAATCAAACTTGTTAAGACTTGATTAATTGAAATAGGTTTCATATAGACAATTGACCACCCAAATTGACCGGTGATTCACGAACGTTAAAACTTGTAAAAACTATATGATGACATATATATAGATATTTATATATATATATATATATATATATATATATATATATAGTTAACATGATATTATTATAAGTAAACATATCATTAAGTATATTAACAATGAACTACATATGTAAAAGCAAGACTACTAACTTAATGATTTTGAAACGAGACATATATGTAACGATTATCGTTGTAACGACATTTAATGTATATATATCATATTAAGAGATATTCATACATCATAATATCATGATAATATAATAATTTAAAATCTCATTTGATATTATAAACATTGGGTTAACAACATTTAACAAGATCGTTAACCTAAAGATTTCAAAACAACACTTACATGTAACGACTAACGATGACTTAACGACTCAGTTAAAATGTATATACATGTAGTGTTTTAATATGTATTCATACACTTTTGAAAGACTTCAAGACACTTATCAAAATACTTCTACTTGACAAAAATGCTTACAATTACATCCTCGTTTAGTTTCATCAACAATTCTACTCGTATGCACCCGTATTCGTACTCGTACAATACACAGCTTTTAGATGTATATACTATTGGTATATACACTCCAATGATTAGCTTTTAGCAGCCTATGTGAGTCACCTAACACATGTAGGAACCATAATTTGGCAACTAGCATGAAATATCTCATAAAATTACAAAAATAAGAGTAATCATTCATGACTTATTTACATGAAAACAAAATTACATATCCTTTATATCTAATCCATACACCAATGACTAAAAACACCTACAAACACTTTCATTCTTCAATTTTATTCATCTAATTGATCTCTCTCAAGTTCTATCTTCATGTTCTAAGTGTTCTTCATAAATTCTACAAGTTCTAGTTTCATAAAATCAAGAATACTTCCAAGTTTGCTAGCTTACTTCCAATCTGGTAGAGTGATCATCCAACCTCAAGAAATCTTTCTTATTTACAGTAAGATATCTTTCTAATATAAGGTAATACTCATATTCAAACTTTGATTCAATTTGTATAACTATAACAATCTTATTTCGAGTGGAAATCTTACTCGAACTTGTTTTCGTGTCATGATTCTACTTCAAGAATTTTCAAGCCATCCAAGATCCTTTGAAGCTAGATCCATTTATCTATTTTCTAGTAGGTTTATCCACAAAACTTGAGGTAGTAGTGATGTTCATAACATCATTCGATTTATACATATAAAGCTATCTTATTCGAAGGTTTAAACTTGAAATCACTAGAACATAGTTTAGTTAATTCTAAACTTGTTCGCAAAAAAAAGTTAATCCTTCTAACTTGACTTTTAAAATCAACTAAACACATGTTCTATATCTATATGATATGCTAACTTAATGATTTAAAACCTGGAAACACAAAAAACACCGTAAAAATGGACATACGCCGTCGTAGTAACACCGCGGGCTGTTTTGGGTTTGATAATTAAAAACTATGATAAACTTTGATTTAAAAGTTTTTCTTCTGGGAAAATGATTTTTCTTATGAACATGAAACTATATTCAAAAATCATGGTTAAACTCAAAGTGGAAGTATATTTTTCAAAATGGTCATCAAGACGTCGTTCTTTCGACTGAAATGACTACCTCTTACAAAAACGACTTGTAACTTATATTTCTGACTATAAACCTATACTTTTTCTGTTTAGATTCATAAAATAGAGTTCTATATGAAACTATAGCAATTTGATTCATTCAAAACGGATTTAAAATGAAGAAGTTATGGGTAAAACAAGATTGGATATTTTTTGATTTTTGTAGCTACGGGAAATATTAACAATTATATACAAATCATATCCTAGCTAACTTATATTATATTATACATGTATTCTAATATATTATGTAATCTTGGGATACCATAGACACGTATGCAAATGTTGTAACATCCCGCGTTTTTCCGTTAAATTTATTTTTAACACTACCTTTTTTTTTTAAATAATACCTTTCGTTATTTAAATTCGTAGTTTCCGTTGACCAACGTTCTTAATTTTCCCGTTATTTAATTATAACATCACTCGTTTACTCGAGCGTTTTTAAAATATTCGTTTGGTTAATTCCCGCACCCGCTTTGAAACTTGAGGGACCGAGGTTGCCAAGTGGGCAAACTAGTTGACTAGGTCAACTAGTTAACCCACCTTATCCATCCATTCATTTCACCTCCCACCTTCTTCCTCTTTTCTCTCTACTTCCCTTTCATGAACTCAAACACCCATCTTCATAAAATCATCATCTAAATCCGGATCGAGAAGCAAACTTCAAAACAAATTACATTTTCGTGATCCTCTCTTCATCCTCTACATTTTGGTACCAATTTCTTCACATTTGGGTAACATTTCTAAAACTCTAGATTTTCTCTAAATTCGTTTTATATACTTGAAATGGTGTTAGTTAGTGTCTATGGCTCGTGTATAACATGAATATATGTTTTGTTTGCTCGATTCGTTGTTTTGAGTAACTAGTTTGAACATTTAAAATGGGTGTGCTTAATCCTTAATTTTGGATGAGTTAATGTTGTTAAATTGTTAGAGTTTATGTTTTAAAAGTGTTACTAGCATCTTTAGCATCAATTTGATGTGTAGGTTGATTTGGAAAACATCATTAACATGATTATTGGTTTTGTGATTCTTGATTAGGGTTTGATGAACTCTAAGAGGAAATTTTGATGCTTTGAATGCCATGAAATGTTATTAGTTAGTGATTAGTTGTATTATATGTTTCATTACCTTCAAAACGGCATATCATATGTGTGAATTGCATTCCCGAATCTTAAAATGCGTTTGTAAACTTGAAACGATGGTTTTGAACATTTAATGACCACTTGACGAGATTTCGGCTATTGTAAATGATGTTTTTGCTTGATGAAAAGTGGTTAGTTGTATTCCTTGTCAAAATACCTTTCCGATGATATAAGATACATGCTTTAGTTGTTTGCGGGTCATAAATGGTGATTGGTTGAAGTTAGGTTCGTGCATAAAACTTAAAAACTGCCAGAATTCTCTGCACAGGTAATGGCGCGGCGCGCCATATACCCGCGCGGCGCTCCAAAGTGGTCTGTCCAACTTTGTCGATTTTTGAATAATGTTTGCTATGATACGCACCTCCGATTCACAGGTAACTTGTTCTAACATGCTCATATATGATTAAAAACCTCAGAAAAATAGTTCGGGACCCGACCCGAACGTGTTGACTTTTCGTTGACTTTGACCGACCGAAGTTTGACTTTTTGTCAAACTTAACCAAATGATTGTGCAATCTTCCTAACTTGTTTCTATACTTGAATCTTGCATGAAACTTGACAAATTGATTCACATGCTATATTTAATCGAGTCGTAACGAGCCATATGACTAATTGAACACATTTCGCCCGACCTTGTGACGTAACCGGTTAATTAATACAACTTACTTGTTTAGGTCAAGGCTAAGCAACTATCATGCACACGTTTACTTTGTGAAGTACTTTTATACTCGTGCACTCGAGGTGAGATCATAGTCCCATCTTTCAAACAACTTTTATGCTTTAAACTATGGGATGAGAAACATATACGTATCATACTTTTATACATTGAACATAAGTACGAAAACGAACATTCCACGTACGGGTTTGAACAAAAAGCCTCAATTCAATTATCATTAGTTACACTTGCAGGGTGTAAACGTGAACTTATATTATGTGATCACATGGGCTTGACGAGCCTCATTCGAACGGTTCGCTACCGTTAGTGGATGAAATATATTTTCGGGTCTAGTGTATGTTCTAACACTACGCAAAGGGTGCAAAACAGTTAAGTTTGATAATTGGGTGCCCGCGAAACAAATAACAACTTTGGAATGTAAATGATTTTGATAATCATATTATATTAAATCTTGTGGTTCAAATACAACGTTTACTAAAACACCTATGATTTCACCAACGTTTTTCGTTGACAGTTTTCTATATGTTTCTCAGGTTCATACTTGGCTATTTGATACATGCTTCCGCGTACACTCATACTTACTTGGAGTCAAGCATGCATGCATACACTCTGATTTCTTGCTTGGGGTCAAGCATACATACATACACACGCTAGTGATAGCACCTTTGAATTCAAACATATTGTTTACATACTTACGCTATTTATAGCAACCGCGATTTTAAACTAATTATGTCGCAAGTTACCTCATTTATAATTTATACTTTTGCAAACCTAAAATTGTTGTCGAACGGTTTTGTAAACTAAACTTTGCAAGCATGATACGTTTCAAAAGAATGCGACATAATTTTGGTCAAACGAGTCTCATATAGGGACTACGACCACGTTTCGGGACCTCAGTTAGCGACGCCGTCAATGACGATTTTGGTCGGGTCGCCACAGATGGTATCAGAGCGTTGGTTGTAGGGAACTAGGATGTGCATTATTGTGTCTGACCGAGTCGTTGGGACGCATTAGTGAATCTAGACTACAACCGGATAGTTAGCCATTGCATTCTGACATACATTTGCTATAGATAGCACTTACTTGACTACTTGTGCATTATACTTGAATCATTCTTAGGCAAACTTTTAAATGGTACCCAACCTTCATCATACGAACTCGTATTCTGCCACTTTTTGGTAACACACGTGAATTCAAGGTTTATACGCTTATGGATGACCACGACTTCGTCAGTCACTCTAGTTCGGGAATTCTGACTCCTTGGTTGTTATCCACCCCGTCTCAGCTTACTATCCACAAGTGTTGTAAAGTTACCACCACCACTCTAGATGAGTATCGTCATCACTATTTATCACTACGGTTGCGTACTACTCGTTATCATGACTCGTTACTCTTTTCATACCTAAATACATTATTGTCTGACTCGAACCGCATTGACGTGAACAATCATTTATACACTTCCCTCGGGGAACGCTTCCTTAGAGTTGCAGAAATTCTTTCGATTTAATACGAGTCACGTTTGAGACGTCGTTACATTTTGTTCATTTTAGATCTTCACGATGACACGAACTTGAATCTATGGAGTGATGTGGGAATGGAGGTATGGGTTAGCGTAATATAATGACACTCGATCAACGTGGTTATATTATGGTAAGACATACCAAAGTTCTAATGACACGTGATGGTGGTTAGACTCGATCAACCTAATCACCACCATGTGCCATGTACATGACTTCATCTATTCATGTTTGGACATCTGAAAACTCCGAAAGTACTGACAACAACCATACCGGGGACACACCTTCGAATATTGTCGAACCATATTTATGCTTCCGAATGAATGACGAGTTCTTTCAACTTCAAACATACGTTATACATGAATACTATCTCGTCCTCGCACAGTTTTATCAATGAACTACAATATACCTGTTATGCTCACACCGAGGTGGAAACTTCTCTCGTATTACACTCGTACTTCCGTATAAGGAAATCTTTGATTCTAAATTTTCAATGGAGAGATAGACTCTTCACGTTATACTAGTACTCGCCTCGAGGGTGAATAGCCCCGACGAACGTTTTCAGAAACCGATGAGAACTTGCTCCGACAAAGGTTTTTGGAAACAGATAAATCTTTCGCGACGCAAATTTCTTGAGAAATTTGTTCTAACTAACGTTTTCGAGTCCTGATGTACCCGTTCAAACATACCTTACAGAAATGTACCTCATTTCAGATCGAGATTCTTGTTTCACTACTAGATTTCGGAGTGCTTTTCGAAAAGCCTCGGGACCACATTTAAACATGAGTACAACACATCAACGCATCTCGAAGGGCCAAACAAACATACGATTCAAACCTTGGAAATCATAAAACGAATTCGTGTTATCGACTTCAAAATTTCTTGAGAAAAGTCATTGCCTTTACTAATTTCTCTTACGCCGATGGTTATCATTCAAGTCTTAACGTCAGACCTTTTGAAATCTTATGTGACCGGAAACGTCATTCTCCTTTTGTAGAACCAAGTTAATGATAATCAAACCACCGAACCCGAGCTAATTCATGGAATAACCAAGAAACTTCTTTAACCTCAGAAAGGCTCGAGACGACCGTAGTCGCCAAAGGAGCTATGCCACTGTTAGACGTAAACTTTTCAAATTCCATGTGGAAAACCGCGTAACGTTAAAAGTCACACCTTGAAAAGGTGTAGTCCGTTTCGGAAACGTAGAAAGCTAAATCCGCGATATTTTTAGTCCTTTTGAAATTTTGGGGTGTGTTGTGCCCGTTGCTTACCTCTTCGAACTTCCGACTCAAACAAATTCCGTTCATCCTACATTCTGTGTATCAAACTTAAAGGCGTGTCTTGCGAGACAAGAACTTATTATCCTCTTCGATGAACTTACTATCAACGATAAACCTCACTTCCAAGGAGGACCGGTTGAAACTATAAATCGTGGAACCAAACTTTAAACCAACGTAAAATCGCGACTGTCGAAGTTTGTTGAAATAACCGAGGGAGTACCTTCACTTATTCGTAGAACCGACAACGCAAGATCTCGAGGAAGAAACAACGACTACTACTTCCAACTAAATTTCGGGACGAAATTTCTTTTAGGGTGTAGGTAATGTAACATCCCGCGTTTTTCCGTTAAATTTATTTTTAACACTATCTTTTTTTTAAATAATACCTTTCGTTATTTAAATTCGTAGTTTCCGTTGACCAACGTTCTTAATTTTCCCGTTATTTAATTATAACATCACTCGTTTACTCGAGCGTTTTATAAATATTCGTTTGGTTAATTCCCGCACCCGATTTGAAACTTGAGGGACCGAGGTTGCCAAGTGGGCAAACTAGTTGACTAGGTCAACTAGTCAACCTACCTTATCCATCCATTCATTTCACCTCCCACCTTCTTCCTCTTTTCTCTCTACTTCCCTTTCATGAACTCAAACACCCATCTTCATAAAATCATCATCTAAATCCGGATCGAGAAGCAAACTTCAAAACAAATTACATTTTCGTGATCCTCTCTTCATCCTCTACATTTTGGTACCAATTTCTTCACATTTGGGTAACATTTTTAAAACTCTAGATTTTCTCTAAATTCGTTTTATATACTTGAAATGGTGTTAGTTAGTGTCTATGGCTCGTGTATAACATGAATATATGTTTTGTTTGCTCGATTCGTTGTTTTAAGTAACTAGTTTGAACATTTGAAATGGGTGTGCTTAATCCTTAATTTTGGATGAGTTAATGTTGTTAAATTGTTAGAGTTTATGTTTTAAAAGTGTTACTAGCATCTTTAGCATCAATTTGATGTGTAGGTTGATTTGAAAAACATCATTAACATGATTATTAGTTTTGTAATTCTTGATTAGGGTTTGATGAACTCTAAGAGGAAATTTTGATGCTTTGAATGCCATGAAATGTTATTAGTTAGTGATTAGTTGTATTGTATGTTTCATTACCTTCAAAACGGCATATCATATGTGTGAATTGCATTCCCGAATCTTAAAATGCGTTTGTAAACTTGAAACGATGGTTTTGAACATAATGACCACTTGACGAGATTTCGGCTATTGTAAATGATGTTTTTGCTTGATGAAAAGTGGTTAGTTGTATTCCTTGTCAAAATACCTTTCCGATGATATAAGATACATGCTTTGGTTGTTTGCGGGTCATAAATGGTGATTGGTTGAAGTTAGGTTCGTGCATAAAACTTAAAAACTGCCAGAATTCTCTGCACAGGTAATGGCGCGGCGCGCCATATACCCGCGCGGCGCGCCAAAGTGGTCTGTCTAACTTTGTCGATTTTTGAATAATGTTTGCTATGCTACGCACCTCCGATTCACATGTAACTTGTTCTAACATGCTCATATATGATTAAAAACCTCAGAAAAATAGTTCGGGACCCGACCCGAACGTGTTGACTTTTCGTTGACTTTGACCGACTGAAGTTTGACTTTTTGTCAAACTTAACCAAATGATTGTGCAATCTTCCTAACTTGTTTCTATACTTGTATCTTGCATGAAACTTGACAAATTGATTCACATGCTATATTTAATCGAGTCGTAACGAGCCATAGGACTAATTGAACACATTTCGCCCGACCTTGTGATGTAACCGGTTAATTAATACAACTTAATTGTTTAGGTCAAGGCTAAGCAACTATCATGCACACGTTTACTTTGTGAAGTACTTTTATACTCGTGCACTCGAGGTGAGATCATAGTCCCATCTTTCAAACAACTTTTATGCTTTAAACTATGGGATGAGAAACATATACGTATCATACTTTTATACATTGAACACAAGTACGAAAACGAACATTCCACGTACGGGTTTGAACAAAAAGCCTCAATTCAATTATCATTAGTTACACTTGCAGGGTGTAAACGTGAACTTATATTATGTGATCACATGGGCTTGACGAGCCTCATTCGGACGGTTCGCTACCGTTAGCGGATGAAATATATTTTCGGGTCTAGTGTATGTTCTAACACTACGCAAAGGGTGCAAAATAGTTAAGTTTGATAATTGGGTGCCCGCGAAACAAATAACAACTTTGGAATGCAAATGATTTTGATAATCATATTATATTAAATCTTGTGGTTCAAATACAACGTTTACTAAAACACCTATGATTTCACCAACGTTTTTCGTTGACAGTTTTCTATATGTTTCTCAGGTTCATACTTGACTATTTGATACATGCTTCCGCGTACACTCATACTTGCTTGGAGTCAAGCATGCATGCATACACTCTGATTTCTTGCTTGGGGTCAAGCATACATACATACACACGCTAGTGATAGCACCTTTGAATTCAAACATATTGTTTACATACTTACGCTATTTATAGCAACCGCGATTTTAAACTAATTATGTCGCAAGTTACCTCATTTATAATTTATACTTTTGCAAACTTAAAATTGTTGTCGAACGGTTTTGTAAACTAAACTTTGCAAGCATGATACGTTTCAAAAGAATGCGACATAATTTTGGTCAAATGAGTCTCATATAGGGACTACGACCACGTTTCGGGACCTCAGTTAGCGACGCCGTCAATGACGATTTTGGTCGGGTTGCCACAAATGTTTTGACATATCATATCGACCCATGTATATAAATTATTTGGAACAACCATAGACACTCTATATGCAGTGATGTTGGAGTTAGCTATATAGGGTTGAGGTTGATTCCAAAAATATATATACTTTAAGTTGTGATCTAGCCTGAGACGTGTATACACTGGGTCGTGGATTGATTCAAGATAATATATATCGATTTATTTCTGTACATCTAACTGTGGACAACTAGTTGTAGGTTATTAAAGAGGACAGCTGACTTAATAAACTTAAAACATCAAAATGTATTAAAAGTGTTGTAAATATATTTTGAACATACTTTGATATATATGTACATATTTGTTATAGGTTCGTGAATTGACCAGTGGCCAAGTCTTACTTCCGACGAAGTAAAAATATGTGAAAGTGAGTTATAGTCCCACTTTTAAAATCTAATATTTTTGGGATGAGAATACATGCAGGTTTTATAAATGATTTACAAAATAGACACAAGTACGTGAAACTACATTCTATGGTTGAATTATCGAAATCGAATATGCCCCTTTTTATTAAGTCTGGTAATCTAAGAATTAGGGAACAGATGTGATGACCCGGGAATTTCCGACCAAATTTAAACTTAATCTTTATATGAATTCGACACGATAAGCAAAGGTTGTAATTGTTGAAGTCTCATAAACTTTGAATGGTGTAATGCATACATTTGGCCTTTGAACTACATACATGGATTCCGTTAATCTTTGACTACTCCCGACGATTCACGAACAATTATTTATAATTACATGGGTGAGTGTGTGTGTGTGTATATATATATATATATATATATATATATATATATATATATATATATATATATATATATATATATATATATATATATATATATATATATATATGAATATTATGCATAATCAATAATATATGAACATTACAATACATAAAATTTATAAATAATAAGCATCCAATAAAAGTTATTACATATTATATTTAATCATAAGTTAAGGTATAAAGATTATATTAATATTATGATTGTTACATTCATAATTATTACTAATGACATCATTAATAATTGTATTGTTAATAATATTATGACTGACACAAAAATAGATAAATATATGAAATTTGATATAAGTAGATATATTGTCAAACTACTAATATTACTAATTATCATTAATATTATTATAAATAGTATTATTATTAGTATTAATAAACATACTATTGTTATTGCTTTATTATGATTAGTAAACTTATTAAAATTATCAATGTTATGATTTTTGATAACAATACTATTTAATTATTATTAGTAATAATACATTTATTAATTATTAATATTTATTTTATAAACTATAAACCAAGAAAACATGTTGCAATCTGTTTCTTGTATCCATCACCCTTTATTTAAATTTCAAAGTCAGTACCAATCATGATCTAATCAAGGGGAAACGTCCAAAATCAGTTAGAATTCATAATCACCTTTATTCTTTATTTTTTTTATTTACTGTTCTTAATTGTACAATTGGTCGACTGCAAATCTGTATAAAATCAAACATAATAATCCCTTTCATTATCTCGCACTCTCTCTTCTATGTTATAAATCGTTGCAACACCACCTTCATCATCTAATAATCGTAATAACTCACAATCATAAATGATTGTCTCCACTTCTTGGTTCGTTCAAATAAACCACAACACAATCATAATTCACTGCAGCTGCTATTGCCTTGATTCTTTCTCTTTTTCTGTTTAAAGTGAAACCACCACACCACCGGTACAACCATCTAACACGCCACCACCTTCAACCATGAAAACCATCACATTTATATTCTTATACTACTTCCTGATAATTGATCACTTCAACTTCTCTACTTCTTGCTGCTATAATCTGTTCGTCCACCACTTAACCACCATAATACATAACCATCACTACAATCACATATGAACAACCATCACTTATATTCTTTTGTTTCATTTTCCTTCGATGTTAGACACAATACCATAATCACTGCCTTCCTTGTCCTTGTTTCTGTTGAGTAACACCACCCAACCATCATCCTCACTCTCTCTCATCTCCCTCTCTTGTCTTCTGTTTGAAAAACGATCGTCTTCCACAACAACTAAAAACAATGAAACCCGCTACTCTCACTTTACCCTCTCTCTCTTTGAAATTATTCGAAACCACCTTTGTCTTTCTCTTAAACTCACAATTAAACCACCACACAATAACTCTTGGAACGCTGCATTACTCATGTTCTTATTCGAATAATTAAATGAAAAAGGTAAGGATTAGAATGATTAGGTGATGTGCGTGTCTGTTTCTTAAATATACATATCCTCTTTATTTTGTTTTTGGCCGACAAACAAATCAAAGGTCCATTTATTTATTGAGTAGGTTTGCCTTGCTGTATTCCACGAATAATATACTGAAAACAGAATTTGATTTGATCAAATAGTTAGACCGTAGGCTTATTTTAATACTGGGTCGAGGTTAATCTACTTGTTGGGCCGTGGATATGAAGTTTAGTAGGGCTGTAAGCTTGAATTGTTGTTGGCCTGTAAATTGGGTTGCTAGGTATCAGTTTTCTAAATTGGGACGAAGAAACCTTGAGCTATCGTTGGTCCGTCAAGAGACCCAATAGTCATATTATTTTTTTTTAAAACGAACCCAAAGCCTACGATGCTTGTTCCTTCTGTTGTTGAGCAGACACTCGAGTATCATTTGTTTCTGTTACTGTTAGAAGTCGATTATATTGATGACGATGCTGTATTGATAAAAAGATAGATGATGATAAGAAATGAAATGATAATGAAGGTGAAACATGTTGATGAACGACGAGTTAAAGGGATGTAACAAACTAAATAAATCAAGAATTTCATAATAGTTCAATGGTTAGGAGTGTTTCGGGGTCGCGAGAGGTCATGGGTTCGAATTTGGGCAACGACACATTTTTTTAGTTAACCATGGAAACTACAACAAAATTTGAGGTATTATTATTATTATTATTATTATTATTATTATTATTATTATTATTATTATTATTATTATTATTATTATTATTATTATTATTATTATTATTATTATTATTATTATTATTATTATTATTATTATTATTATTATTATTATTATTATTATTATTATTGTTATTATTCCTAATAGGAGTATTAGTATTATTATCATTAATCGAATTAATAACAATATTGTTATTACTAGTATAATCATTAATTATTTTAACTATTATTATTATTACAAAAATTATTATTATACTACCATTAAAACTACAATTATTATAATTATCAAAATTATTTATATTATCATTGTTAAAATAATTATGACTACTAAAAATTAAAAGTTTTAATAACGTTGTTAAGGTTATAAGTACAAAGATAAAGATTTTTATATACAAAAACATATTTAAGTTACATAATTTAAATATATTAAGATATCTACGTATATAAAATGAAAATATAAATAAATAATGAAACTTATAAATTATTAATGTAACAAGTACATCATTAATAATAAATAGAATTAATCGATTACTAGTATATGTTTTAATAGATGTACAAATGATATAGGTTCGTGAATCCGAGGCCAACCCTGCATTGTTCAGATTCGTCATATGTATTTTTACTACAAAATACAGTAGTGTGAGTTTCATTTGCTCCCTTTTACTCTTTACGTTTTTGGGCTGAGAATACATGCAAATGCTTTATTAACTGTTTTACAATATTTATATGCGTGAGTTTCATTAATCCCTTTTTAAATGCTTTTGCAATATATATTTTTGGGACTGAGAATATATGCACTGTTTTTATAACTGTTTTACGAAATAGACACAAGTAATTGAAATTACATTCTATGGCTGGATTATTAAATCGAATATGCCCCTTTATAGTCTGGTAATCTAAGAATTAGGGAACAGACACCCTAATTGACGCGAACTCTAAAGATAGATCTATCGGGCCCAACAAGCCCCATCCAAAGTACCGGATGCTTTAGTACTTCGAAATTTATATCATGTCCGAAGGAGGATCCCGGAATGATGGGGATATTCTTATATGTATATTGTGAATGTCGGTTACCAGGTGTTCAATCCATATGAATGATATTTTTGTCTCTATGCATGGGACATATATTTATGGGAAATATGAAAATCTTGTGGTCTATTAAAATTATGAAATGATTATTTATGCTAAACTAATGAACTCACCAACCTTTTGGTTGACACTTTAAAGCATGTTTATTCTGAGGTATGAAAGAAATCTTCCGCTGTGCATTTGCTCACTTTAAAGATATTACTTGGAGTCATTTATGACATATTTCAAAAGACGTTGCATTCGAGTCGTCGAGTTCATCAAGATTATTATTAAGATAATTATAATTAGATATATTATGAAATGGTATGCATATCGTCAATTTTTGATGTAAGGAAGTTTGTCTTTTCAAAACGAATGCAATGTTTGTAAAATGTATCATATAGAGATCAAGTACCTCGCGATGTAACCAACTATTGTGAATCATTTGTAATCGATGTGGACTTTGTCCGGATGGATTAGGACGGGTCCTTTCAACAGACACCCTAATTGACGCGAATCCTAAAGATAGATCTATTGGGCCTAACAAAGCCCATCCAGAGTACCGGATGCTTTAGTACTTCGAAATTTAAATCATATCCGAAGGGTGTCCCGAAATGATGGGGATATTCTTACATTTGCATCTTGTTAATGTCGGTTACCTGGTGTTCACCATATGAATGATTTTTATCTCTATGTATGGGATGTGTATTGAAATATGAAATCTTGTGGTCTATTGTTACGATTTGATATATATAGGTTAAACCTATAACTCACCAACATTTTTGTTGACGTTTAAAGCATGTTTATTCTCAGGTGAATACTAAGAGCTTCTGCTGTTGCATACTAAAATAAGGACAAGATTTGGAGTCCATGTTTGTATGATATTGTGTAAAAACTGCATTCAAGAAACATATGTCGATGTAATATATATTTCTATTGTAAACCATTATGTAATGGTCGTGTGTAAACAGTATATTTTAGATTATCATTATTTGATAATCTACGTAATGTTTTTAAAACCTTTATTGATAAAATAAAGGTTATGGTTGTTTTAAAAATGAATGCATTCTTTGAAAAACGTCTCATATAGAGGTCAAAACCTCGCAACGAAATCAATTAATATGGAACGTTTATAATCAATATGAACGGGACATTTCAGTTGGTATCCGAGCGTTGGTCTTAAAGAACCAGAATTTTGCATTAGTGTGTCTTATCGAGTTTGTTAGGATGCATTAGTGAGTCTAGACTTCGACCGTGTTTACTTGAAAAATGATTGCTTAACAAATTTTGTTGGAAACTATATATTTTTAACATTTGAATATTATGTGATATATTAATCTCTTAATGTGTTTGATATTATGTGATAGATGTCTACCTCTAGAATAAGTCCCATTGACTCACCTAATAATAATGAAGAGTCAAATGTAAATTAGAATGATTCGTGGACTGATTCACAAGTTCCCGAAGAGGAACCGGAAGAAGAATCAGAACCGGAAGAAGAATCGGAACCGGAAGAAGAAATAGAACCAGTGGGGGAAATAATAAAACGGTTAAGTAGAAGAAAATCCTCAGCCAACCAACCAAAGTTAATTATGGTCAATGGTGTTTCCGCCAAGGAAACAAAGTATTGGGAGGATTACCAATTCTCCGATGAATCGGTTCCCGAAAAGGATTCCGATGATGTTATAGAAATTACCCCAACACAATTTAATAAGGCAAAAGAGAACAATAAGGGAAAGGGCATAAAAATAGAGAAATTTGATTCCATACCCGATGAACTTTATATGTATCGTCAACACCCGTATTTCTTAAGTTGTGACAAAAACTCGAGAACCTCTAAACCACCAGGTTTTTCTAAACCAATGTGGAAAACGACGACTCGTATTAGGGGAACATCATATATCCCTAGAAACTTGGCAAAACGAACCAAAACCGAAGAAGAAGAAACGAGCGAGTCGGAATAAGATAGTTGTATTCGTGTGGTGTAATATATGTAATATAGTGTGCTTATGCTTTATGATATATGTAAAAATTGCTTGTATTAATAAGTATTTTTTGATGAATCTAACTCTTGTCTATTTTACAGTATAAAAATACAAAATGGATAGACAACCCAATATTTTAAGAGACCTACCCGGAGACATGATTGATGAAATCTTGTCTAGAATCGGTCAGAATTCCTCGGCACAACTATTTAAGGCGAGATCAGTTTGTAAGACATTCGAAGAACGTTCCAAAAATGCCTTGGTTTATAAAAGGCTTTCGTTCGAAAGATGGGGGATATCACATTGGGAAATCCATAAGTTACGATGTATTTACTTTGACGCATATATTGCGGGGAACCCAAATGCTATTTTACGCAATGGGTTAAGAAATTATTTTGACTCAATATATCCGAATATAGGACTTCGTGATTTAGAAAAAGCGGCTAACATGCAACATAAAGAAGCATGTTATGCTTACGGGTTAGTAATGTTCGCTTCTCACCAAAGTGAGAACAAGAACATCGGGCTACAACTATTAAACAAAACGTTCCCACAAGTGACGGAGTCGGTAATTACGAGACTGTTGGTTATTACGAAACCCTCGTCCTTTTGACGACATTACAACATGCTGCCTAGCTAATGGTTATAATGGTTATTTTCCACAAGACCAAGGATGGGAAGTCGTCTTAGTAAAACCAGAATGCATGACTTGTTTCTGGACTTATGAATTACGTGTCTTTATTTCCTTTGCTGAACAACTTGCGTATTAACTAGATTTATCTTCAAAACTGTCCTGTATCACAGTGTACTATATATCGTGCTATATGTAATATAGAGAAGTTGTAAGTTTGAAGAATATTTGTATGCGATATATTATTATAATCAGTTTTTCATATGGAATTGTAGTGGTTGAATTGTATATTAGATACTAAGTATGAACTTAACGGGTAGGTAGTACCAGAATTTAAACTTATAAAATGCTAATATGAAGAAAAAGCTTTTATAAATGAGTTCATATCATGCTACGAGATACTATTGACTACTCTTAATATTCTGTATGATTAAATTGTTTCATTTGACTATTTTGAAGGAAATGGCACCGACTACTCGACACACCTTGAATATGAGCGAAGAGGAATTTCGTGCCTTTCTTGCTTCAAACATAGCCGCAGTACAGGCCGCGCTACATACCAACAATAACTCTGAATCTAGCAATACAGCTAACAGCGCAAGAAATCGTGTAGGATGCTCCTACAAGGAATTCACTACCTGCAAACCTTCAGAATTTGATGGGACCGAAGGACTAATCGGATTAAAACGGTGGACCGAGAAAGTTGAATCGGTGTTTGCCATAAGTAAGTGTGTTGAAGGAGACAAAGTGAAGGACGCTACGCATACCTTCACAGGTAGTGCGTTTTACATGGTGGAATACCTATCTAGAGCAAGTGGGACAAGATGCTGCTTACGCGCTACGATGGTCAGCATTCAAGCACTTGATGAACGAGAAGTACCGTCCCAGAACCGAGGTCAATAAGCTCAAGTTAGAACTTAGAGGGTTACGAACACAGGGATTCGATATTACTTCGTACGAAAGACGATTCACAGAATTGTGCCTATTGTGTCCGAGAGCGTTCGAAGATGAGGAAGAGAAGATCGACGCGTTTGTGAAAGGGTTACCGGAGAGAATCCAAGAAGATATAAGTTCACACGAGCCTGCCTCCATACAAAAGGCATGTAGAATGGCTCACAAACTAGTGAACCAGATTGAAGGAAGAATTAAAGAACAGGCGGCCGAAGAGGCCAACGTGAAGTTAGTCAAAAGAAAGTGGGAGGAAAACGGTGATAAGAGTCACCAAAACGACAACAACTATCCCAACAATCGCAACATCATTCGCAACTACAACAAACGGCACAACAACAACAACAACAACAACTACAATAATCATCCCAACAACAATAACAACCGCAACAACAACAACAATCAGAAGCAGCTATGCCAAAGGTGTGAAAAGTATCACTCGGGGTTCTACACCAAATTTTGCAACAAGTGCAAAAGAAATGGTCATAGCACGGCGAAGTGTGAGGTCTACGGACCAGGGGTTAACAGAACGAAAGGAACAAATGGTGTCGGAATGAGTAATGGCAGAGCAAGTAGTGTCGGAGCAAGTTATGCCAATGTAGTTTGTTATAAATGTGGAAAACTAGGCCACATTATTAGAAATTGCCCGAACCAGGAGAACATGAATGGACAAGGCCGCGAAAGAGTTTTCAATATTAATGCGGCAGAGGCACAGGAAGACCCGGAGCTTGTTACGGGTACGTTTCTTATTGACGATAAATCTGCTTATGTTTTATTTGATTCGGGTGCGGATAGAAGCTATATGAGTAGAGAATTTTGTGCTAAATTAAGTTGCCCATTGACGCCTTTGGATAGTAAATTTTTACTCGAATTAGCAAATGGTAAATTAATTTCAGCAGATAATATATGTCGGAATCGAGAAATTAAACTGGTTAGCGAAACATTTAAGATTGACTTGATACTAGTAGAGTTAGGGAGTTTTGATGTGATAATCGGTATGGACTGGTTGAAAGAAGTGAAAGCAGAGATCGTTTGTTACAAAAATGCAATTTGCATTATACGAGAAAAAGGAAAACCTTTAATGGTGTACGGAGAAAAGAGCAACGCAAAGTTAAATCTTATTAGTAACCTGAAGGCACAAAAACTAATAAGAAAAGGTTGCTATGCTGTGCTAGCACACGTCGAGAAAGTCAATTCCGAAGAAAAGAACATCAATGATATTTCTGTCGTAAAAGAATTTCCCGATGTATTTTCGAAAGAATTACCGGGACTACCTCCACACCGATCCGTTGAATTTCAAAGAGACCTTGTACCGGGAGCTGCACCAATAGCTCGTGCTCCATACAGACTCGCACCTAGCGAAATGAAGGAACTTCAGAGCCAATTATAAGAACTTTTAGAGCGTGGTTTCATTCGACCAAGCACATCACCGTGGGGAGCTCCTGTTTTGTTTGTCAAGAAGAAAGATGGTACATTCAGGTTGTGTATCGACTACCGAGAGTTGAACAAACTTACCATCAAGAACCGCTACCCACTACCGAGAATCGATGACTTATTTGATCAACTACAAGGCTCGTCTGTTTATTCAAAGATTGACTTACGTTCTGGGTATCATCAAATGCGGGTGAACGAAGATGATATTCCAAAGACTGCTTTCAGAACACGTTATAGTCATTACGAGTTTATGGTTATGCCGTTTGGATTGACTAATGCACCAGCTGTGTTCATGGACCTAACGAATCGAGTGTGTGGGCCATATCTTGAAAAGTTTGTCATTGTTTTCATCATTGACATACTTATTTACTCAAAGAATGATCAAGAGCACGAAGAACATTTGAGAAAAGTGCTACAAGTATTGAGGAAAGAAAAACTGTACGCTAAGTTTTCAAAGTGTGCATTTTGGTTGGAAGAAGTTCAATTCCTCGGTCACATAGTGAACAAAGAAGGTATCCAGGTGGACCCGGCAAAGATCAGAACCGTTGAAAAGTGGGAAACCCCAAAAACTCCGAAGCATATACGTCAATTTTTAAGACTAGCTGGTTACTACAGAAGGTTCATCCAAGACTTTTCCAGAATAGCAAAACCCTTGACTGCATTAACGCATAAAGGGAAGAAATTTGAATGGAAGGATGAACAAGAGAAAGCGTTTCAGTTATTGAAGAAAAAGTTAACTACGGCACCTATATTTTCATTACCTGAAGGGAATGATGATTTTGTGATATATTGTAACACCTCAAACAAGGTCTCGGTTGTGTATTAATGCAACGAATGAAAGTAATTGCTTATGCATCTAGACAATTGAAGATTCACGAGCAGAATTATACAACGCATGATTTGGAATTAGGCGCCGTAGTTTTTGCATTAAAGACTTGGAGGCACTACTTATATGGGGTCAAAAGTATTATATATACCGACCACAAAAGTCTTCAACACATATTTAATCAGAAACAACTGAATATGAGGCATCGTAGGTGGATTGAATTGTTGAATGATTACGACTTTGGGATTCGTTACCACCCGGGGAAGGCAAATGTGGTAGCCGACGCCTTGAGCAGGAAGGACAGAGAACCCATTCGAGTAAAATCTATGAATATAATGATTCACAATAACCTTACTACTTAAATAAAGGAGGCGCAACAAGGAGTTTTAAAAGAGGGAAATTTAAAGGATGAAATACCCAAAGGATCGGAGAAGCATCTTAATATTCGGGAAGACGGAACCCGGTATAGGGCTGAAAGGATTTGGGTACCAAAATTTGGAGATATGAGAGAAATGGTACTTAGAGAAGCTCATAAAACCAGATACTCAATACATCCTGGAACGGGGAAGATGTACAAGGATCTCAAGAAACATTTTTGGTGGCCGGGTATGAAAGCCGATGTTGCTAAATACGTAGGAGAATGTTTGACGTGTTCTAAGGTCAAAGCTGAGCATCAGAAACCATCAGTTCTACTTCAACAACCCGAAATCCCGGAATGGAAATGGGAAAACATTACCATGGATTTCATCACTAAATTGCCAAGGACTGCAAGTGGTTTTGATACTATTTGGGTAATAGTTGATCGTCTCACCAAATCAGCACACTTCCTGCCAATAAGAGAAGATGACAAGATGGAGAAGTTAGCACGACTGTATTTGAAGGAAGTCGTCTCCAGACATGGAATACCAATCTCTATTATCTCTGATAGGGATGGCAGATTTATTTCAAGATTCTGGCAGACATTACAGCAAGCATTAGGAACTCGTCTAGACATGAGTACTGCCTATCATCCACAAACTGATGGGTAGAGTGAAAGGATGATACAAACGCTTGAAGACATGCTACGAGCATGTGTTATTGATTTCAGAAACAGTTGGGATCGACATCTACCGTTAGCAGAATTTTCCTACAACAACAGCTACCATTCAAGCATTGAGATGGCGCCGTTTGTAGCACTTTATGGTAGAAAGTGCAGGTCTCCGATTTGTTGGAGTGAAGTGGGGGATAGACAGATTACGGGTCCGGAGATAATACAAGAAACTACCGAGAAGATCATTCAAATTCAACAACGGTTGAAAACTGCCCAAAGTCGACAAAAGAGCTACGCTGATATTAAAAGAAAAGATATAGAATTTGAAATTGGAGAGATGATCATGCTTAAATTTGCACCTTGGAAAGGCGTTGTTCGATTTGGTAAACGAGGGAAATTAAATCCAAGGTATATTGGACCATTCAAGATTATTGATCGTGTCAGACCAGTAGCTTACCGACTTGAGTTACCTCAACAACTCGCGGCTGTACATAACACTTTCCATGTCTCGAATTTGAAGAAATGTTTTGCTAAAGAAGATCTCACTATTCCGTTGGACGAAATCCAAATCAATGAAAAACTTCAATTCATTGAAGAACCCGTCGAAATAATGGATCGTGAGGTTAAGAGACTTAAGCAAAACAAGATACCGATTGTTAAGGTTCGATGGAATGCTCGTAGAGGACCCGAGTTCACCTAGGAACGTGAAGATCAGATGAAGAAGAAATACCCGCATCTATTTCCAGAAGATTCGTCAACACCTTCAACAGCTTAAAATTTCGGGACGAAATTTATTTAACGGGTAGGTACTGTAGTGACCCGAACTTTTCCATGTTAATATATATTAATTGAGATTGATATTTACATGACTAAATGTTTCCAACATGTTAAGCAATCAAACTTGTTAAGACTCGATTAATTGAAATAGGTTTCATATAGATAATTGACCACCCAAGTTGACCGGCGATTCACGAACGTTAAAACTTGTAAAAACTATATGATGACATATATATGGATATATATATATAGTTAACATGATATTATGATAAGTAAACATATCATTAAGTATATTAACAATGAACTACATATGTAAAAGCAAGACTACTAACTTAATGATTTTGAAACGAGACATATATGTAACGATTATCGTTGTAACGACATTTAATGTATATATATCATATTAAGAGATATTCATACATCATAATATCATGATAATATAATAATTTAGAATCTCATTTGATATTATAAACATTGGGTTAACAACATTTAACAAGATCGTTAACCTAAAGGTTTCAAAACAACACTTACATGTAACGACTTATCAAAATACTTCTACTTAACAAAAATGCCTACAATTACATCCTCGTTCAGTTTCATCAACAATTCTACTCGTATGCACTCGTATTCATACTCGTACAATACACAGCTTTTAGATGTATGTACTATTGGTATATACACTCCAATGATCAGCTCTTATCAGCCCATGTGAGTCACCTAACACATGTAGGAACCACATTTGGCAACTAGCATGAAATATCTCATAAAATTACAAAAATATGAGTAATCATTCATGACTTATTTACATGAAAACAAAATTACATATCCTTTATATCTAATCCATACACCAACGACCAAAAACACCTACAAATACTTTCATTCTTAAATTTTCTTCATCTAATTGATCTCTCTCAAGTTCTATCTTCATGTTCTAAGTGTTCTTCATAAATTCTACAAGTTATAGTTTCATAAAATCAAGAATACTTCCAAGTTTGCTAGCTTACTTCCAATCTTGTAGAGTGATCATCCAACCTCAAGAAATCTTTCTTATTTACAGTAAGATATCTTTCTAATATAAGGTAATACTCATATTCAAACTTTGATTCAATTTCTATAACTATAACAATCTTATTTTGAGTGGAAATCTTACTTGAACTTGTTTTCGTGTCATGATTCTACTTCAAGAACTTTCAAGCCATCCAAGATCCTTTGAAGCTAGATCCATTTGTCTCTTTTTCAGTAGGTTTATCCACAAAACTTGAGGTAGTAATGATGTTCATAACATCATTCGATTCATACATATAAAGCTATCTTATTCGAAGGTTTAAACTTGAAATCACTAGAACATAGTTTAGTTAATTCTAAACTTGTTCGCAAACAAAAGTTAATCCTTCCAACTTGACTTTTAAAATAAACTAAACACATGTTCTATATCTATATGATATGCTAACTTAATGATTTAAAACCTGGAAACACGAAAAACACCGTAAAACTAGACATACGCCGTCGTAGTAACACCGCAGGCTGTTTTGGGTTTGATAATTAAAAACTATGATAAACATAGATTTAAAAATTGTTCTTCTGGAAAAATGATTTTTCTTATGAACATGAAACTATATCCAAAAATCATGGTTAAACTCAAAGTGGAAGTTTGTTTTTCAAAATGGTCATCAAGACGTCGTTCTTTCGACTGAAATGACTACCTCTTACAAAAATGACTTTTAACTTATATTTCTGACTATAAACCTATACTTTTTCTGTTTATATTCATAAAATAGAGTTCAATATGAAACCATAGCAATTTGATTCACTCAAAACGGATTTAAAATGAAGAAGTTATGGGTAAAACAAGATTGGATATTTTTTGATTTTTGTAGCTACGGGAAATATTAACAATTCTATACAAATCATATCCTAGCTAACTTATATTGTATTATACATGTATTCTAATATATTATGTAATCTTGGGATACCATAGACACGTATGCAAATGTTTTGACATATCATATCGACCCATGTATATATATTATTTGCAACAACCATAGACACTCTATATGCAGTAATGTTGGAGTTAGCTATACAGGGTTGAGGTTGATTCCAAAAATATATATACTTTGAGTTGTGATCTAGCCTGAGACGTGTATACACTGGGTTGTGGATTGATTCAAGATAATATATATCGATTTATTTCTGTACATCTAACTGTGGACAACTAGTTGTAGGTTATTAACGAGGACAGCTGACTTAATAAACTTAAAATATCAAAATGTATTAAAAGTGTTGTAAATATATTTTGAACATACTTTGATATATATGTACATATTTGTTATAGGTTCGTGAATCAACCAGTGGCCAAGTCTTACTTCCCGACGAAGTAAAAATATGTGAAAGTGAGTTATAGTCCCACTTTTAAAATCTAATATTTTTGGGATGAGAATACATGCAGGTTTTATAAATGATTTACAAAATAGACACAAGTACGTGAAACTACATTCTATGGTTGAATTATCGAAATCGAATATGCCCCTTCTTATTAAGTCTGGTAATCTAAGAATTAGGGAACAGACACCCTAATTAACGCGAATCCTAAAGATAGATCTATTGGGCCTAACAAAGCCCATCCAAAGTACCGGATGCTTTAGTACTTCGAAATTTATATCATATCCAAAGGGTGTCCCGGAATGATGGGATATTCTTACATATGCATCTTGTTAATGTCGGTTACCAGGTGTTCACCATATTAACGATTTTTATCTCTATGTATGGGATGTGTATTGAAATATGAAATCTTGTGGTCTATTGTTACGATTTGATATATATAGGTTAAACCTATAACTCACCAACATTTTTGTTGACGTTTAAAGCATGTTTATTCTCAGGTGAATACTAAGAGCTTCCGCTGTTGCATACTAAAATAAGGACACGATTTGGAGTCTATGTTTGTATGATATTGTGTAAAAACTGCATTCAAGAAACATATGTCGATGTAATATATTTCTATTGTAAACCATTATGTAATGGTCGTGTGTAAACAGTATATTTTAGATTATCATTATTTGATAATCTACGTAATGTTTTTAAAACCTTTATTGATAAAATAAAGGTTATGGTTGTTTTAAAAATGAATGCAGTCTTTGAAAAACGTCTCATATAGAGGTCAAAACCTCGCAACGAAATCAATTAATATGGAACGTTTATAATCAATATGAACGGGACATTTCAATTTAGCTACCTAAACATGTTACACTACTTAATTTAGCAATAATTCATGATAAAAATCGGCCATAACTTGTTTATATCAAAAAGCCCCAAATTGCTTAAGAACACAAACCCTAGATTTCTAAAATTTTTGAAGTTTTTGGCTTTAAATCATATTAAATATCATCAATCTAAGTTATACATGCATAATGTACTAACAATTTAACTCTAATTACACTAGAAATTAACAAAATCAAATTAGGTATAAATTAGCTCAAGAACACTAAAAATCAAATTTAAAGAGTTTTAGGGGTGTAATTGTTACCTTTCTTGAAAAACTTCTAAAAAAATTCATGATTAGAGCGGATTATAGCAAGAAATATGGTTGAATTTGGTGAAAAATTTGATGATTTTAAGGGTGTTTTTGAGAGTATATTCGTGTATGTGTGTGTGTGGAGTGAGGAGGAGCAGCTCGCTGCTCTTTTTGTTTCTGGCCAGATTTTAGGCCTCATGCGATCGCATGAGGTTGTTGTGTAAATCCCATGCGATCGTATGGGGTCCGGTTTTTTTTTTTTAACCTTTGACTAATGAAACAATTAATAAATTATTTAAAATTTTGTTTCATTAAGAATGAGGGCGTTTCGGATCGTAGTCCTAGTCCGTCTCTCAACAAAGTTTTAAAATTTGTTACTTTTTAAGCGTTGTTTTAAAAATAATGATAATAAAATTTCTCGTCCCGCCCTCGGGTAAAGCAATTTCGGTTCAACGACCTAGTTTTCAACTCACGACGAATTTTTAGATATCAAATTTTTAACTTAATGAAATAAAGTACATTTTATTTTTAAATTCACACCAAACTTAAATTTAAAATGCATAAAATTAAAAATTCATATCATTAATATTTTTATACATACAAACTTATATTAAAAATATTAATTTTTTAAATATTTAAAAACTTAAATATATTGATTTTAAAAAGTTTACAATATTAATTTAATATTCATATATTAATTAAAAACAAGGTAAAAATTAAAAAAAAAAAGAATCTTTTTGGTCTTTTATCCCACATTAATAAATCAAATATTATCAAAAATATACGCCCCTCTTTTCGGTAAAGTAATTTCGGTTCCATAACCTAGTTTTACTCCTGACAAATTTTTGAAATATTTTGGGTTGATTGATTAAAGATATTTATACCTTAAGAATAAACGGTAAATTTCGCAGTGATGTAATAAATTTTTGTATGATATCAATAATTTCGGTTACGCTTACCTAATTTTATTAAATACCAATTTAATACTTTATAGCGAACGATTCAGCGTTTATTATCAAAAGGTTAAAAGCAATAAAAATAAAAATAAAAACTGTACATACTTACCTGTGAGATAGAATTCTCAGAGACCTGCTTTAGCCGACTCATAGGAGAGTCGTGTGATTTGGTTCTCCATAACTACGTAAGCGTAACCTTGATTCTTCAATATCTTTTCTTCTAAACATATGAACGGTCATTCTCTGCATAGAGTAACAAATTCGGTATTTGAATATGTTTGATTATTTGAACATTTACCTTCGTGTGGCCATTTTCCGCATTTATGACATCTTTCAAGGTGTCGTGCTCTTCTTTTTGTTGCGGACTTTGATTTGCCTTTACCAAAATGTATCTTATGATGATCTTTCCTGAGTTCTTTTCTTACTCCGTCCATTTTTCCTCTTATGAATGATACCAATTCACTCGGAAGGGTGTCATTATTACGTTTAGTAATCATAGCATGTAGCATTAGACCATGGTTTAGTTCAAAGGAATTCTTCATCTCGTAAAACCTAAAAAAATAAAAATTCAGAATGGAGGGAGAAGACTAGTTCTTTAGGGTCTGCTAGGGAAAGACCATTCGGATTCCATTCTCGAGAACTACACGAAAACAGAATATCTAACTCTAACAGAAATAAATATTATCCTAAAAAGATTTGAATTTTCCCACACTTAGTTAGCCGTGGTGTCGAAATTGAGATTAACTTCATCTTCAACTTCCATTAAATTATCTATGTAATGTTTAACTCTGTGATCGTTAACTTTAAATTCAATCCCATTTGAATTTATTAACTCTACAGTTTCGTACGGGAAAACTCTTTTGACTATGAATGGTCCAGACCATCTTGATTTCAATTTTCCAGGAAATAGCTTGAATCGTGAATTGAAAAGAAGAACTCTGTCTCATTCTTTAAATTCTTTTGAACTTCTGATTCTTTTATCATGCCATTTCTTCGTTCTTTCTTTATAGATTAACGAATTTTCATATGCTTCATGTCTTAATTCTTCTAATTCGTTTAGTTGGCTTAACCGTAGACGTCTGGCTTCATGCAAATCAAGATTACATGTCTTCAAAGCCCAAAATGCTTTATGTTCAATTTCTACTGGAAGGTGACATGCTTTTTCGTAAACGAGTTTAAAAGGTATGGTGCCAATTGGAGTTTTGTAGGCTGTTCTAAAAGCCCAGAGTGCATCCTCCAATTTCATGGACCATTCCTTCGGATTTGATCCTACGGTTTACTCTAGAATACATTTTAAAGCTCGGTTGGTATTTTCAACTTGTCCACTTGTTTGTAGATGATAAGCGGTTGAGATTTTATGAGTTACTCCTTATCTTTTGAGAACTTTCTCAAGTTGATTATTTACAGAAATGAGTACCCCGATCGCTTATTAAAGCTTTCGGTGTTCCAAACCTTGCAAAAAGACGTTTTAAGAAGTTGACTACAACTCGTGCATTGTTAGTTGGGAGAGCTTGTGCCTTCGCCCATTTAGATACATAATCAATGGCAACGAGAATGTAGAGATTATTATGAGATTTTGGAAATGGACCCATAAAGTCAATAGCCCAAATGTTAAATACTTCACATACTTGAATGACATTTTATGGCATTTCATCACGTTGACTTATTTTTCCGGCCCTTTGACAAGCATCACAGGATTTGCAAAGAAGGTGTGCGTCTTTGAAAATTGTAGGCCAATAGAATCCAGCATCGTAGACTTTTCTTACTGTGAGTTGAGGCCCATAATGCCCTCCTGTTGGTCCTGTGTGACAATGGTTTAAGATTTGACTAGATTCATCTCCGAATACGCATCGGCGTATTATTCCATCGGGACAACTTTTAAACAAATGTGGATCTTCCCAAAAATAGTGTTTTATATCACTAAAGAATTTCTTTCGTTTTTGGTATGACAACCCTTTTTCAAGGAATCCACATACTAAATAGTTTGCATAGTCTGCAAACCATGTAATTTCATTATAATCTATCTTCAATAGATATTCATCAGGAAAGTTATCTTGTGTGTCCGATTCATTTAGAACTTCTAATTCAGGATTTTCAAGACGAGAAAGATGATCAGCGGCGAGATTTTCTGCTCCCTTTTTGTCTCGGATTTCAATATCGAACTCCTGTAAGAGTAAGATCCAACGAATTAATCGTAGTTTAGCATCTTGTTTTGAAAATAGGTATCTAAGAGCAGAATGGTCAGCATAGACCACCGTTTTTGCTAGAACGAGATATGAACGAAATTTGTCAAAAGCAAAGACAAAAGCAAGGAGTTCTTTTTCAGTAGTTGTGCAATTCGTTTGTGCTCCTTGTAATGTCTTACTAGCGTAATAAATAGGTTGAAATCATTTTTCAATCCTTTGTCCTAAAACGGCTCCCATTGCAAAATCACTTGCATCGCACATAAGTTCAAATGGTAGATTCTAATTTGGAGTTATCATGATCGGCACATTAGTGAGTTTTTCTTTAAGAATATTAAAATATTTGATACATTCATCTAAAAAGATGAATGGAGCATCCTTTTCTACGAGTTTATTCATAGGAGTGGCAATTTTAGAAAAATCTTTTATGAAACGTCGGTAAAAACCGGCATGCCCTAGAAAACTCCTAACTCCTCTAACATTGGTAGGATGTGGAAGTTTAGTAATTACATCTACTTTAGCTCTATCCACTTCAATTCCTTCCTTTGAGATTTTATGACTAAGAACGATGCCTTCTTTAACCATGAAATGGCATTTCTCCCAATTATGAACTAGATTTGATTGTTCGCATCTAATAAGCATTCGTTCAAGATTAACTAGACATGTTTCAAAAGTATCACCGAAGACTAAAAAGTCATCCATGAAAACTTCCATGCATTCTTCTATCATGTCGTGAAAAATCGCCATCATGCACCTTTGAAAGGTTGCAGGGGCGTTGCAAAGTCCAAATGGCATGCGTTTTTAAGCAAAAGTACCATAAGGGCACGTGAATGTGGTTTTCTCTTGATCTTCGGGTGCTATTGGAATTTGAAAATATCCGGAAAATCGTCAAGAAAACAATAGTAACTATTTTCGGCTAATCTTTCCAATATTTGATCAATGAAAGGTAAGGGAAAGTGATCTTTTCTGGTGGCGTCATTTAATTTTCTATAATCAATACAAACACGCCATCCTGTTACAGTCCTAGTAGGAATAAACTCATTTTTCTCATTTGTGATGACAGTCATGCCACCCTTCTTAGGTACGCATTCAACTGGGCTTACCCATGGACTATCAGAGATTGGATAAATTAAACCTGCATCTAGCAGTTTAATAATTTCTTTCTTAACAACATCTTGCATATTTTGATTTAGTCTTCGTTGGCGTTGCACATACGTTTTATGACCTTCTTCCATAAGGATTTTATGTGTGCAATACGAAGGACTTATTCCTTTAATGTCATGAATCTTCCATGCAATAGCTGGTTTATGAGCTTTTAGCACAGAAATGAGTTGAGATTTTTTATTTTCCGTAAGAGAAGACGATATTATTACAGGTAATTCAGATTCACCATGTAAATAAGCATATTCCAGATGGTTTGGAAGTGGTTTTAACTCTAATGTCATGGGTTCTTCTATCGATGATTTATATCGATATCTGTCTTCTTCTTTTTGCATTTGAAGTTCTTCTGTTGTTAGTTCATAATCATTAGCCATGACTGCGGCTAACATTTCAGCTTCATCAATTGGTTCAGTTCCTTCTCCTAAAGAACATTCTCCTGTTTCTTGTAATTTTGGAAATTCTTCTAACAATTCTGCATGTGAATCTATAGTTTGAATATAATAACATATATCATCTGCAGATTGCGGTTGTTGCATGGCTCTATCCACAGAAAAAGTAACACTCTCGTCCTCTATACTTAAGGTCAATTTCTTACCAAACACGTCTATTATTGCTTTAGCTGTGTTTAAGAATGGTCTTCCTAATATGAGAGGAACTCGAGAATCTTCTTCCATGTCCGAAATAACAAAATCTACTGGAAATACTAAAGTACCAACTTTAACTAGCATATTCTCCATTATCCCTCTAGGATATTTTACTGATCGATCGGCTAGTTGTATGCTTATTCGTGTTGGTTTCAATTCTCCAAGGTCTAGTTTAGCGTATAGTGAATACGGCATTAAATTTATACTAACACCTAAGTCTGCCAATGCTTCTATTGAACTAAGACTACTCAGAAAACATGAAATTGTGAAACTTCCTGGATCTGATAATTTTTCTGGTATCTTATTCAACAGTACTGCAGAACAATTAGCATTCATTGTAACAGCCGAGAGTTCTTCCATTTTCTTTCTATTTGTGATTAGATATTTCAAGAATTTAGCATATCTTGGCATTCCTGAAATCACATCAATGAAAGGAAGATTGACATTTATTTGTTTAAGCATATCCAAGAATTTAGATTGCTCGGCTTTAATTCTTTCTTTTCTCATTTTACTCGGGTAAGGAAGTGGTGGTTGGTATGGTTTAACATAAGGTTTTGTCTTAACTGTGTTATCTTCATTAATCTTTTCAACTACCGGTTCTGTTTCCTTATCTTGCTCAGGTTGTGGTTCTTGTGGAGTAGGAATAGAGTAATCAGAAATTACAGGCATTTCAGGTGGTTTAAGTGTAATACTACTTCTTGTGGTAATGGCTTTAGCTATTTCATTCCGGGGGTTAGCATTTGTATCACTAGGTAAACTTCCTAGTTTTCTTTCACCTATCAACCTTGCTAGGTTACTTACTTCTTGTTCTAAATTTTGAATAGAAGCTTGTTAATTTCTAAATGCTTGAGCATTTTGTTCATTGGTTTGTTTCTGAGATGTAAAAAATTGCGTTTGAGATTCAACTAGCTTCGACATCATGTCTTCTAAATTTGGCTTTTTATCATCGGTTTATGGTGGTTTATTTTGAAAAATAGGTCTTTGCTGATTGTAAGTATTATTGGATACTTGTTGTAATGACCCGGAAATATCCGACCAAATTTAAACCTTAATCTTTATATATTTCTGACACGATAAGCAAATCTATAATGTTAAGTCTAGGAAGTTTGAAATCTATATTCATGAAGTCCGTTACCCTTTGACCATTCCCGACGATTCGTGAATGACTATTTGTAAATAGAGAATTATATATATTTAAAAATATATACACAAATACATAAATTAATTAAAATATAATTTTTAAATAATATATGATTTAATTAAATATATAAATAACTTGCGATATAATACAACGTATGTATATGTATAGACAAATTGTATTTATATGGTTTCTTATTTATCAACAATAACACTCATTTGTGATTCGACCATTGTCAAACCAGTTTAATACAAATGTTTGGAGGATCTAAAATAGATGTTGGTCCATTAATAAGTTATATAAATTATAAGTTTAATAAAAATATAATGATCTTTCTACTTTAAATAATAATAATCTTTACATATTATGTGGAAGACAAATAAATATTAGACAATTCTTTAGATCAGGTCTCAATCAGTTAATGACCAGATTAAATAAATGTATGTAATTTAAATATGGAATGCTTCTGAAGACTCTTATACGTAATTGTTTTAGCAATGGATCACGATATGATACCTCTAATGAAACGGTCAGTAGATTGAAATTCGAATTATTGATGGCTACTAGGTTACTTAACACATTAATTATTATCATATTATTAAAAATTCTATTTTCAAGTAAATGATAATATCGGTGACTTTAATGAACAAATTGATTGAAACGTTAAACAAGAAAAGTGAATAAAGACATAAATATGTGAATTGGATTATTGTTTCTAATTTTCACTTTATTCCCGGTACACTTTAACTTGATTGATTCATTTGGGATAATGTAGCTGTTTGTCCTTAATCTTGCACCTCACTAGAACATACACAATTATATATAACATACATACAATGAAAAGGATCCATAATTCTTCTCCTTCTTCTCTCATTTGTTTTCTGACCAAAGATCAAACAACCTCAACCACCTTTTCTTTAACCTTCTTCTTGTAAGCATAACCAAACAATAACCATCATACATGATACTGTCTTTCTGCTGCTGCGTGTCTGTTCTACTTCAATTAAACCCGAACCAAAACCGCCACCATAAACTACTACAGCTGCAGTTCTCTTTCTGATTCCTTCCTGATCAAACACAGCTACCTCAATCCCCTTCAATCTCCTTCTTCAACTCTATAATCATCACCACTACACCCACCACCAAACACCTCTTCATGTTAATGATTTGTGAGAACCACGAACCATATTCATAAATAAAGATTTGCAGCTGCTATACTAATTTGGTTCCTGTTCGAGCAACATATAAAAATCCAAACTCAATCAAATACCTAACATAAATTACTGCTATGTAAACACTAATAGCTGTGATTTCTTGTTCGATTCGAAAGGAAAGAGAAATCGGATCCCCGTGACCCATTGAATTATGCAACCATCATCATCATACCTGCTCACAAGTTATTAACAGAAAACGAGATATTCCAATTTTTCACATTCAAATCAAACAGATAATTAACATCGCTGTGAATCTGGTCGAATTAGACTTATGATGAACAATAACGGTTAATGAATATATATATATATATATATATATATATATATATATATATATATATATATATATATATATATATATATATATATATATATAAAAATTAATATGTAAATAAATAAAAGAGTGAGGAATACCGTTTCTGTTCCCTGTTATTACTTGGTGATGATAATAATCGATGATAATTGTTACAGTACCTGTATCTACGCTACTATGATTAATGATTTCTTCTTAACTGAACAAACATCAACAATTTCTTCAATCCCTCTGTTAATGATGACGATAAAGATCGGTGGAGATGATTGAGACGATAATGATGATGAATAGATAACCAGTTATACCTCGAGTTATTGTGTGATCGATTGATTGATTCAAGGATCGAAGGTCTATGGATCACGATTCATCTTCTGCGTTTTGTTCTGGTAGCTCAATCTGTTTACAGCCGACACTATCACACAAAACCCTTTTATTAGGTATAATATAAATATAAATATAATAATAATTATTATTATTATTATTATTATTATTATTATTATTATTATTATTATTATTATAATTAGTAATATAAGTATTAGTAAAAATATTTTTTTTAAAAACCAACATTTTTATTAGTAGTAGTATTACCATAAATATTATTATTAATGTCATCATTAAGAATTATTAATGGATATTATCACTATTATTATAAATAATAATGTTAATATAATTACTAGAAATTATCATTTTTTTTACTAATATCATTATTATTATAATTATTATTATTATAAAATAAGACAACTTCTTATTATCAATTATAATTTTATCTTATAATTTTTAGTTACATAAAACTATATTTAACAATTTTCATAATAAATATTAATTATTTATAAAATAAATATAATTAAACACATGGTTAAAATTACAATTAAATTACTAATAATACATAAATTTGTTCGATTACCACTATATGTGTTAATATATACAAAAATGATATAGGTTCGTGAATCCGAGGCCAACCTTACACGTGTCCAATGATGTTATATGTATTTTTACTACAAAATACAGTATGGTGAGTATATAGTCACTTTTAAACTCTAAATATTTTGGGATGAGAATACATGCATTTTATGATTTACGTTATGGACACAAGTGATCAAAAATAAATTCTATGTTGAGTTGTACCATGGCATATTTCTTTATACTTGGTAGCTAATATTTACATGAGGAATGTAAACGCGAATCCTGTTGATAGACCTCTCGGGCCTGACCACCCCAACCGGGCTGGACGACCAGTTTTTAACGGTTGCACAGTACTTCGTTTCTGTATACTACACTTGGTACGGTGTAGCGATTATATAAGAATATGCTGCGATGGTTTAAATGTTAAGTATGGTTACCAAGTGCTCAACTACTTTTACATACACTTGCGAGTGTATTATGTCTATCTATATGAAATCTTGTGGTCCATAGTTATAACGCTGCTAGCATCAAACCTATATCTCACCAACTTTATGTTGACATTTTAAAGCATGTTATTCTCAGGTACGAATTAAGTCTTTCGCTGTGCATTTGCTCATGTTAAGGACATTATTTGGAGTTGATCATCGCAATGGGACCAGATGTTGATGATTTCGTCCAGGGGGACTTGGACGGGGTTTGACAGAATGGTATCAGAGTGGTGGTCTTAGCGAACCAGGTCTGCATTAATGTGTCTAACTGATAAGTTGTTAGGATGCATTAGTGAGTCTGGACTTCGACCGTAATTGCAAGTCAAAAGTGTTGCTTATCATTTCTAGCCGGAAATCGTCTGCTTATCATCCTTAGGAAATTGCCTGCTTATCATTCTTAAGTCTAGACACGTCTTACTGCATTGATTGCATGAATAGTGTATAGACAAATTCATATCCTAGCGTATCTGTTACTGTAGATTTGCCTGACATATGCCGTAAATTCCTCTATAATCTACGAAATCCTTAGTATTATATATATAGATATTCTATATAGTTAGAATAGCATCCGATATCTGAAAATCATTTCACATCAAAGATCCGTTTCATCTATCAAATTGCCCTCTTAATGATGAACCTGAAGCACTTACCGGCGAATCTGTTCGAGACACCATTTTCTCTCTTATTTCTAGAAGTATTTCGTCACGATTATATACTATCCCATATTTCGAATCTTATTCATCCGCTCGCTTCAACCGTCAATCATCTCGGTGTACTTGCAGAAGTTAACGAACTTCGCGCTCGCGTGACGGCATTGGAGAACATGGTGCGAAGGTTACAAACACCAGTAGCAGCACCAGCAGCATAATCAGCACCACCATCATCAACGCCAACCGTACCCTTATCACCCCAACCACAACCGCGTCGTAAACCTCAACATCACAATCTGTATCTCGGATATCAACATCACACGCCTCAATATTACCATCTGCACTTCGAGTATAATCTTTGTTCTACATATTGATTATCTTCGCTTTACGTATCGTTTTACCTCATTTATCTTCGTTCGACATGACGATTATGTAATCTCTAATGTTTTAGAGATCATGTAATCTAGTAATAACGATAAATCAAATGAGTTTAATATCTTATTGACTCATTAAATCCATGATTACATCTGAAGAAAATATATATGTAAGTATATTTTCATAAAGATTGTAATTGAAAATTCTTTCGAACAAACTGTTAATGATGAAAATATTTTAACGGGTAGGTAGTACCCGAGGAATATTTAGATTTCACATTAATAAGATACACTATCCATTATTTGAATCTGATTCAACGACCATTTAGTATCCTACTTACAACCACCGATATACGTATCCGTTCACCGCAGAATAACCATTTTCATTCAAATTTCATATTTGGATTTTGACCTATCAGAATCCAATAAGTGGCATAACGAAGAAAACATTGGACAAAATAAAAATTGTTAGAAACAAACAAATTAACTATGATGAACTTTGTTAAGATTCCACACTAACTGTTCCTAGCTAACTGTTCCCAGCTAATTGTTAATTCCGTATTACATTTTATTTATCGCAATTTACATTCTCGCAATTTTATTTATCGTCATTTAATTTCTGTTATTTACTTTTACGCACTTTAAATCTGGACACATGTACACAATACGTCGGATTAATTCTAAGACAATACGTTGTGCACGGGTCATGATATATATTTATTTATTTTACGCACTATAAATAACGGGACACGTATACAAGGTTTCGATCTATCATATCGACCCATCTATATATATATTTCGGAACAACCATAGACACTCTATATGTGAATGTGGGAGTTGGCTATACAAGGTTGAGGTTCATTCCAAAATATATATATGGTTTGAGTTGTGATCAATACTGAGACCGGTACACGGGTCACGATACGTATTATTTAATTCGAATATTATATATTAAATTATATATGAATTTATTGGACTATTGGACAATTGGACTATTGGACTGCTAACTTTGGACAACTAAAATGAATTAAAATATTGATTATAATATATGAAACTAAACAATTCTTCAAGCTTGCCACTTTATTTCATCTTAAAATCTCATTTGTATTTTAAAGATTTCTATCCGCGTTCAAACCTTTCATGATTCTTGAAAATACCACAATCGAGAAGTTGAACCAACCGCACTTCATCTACGGAAGAAAAGATTTATGCACCTGAAGAACTCTCGAACCCAAAGTCATAGTTCAACACGTACCACGTCGAATTCTTTATCATTTATTAGCAAAAACAACCTTGCGATTCCTTTTCAAAGTAGTCAATTTTGTCACAGCTCCAGCAAGTTAACTTCGACTTCTCAGTAAGACTAGTCTTATTATAACCTTGATATATATACCTTGTCTTTTCTTATCGTTACCGGGGAACCTTCCATATTCCACCATGTTATCATCAGCGTTTAATCATCTAAAAACACAATTCTTCTGAAACCACCTCGGTTGATAACCGATGACCCAGATCCGTTAACTTTAAGAATGTTGACGAAGCAGCATGTTGTAGATGGTCTTAATGGCCAAAAGTTGATGATAAAGAAACGGAGTATTGGAAACACTCAATAGAAAATTTAGTACCAAAAAGCGGATTATGCGAAATTTTGAAGGGAGCTGTAGACAAATCATAAAGAATAAGTTTGACTTCTAAGGTTTCAAATGATTCAGTGCCTGCTGAAACCGTTAGTAAGAACCCTACTCCTTATTCTAAACCTTTCCAGATGATATTCTTCATCATCATCTTATCATAGAAATTATAAGATATCTTCATATCTTCCGTTATACATATTCCCCATATTTCTGGAGATATTTTCATAACTATTCTTATCTAAGATCATTTATCTCTCTGTAATATCTGCATTACAACATAAAAGAAACTGTGTTAGTTTCAAAATTCTGAAACCTTCGAGTTTAAAATATGAATGTTTTGAAGTAGTGTTGGGAACTGATGCATGGATTAGTATAATATAATGACACTTGATCAACGTCATTATATTACAGTAAGTCATGTTGAGTTTCTAATGGAATGTGATGATTCCCAGTACCATCATCATGTGCCATGTTACACGACTCTTACATTCTATTCAAATTCTAAGAATATCAAGAAAATATTTCTTGATGATTCGGTCTTTTCCAGGATATTCTGGTAATTTGACAAATCAAAATCGTGCCATTACCATTTCTTTCTAAGAGCATTAGCTATGTTCATTTCGAATTTCATACCTACGAATTTCGGACCATTGCTCGCTTGACTTAAGGATGGGAAGAAGAAACGAAGGGACAAAGTCCTAAAATAGAAATTGGAGTATAAATCGCAGCAAACAGGAGAGTGAAATGTCCCGTTCTTATTGATTAAAAACGTTCCATATTAATTGATTTCGTTGCGAGGTTTTGACCTCTATATGAGACGTTTTTCAAAGACTGCATTCATTTTTAAAACAAACCATAACCTTTATTTCATAAATAAAGGTTTAAAAAGCTTTACGTAGATTATCAAATAATGATAATCTAAAATATCCTGTTTACACACGACCATTACATAATGGTTTACAATACAAATATGTTACATCGAAATCAGTTTCTTGAATGCAGTTTTTACACAATATCATACAAACATGGACTCCAAATCTTGTCCTTATTTTAGTATGCAATAGCGGAAGCTCTTAATATTCACCTGAGAATAAACATGCTTTAAACGTCAACAAAAATGTTGATGAGTTATAGGTTTAACCTATATATATCAAATCATAATAATAGACCACAAGATTTCATATTTCAATACACATCCCATACATAGAGATAAAAATCATTCATATGGTGAACACCTGGTAACCGACAATAACAAGATGCATATATAAGAATATCCCCATCATTTCGGGACACCCTTCGGATATGATATAAATTTCGAAGTACTAAAGTATCCGGTACTTTGGATGGGGTTTGTTAGGCCCAATAGATCTATCTTTAGGATTCGCGTCAATTAGGGTGTCTGTTCCCTAATTCTTAGATTACCAGACTTAGTAAAAAGGGGCATATTCGATTTCGATAATTCAACCATAGAATGTAGTTTCACGTACTTGTGTCTATTTTGTAAATCATTTATAAAACCTGCATGTATTCTCATCCCAAAAATATTAGATTTTAAAAGTGGGACTATAACTCACTTTCACAGATTTTTACTTCGTCGGGAAGTAAGACTTGGCCACTGGTTGATTCACGAACCTATAACAATATATACATATATATCAAAGTATGTTCAAAATATATTTACAACACTTTTAATATATTTTGATGTTTTAAGTTTATTAAGTCAGCTGTCCTCGTTAGTAACCTATAACTAGTTGTCCATAGTTAGATGTACAGAAATAAATCGATAAATATTATCTTGAATCAATCCACGACCCAGTGTATACGTATCTCAGTATTGATCACAACTCAAACTATATATATTTTGGAATCAACCTCAACCCTGTATAGCTAACTCCAACATTCACATATAGAGTGTCTATGGTTGTTCTGAAATATATATAGATGTGTCGACATGATAGGTCGAAACATTGTATACGTGTCTATGGTATCTCAAGATTACATAATATACAATACAAGTTGATTAAGTTATGGTTGGAATAGATTTGTTACCAATTTTCACGTAGCTAAAATGAGAAAAATTATCCAATCTTGTTTTACCCATAACTTCTTCATTTTAAATCCGTTTTGAGTGAATCAAATTGCTATGATTTCATATTGAACTCTATTTTATGAATCTAAACAGAAAAAGTATAGGTTTATAGTCGTAAAAATAAGTTACAAGTCATTTTTGTAAAGGTAGTCATTTCAGTCGAAAGAACGACGTCTAGATGACCATTTTAGAAAACATACTTCCACTTTGAGTTTAACCATAATTTTTGGATATAGTTTCATGTTCATAATAAAAATCATTTTCTCAGAATAACAACTTTTAAATCAAAGTTTATCATAGTTTTTAATTAACTAACCCAAAACAGCCCGCGGTGTTACTACGACGGCGTAAATCCGGTTTTACGGTGTTTTTCGTGTTTCCAGGTTTTAAATCATTAAGTTAGCATATCATATAGATATAGAACATGTGTTTAGTTGATTTTAAAAGTCAAGTTAGAAGGATTAACTTTTGTTTGCGAACAAGTTTAGAATTAACTAAACTATGTTCTAGTGATTACAAGTTTAAACCTTCGAATAAGATAGCTTTATATGTATGAATCGAATGATGTTATGAACATCATTACTACCTTAAGTTCCTTGGATAAACCTACTGGAAAAGAGAAAAATGGATCTAGCTTCAATGGATCCTTGGATGGCTCGAAGTTCTTGAAGCAGAATCATGACACGAAAACAAGTTCAAGTAAGATCATCACTTGAAATAAGATTGTTATAGTTATAGAAATTGAACCAAAGTTTGAATATGATTATTACCTTGTATTAGAATGATAACCTACTGTAAGAAACAAAGATTTCTTGAGGTTGGATGATCACCTTACAAGATTGGAAGTGAGCTAGCAAACTTGAAAGTATTCTTGATTTTATGAAACTAGAACTTTTGGAATTTATGAAGAACACTTAGAACTTGAAGATAGAACTTGAGAGAGATCAATTAGATGAAGAAAATTGAAGAATGAAAGTGTTTGTAGGTGTTTTTGGTCGTTGGTGTATGGATTAGATATAAAGGATATGTAATTTTGTTTTCATGTAAATAAGTCATGAATGATTACTCATATTTTTGTAATTTTATGAGATATTTCATGCTAGTTGCCAAATGATGGTTCCCACATGTGTTAGGTGACTCACATGGGCTGCTAAGAGCTGATAATTGGAGTGTATATACCAATAGTACATACATCTAAAAGCTGTGTATTGTACGAGTACGAATACGGGTGCATACGAGTAGAATTGTTGATGAAACTGAACGAGGATGTAATTGTAAGCATTTTTGTTAAGTAGAAGTATTTTGATAAGTGTATTGAAGTCTTTCAAAAGTGTATAAATACATATTAAAACACTACATGTATATACATTTTAACTGAGTCGTTAAGTCATCGTTAGTCGTTACATGTAAGTGTTGTTTTGAAACCTTTAGGTTAACGATCTTGTTAAATGTTGTTAACCCAATGTTTATAATATCAAATGAGATTTTAAATTATTATATTATCATGATATTATCATGTATGAATATCTCTTAATATGATATATATACATTAAATGTCTTTACAACGATAATCGTTACATATATGTCTCGTTTAAAAATCATTAAGTTAGTAGTCTTGTTTTTACATATGTAGTTCATTGTTAATATACTTTATGATATGTTTTCTTATCATAGTATCATGTTAACTATATATATATATATATATATATATCCATATATATGTCATCATATAGTTTTTACAAGTTTTAACGTTCGTGAATCACCGATCAACTTGGGTGGTCAATTGTCTATATGAAACATATTTTAATTAATCAAGTCTTAACAAGTTTGATTGCTTAACATGTTGGAAACATTTAATCATGTAAATATCAATCTCAATTAATATATATAAACATGGAAAAGTTCGGGTCACTACAGTACCTACCCGTTAAATAAATTTCGTCCCGAAATTTTAAGCTGTTGAAGGTGTTGACGAATCTTCTGGAAATAGATGCGGGTATTTCTTCTTCATCTGATCTTCACGCTCCCAGGTGAACTCGGGTCCTCTACGAGCATTCCATCGAACCTTAACAATTGGTATCTTGTTTTGCTTAAGTCTTTTAACCTCACGATCCATTATTTCGACGGGTTCTTCGATGAATTGAAGTTTTTCGTTGATTTGGATTTCATCTAACGGAATAGTGAGATCTTCTTTAGCAAAACATTTCTTTAAATTCGAGACGTGGAAAGTGTTATGTACAGCCGCGAGTTGTTGAGGTAACTCTAGTCGGTAAGCTACTGGTCCGACACGATCAATAATCTTGAATGGTCCAATATACCTTGGATTTAATTTCCCTCGTTTACCAAATCGAACAACGCCTTTCCAAGGTGCAACTTTAAGCATGACCATCTCTCCAATTTCAAATTCTATATCTTTTCTTTTAATGTCAGCGTAGCTCTTTTGTCGACTTTGGGCGGTTTTCAACCGTTGTTGAATTTGGATGATCTTCTCGGTAGTTTCTTGTATAATCTCCGGACCCGTAATCTGTCTATCCCCCACTTCACTCCAACAAATCGGAGACCTGCACTTTCTACCATAAAGTGCTTCAAACGGCGCCATCTCAATGCTTGAATGGTAGCTGTCGTTGTAGGAAAATTCTGCTAACGGTAGATGTCGATCCCAACTGTTTCCGAAATCAATAACACATGCTCGTAGCATGTCTTCAAGCGTTTGTATCGTCCTTTCGCTCTGCCCATCAGTTTGTGGATGATAGGCAGTACTCATGTCTAGACGAGTTCCTAATGCTTGCTGTAATGTCTGCCAGAATCTTGAAATAAATCTGCCATCCCTATCAGAGATAATTGAGATTGGTATTCCATGTCTGGAGACGACTTCCTTCAAATACAGTCGTGCTAACTTCTCCATCTTGTCATCTTCTCTTATTGGCAGGAAGTGTGCTGATTTGGTGAGACGATCAACTATTACCCAAATAGTATCAAAACCACTTGCAGTCCTTGGCAATTTAGTGATGAAATCCATGGTAATGTTTTCCCATTTCTATTCCGGGATTTCGGGTTGTTGAAGTAGACCTGATGGTTTTTGATGCTCAGCTTTGACCTTAGAACACGTCAAACATTCTCCTACGTATTTAGCAACATCGGCTTTCATACCCGGCCACCAAAAATGTTTCTTGAGATCCTTGTACATCTTCCCCGTTCCAGGATGTATTGAGTATCTGGTTTTATGAGCTTCTCTAAGTACCATTTCTCTCATATCTCCAAATTTTGGTACCCAAATCCTTTCAGCCCTATACCGGGTTCCGTCTTCCCGAATATTAAGATGCTTCTCCGATCCTTTGGGTATTTCATCCTTTAAATTTTACTCTTTTAAAACTCCTTGTTGCGCCTCCTTTATTTGAGTAGTAATGTTATTATGAATCATTATATTCATAGATTTTACTCGAATGGGTTCTCTGTCCTTCCTGCTCAAGGCATCGGCTACCACATTTGCCTTCCCCGGGTGGTAACGAATCTCAAAGTCGTAATCATTCAATAATTCAATCCACCTACGCTGCCTCATATTCAGTTGTTTCTGATTAAATATGTGTTGAAGACTTTTGTGGTCGGTATATATAATACTTTTGACCCCATATAAGTAGTGCCTCCAAGTCTTTAATGCAAAAACAACCGCGCCTAATTCCAAATCATGCGTCGTATAATTTTGTCCGTGAATCTTCAATTGTCTAGACGCATAAGCAATCACCTTCGTTCGTTGCATTAATACACAACCGAGACCTTGCTTTGATGCATCACAATAAATCACAAAATCATCATTCCCTTCAGGCAATGACAATATAGGTGCCGTAGTTAGCTTTTTCTTCAATAACTGAAACGCTTTCTCTTGTTCATCATTCCATTCAAATTTCTTCCCTTTATGCGTTAATGCAGTCAAGGGTTTTGCTATTCTGGAAAAGTCTTGGATGAACCTTCTGTAGTAACCAGCTAGTCCTAAAAACTGGCGTATGTGTTTCGGAGTTTTCGGGGTTTCCCACTTTTCAACAGTTTCTATCTTTGCCGGATCCACCTTAATACCTTCTTTATTCACTATGTGACCGAGGAATTGAACTTCTTCCAACCAAAATGCACACTTTGAAAACTTAGCGTACAATTCTTCCTTCCTCAATACTTCTAACACCTTTCTCAAATGTTCACCGTGTTCTTGGTCATTCTTTGAGTAAATAAGTATGTCATCAATGAAAACAATGACAAACTTGTCAAGGTATGGTCCACACACTCGGTTCATAAGGTCCATGAACACAGCTGGTGCATTAGTTAAACCAAACGGCATGACCATAAACTCGTAATGACCGTAACGTGTTCTGAAAGCAGTCTTTGGAATATCATCTTCTTTCACCCGCATTTGATGATACCCGGAACGTAAGTCAATCTTTGAATAAACAGACGAGCCTTGTAGTTGATCAAATAAGTCGTCGATTCTCGGTAGTGGGTAGCGGTTCTTAATGGTAAGTTTGTTTAACTCTCGGTAGTCGATACACAACCTGAATGTACCATCTTTCTTCTTGACAAACAAAACAGGAGCTCCCCACGGTGATGTGCTTGGTCGAATGAAACCACACTCTAAAAGTTCTTGTAATTGGCTTTGCAGTTCTTTCATCTCGCTGGGTGTGAGTCTATAAGGAGCACGAGCTATTGGTGCAGCTCCTGGTACAAGATCTATTTGAAATTCAACGGATCGATGTGGGGGTAATCCCGGTAATTCTTTCGGAAATACATCAGGAAATTCTTTTGCGACGGAAACATCATTGATGCTCTTTTCTTCAGTTTGTACTTTCTCGACATGTGCTAGAACAGCATAGCAACCTTTTCTTATTAGTTTTTGTGCCTTCAAATTACTAATAAGATGTAGCTTCGTGTTGCCCTTTTCTCCGTACACCATTAAGGGTTTTCCTTTTTCTCGTATAATGCGAATTGCATTTTTGTAACAAACGATCTCCGCTTTCACTTCTTTCAACCAGTCCATACCGATTATCACATCAAAACTCCCTAACTCTACTGGTATCAAATCAATCTTAAATGTTTCGCTAACCAGTTTAATTTCTCGATTCTGACATATATTATCTGCTGAAATTAATTTACCATTTGCTAATTCGAGTAAAAATTTACTATCCAAAGGCGTCAATGGACAACTTAATTTAGCACAAAAATCTCTACTCATATAGCTTCTATCCGCACCCGAATCAAATAAAACGTAAGCAGATTTATTGTCAATAAGAAACGTACCCGTAACAAGCTCCGGGTCTTCCTGTGCCTCTACCGCATTAATATTGAAAACTCTTCCACGGCCTTGTCCATTCGTGTTCTCCTGGTTCGGGCAATTTCTAATAATGTGGCCTGGTTTTCCACATTTATAACAAACTACATTGGCATAACTTGCTCCGACACTACTTGCTCCGCCATTACTCGTTCCGACACCATTTGTTCCTTTCGTTCTATTAACCCCTGGTCTGTAGACCTCACACTTCGCCGCGCTATGACCATTTCTTTTACACTTGTTGCAAAATTTGGTGCAGAACCCCGAGTGATTCTTTTCACACCTTTGGCATAGCTGCTTCTGATTGTTGTTGTTGTTGCGGTTATTATTGTTGTTGGGATGATTGTTGTAGTTGCTGTTGTTGTTGTTGTTGTTGTTGTTGTTGGGCAGTTTGTTGTAGTTGCGATTGATGTTGCGATTGTTGGGATAATTGTTGCGATTATTGTTGTAATTGCTGTTGTTGTTGTATTGGTGATTCTTATCACCGTTTTCCTCCCACTTTCTTTTGACTTGCTTCACATTAGCCTCTTCAGCAGTCTGTTCTTTAATTCTTTCTTCAATCTGGTTCACTAGTTTGTGAGCCATTCTACATGCCTGTTGTATGGAGGCGGGCTCGTGTGAACTTATATCTTCTTGGATTCTTTCCGGTAATCCTTTCACAAACGCGTCGATCTTCTCTTCCTTATCTTCGAATGCTCCCGGACACAATAGGCACAATTCTGTGAATCGTCTTTCGTACGTGGTAATATCAAATCCTTGGGTTCGTAACCCTCTAAGTTCTGTCTTGAGCTTATTGACCTCGGTTCTGGGACGGTACTTCTCGTTCATCAAGTGCTTGAATGCTGACCACGGTAGTGCGTACGCATCATCTTGTCCTACTTGCTCTAGATAGGTATTCCACCATGTTAACGCAGAACCTGTGAAGGTATGCGTAGCGTACTTCACTTTGTCCTCTTCAGTACACTTACTTATGGCAAACACCGATTCAACCTTCTCGGTCCACCGTTTCAATCCGATCGGTCCTTCGGTTCCATCAAATTCTAAAGGTTTGCAGGCAGTGAATTCTTTGTAGGTGCATCCTACACGATTTCCTGTACTGCTAGATCCAAGGTTATTGTTGGTATGTAGCGCAGCCTGTACTGCGGCTATGTTTGAAGCTAGAAAAGTACGGAATTCCTCTTCATTCATATTCACGGTGTGTCGAGTAGTCAGTGCCATTTCCTTCAAAATAGTTAAATGGAACAAGTTAATCATACAGAATATTAAGAGTAGTTAATAGTATTTCGTAGCATAATATGAACTCATTTATAAAAGCTTTTTCTTCATATTAGCATTTTATAAGTTTAAATTCGGGTAGTACTTACCCGTTAAGTTCATACTTAGTAGCTAATATACAATTCAACTACTTCAATTCTATATGAAAAACTGATTATAATAATATTTCACGTTCAAACTTTTACACAATATTTTAGAAACTTACAATACCGCTTATTTTACATAAAGCATGAAATATAGCACACAATAACTTTGATACAAGATAGTTGTGAAGACAATTCTAGCTAGTACACAAGTCGTTCGGCAAAGGCAATAAAGACACGTAATTCATACGTCCAGAAACAAGTCATGCATTCTGGTTTTACTAGGACTACTTCCCATCCTTGGTCTTGTGCAACATAACCGTTATGGCCGTTGATAAGACAGCGTGTTGTAACATCATCAAAGGGACGAGGGTTACGTAATGTCCAACAGTCCCGTAATAATCTAAAAACCTCATTTCTTACCCCAATTACCGACTCCGTCACTTGTGGAAACGTTTTGTTTAATAGTTGTAGCCCGATGTTCTTGTTCTCACTTTGGTGAGAAGCGAACATTACTAGTCCGTAAGCATAACATGCTTCTTTATGTTGCATGTTAGCCGCTTTTTCTAAATCACGAAGTCCAATATTCGGATATATTGAGTCAAAATAATTTCTTAACCCGTTGCGTAAAATAGCATTTGGGTTCCCCGCAATATATGCGTCAAAGTAAACACATCGTAACTTATGGGTTTCCCAATGTGATATCCCCCATCTTTCAAACAAAAGTCTCTTATAAACCAAGACATTCTTGGAACGTTCTTCGAATGTCTTACAAACTGATCTCGCCTTAAATAGTTGTGCCGAGGAATTCTGGCCGACTCTAGACAAGATTTCATCAATCATGTCTCCGGGTAGGTCTCTTAAAATATTGGGTTGTCTATCCATTTTGTGTTTTTATACTGTAAAATAGACAAGAGTTAGATTCATAAAAAAAATATACTTATTAATACAAGCAATTTTTACATATATCATAAAGCATAAGTACACTATATTACATATATTACACCACACGAATACAACTATCTTATTCCGACTCGCTTGTTTCTTCTTCTTCGGTTTTGGTTCGTTTTGCCAAGTTTCTAGGGATATATGATGTTCCCCTAATACGAGCCGTCGTGATCCACATTGGTTTAGAAAAACCTGGTGGTTTAGAGGTTCCCGGGTCATTGTTACAACTTAAGGACTTCGGGGGTTGACGATACATATAAAGTTCATCGGGGTTGGAATTAGATTTCTCTATTTTTATGCCCTTTCCCTTATTATTTTCTTTTGCCTTTTTAAATTCAGTTGGGGTAATTTCTATAACATCATCGGAATTCTCGTCGGAATCCGATTCATCGGAGAATTGGTAATCCTCCCAATATTTTGCTTCCTTGGCGGAAACACCATTGACCATAATTAACTTTGGTCGGTTGGTTGAGGATTTTCTTTTACTTAACCGTTTTATTATTTCCCCCACCGGTTCTATTTCTTCATCCGGTTCCGATTCTTCTTCCGGTTCCGATTCTACTTCCGGTTCCGACTCTTCTTCCGGTTCCTCTTCGGAAACTTGTGAATCAGTCCACAAATCATTCCAATTTACATTTGACTCTTCATTATTATTAGGTGAGTCAATGGGACTTGTTCTAGAGGTAGACATCTATCACATAATATCAAACACGTTCAGAGATTAATATATCACATAATATTCATATGTTAAAAATATATAGTTTCCAACAAAAATGTTAAGCAATCATTTTTAAAGAAAACACGATCGAAGTCCAGACTCACTAATGCATCCTAACAAACTCGATAAGACACACTAATGCAAATTTTCTGGTTCTCTAAGACCAACGCTCGGATACCAACTGAAATGTCCCGTTCTTATTGATTAAAAACGTTCCATATTAATTGATTTCGTTGCGAGGTTTTGACCTCTATATGAGACGTTTTTCAAAGACTGCATTCATTTTTAAAACAAACCATAACCTTTATTTCATAAATAAAGGTTTAAAAAGCTTTACGTAGATTATCAAATAATGATAATCTAAAATATCCTGTTTACACACGACCATTACATAATGGTTTACAATACAAATATGTTACATCGAAATCAGTTTCTTGAATGCAGTTTTTACACAATATCATACAAACATGGACTCCAAATCTTGTCCTTATTTTAGTATGCAATAGCGGAAGCTCTTAATATTCACCTGAGAATAAACATGCTTTAAACGTCAACAAAAATGTTGATGAGTTATAGGTTTAACCTATATATATCAAATCATAATAATAGACCACAAGATTTCATATTTCAATACACATCCCATACATAGAGATAAAAATCATTCATATGGTGAACACCTGGTAACCGACAATAACAAGATGCATATATAAGAATATCCCCATCATTCCGGGACACCCTTCGGATATGATATAAATTTCGAAGTACTAAAGCATCTGGTACTTTGGATGGGGTTTGTTAGGCCCAATAGATCTATCTTTAGGATTCGCGTCAATTAGGGTGTCTGTTCCCTAATTCTTAGATTACCAGACTTAATAAAAAGGGGCATATTCGATTTCGATAATTCAACCATAGAATGTAGTTTCACGTACTTGTGTCTATTTTGTAAATCATTTATAAAACCTGCATGTATTCTCATCCCAAAAATATTAGATTTTAAAAGTGGGACTATAACTCACTTTCACAGATTTTTACTTCGTCGGGAAGTAAGACTTGGCCACTGGTTGATTCACGAACCTATAACAATATATACATATATATCAAAGTATGTTCAAAATATATTTACAACACTTTTAATATATTTTGATGTTTTAAGTTTATTAAGTCAGCTGTCCTCGTTAGTAACCTATAACTAGTTGTCCACAGTTAGATGTACAGAAATAAATCGATAAATATTATCTTGAATCAATCCACGACCCAGTGTATACGTATCTCAGTATTGATCACAACTCAAACTATATATATTTTGGAATCAACCTCAACCCTGTATAGCTAACTCCAACATTCACATATAGAGTGTCTATGGTTGTTCTGAAATATATATAGATGTGTCGACATGATAGGTCGAAACATTGTATACGTGTCTATGGTATCTCAAGATTACATAATATACAATACAAGTTGATTAAGTTATGGTTGGAATAGATTTGTTACCAATTTTCACGTAGCTAAAATGAGAAAAGTTATCCAATCTTGTTTTACCCATAACTTCTTCATTTTAAATCCGTTTTGAGTGAATCAAATTGCTATGATTTCATATTGAACTCTATTTTATGAATATAAACAGAAAAAGTATAGGTTTATAGTCGGAAAAATAAGTTACAAGTCATTTTTGTAAAGGTAGTCATTTCAGTCGAAAGAACGACGTCTAGATGACCATTTTAGAAAACATACTTCCACTTTGAGTTTAACCATAATTTTTGGATATAGTTTCATGTTCATAATAAAAATCATTTTCTCAGAATAACAACTTTTAAATCAAAGTTTATCATAGTTTTTAATTAACTAACCCAAAACAGCCCGCGGTGTTACTACGACGGCGTAAATCCGGTTTTACGGTGTTTTTCGTGTTTCCAGGTTTTAAATCATTAAGTTAGCATATCATATAAATATAGAACATGTGTTTAGTTGATTTTAAAAGTCAAGTTAGAAGGATTAACTTTTGTTTGCGAACAAGTTTAGAATTAACTAAACTATGTTCTAGTGATTACAAGTTTAAACCTTCGAATAAGATAGCTTTATATGTATGAATCGAATGATGTTATGAACATCATTACTACCTTAAGTTCCTTGGATAAACCTACTGGAAAAGAGAAAAATGGATCTAGCTTCAATGGATCCTTGGATGGCTCGAAGTTCTTGAAGCAGAATCATGACACGAAAACAAGTTCAAGTAAGATCATCACTTGAAATAAGATTGTTATAGTTATAGAAATTGAACCAAAGTTTGAATATGATTATTACCTTGTATTAGAATGATAACCTACTGTAAGAAACAAAGATTTCTTGAGGTTGGATGATCACCTTACAAGATTGGAAGTGAGCTAGCAAACTTGAAAGTATTCTTGATTTTATGAAACTAGAACTTTTGGAATTTATGAAGAACAATTAGAACTTGAAGATAGAACTTGAGAGAGATCAATTAGATGAAGAAAATTGAAGAATGAAAGTGTTTGTAGGTGTTTTTGGTCGTTGGTGTATGGATTAGATATAAAGGATATGTAATTTTGTTTTCATGTAAATAAGTCATGAATGATTACTCATATTTTTGTAATTTTATGAGATATTTCATGCTAGTTGCCAAATGATGGTTCCCACATGTGTTAGGTGACTCACATGGGCTGCTAAGAGCTGATCATTGGAGTGTATATACCAATAGTACATACATCTAAAAGCTGTGTATTGTACGAGTACGAATACGGGTGCATACGAGTAGAATTGTTGATGAAACTGAACGAGGATGTAATTGTAAGCATTTTTGTTAAGTAGAAGTATTTTGATAAGTGTATTGAAGTCTTTCAAAAGTGTATAAATACATATTAAAACACTACATGTATATACATTTTAACTGAGTCGTTAAGTCATCGTTAGTCGTTACATGTAAGTGTTGTTTTGAAACCTTTAGGTTAACGATCTTGTTAAATGTTGTTAACCCAATGTTTATAATATCAAATGAGATTTTAAATTATTATATTATCATGATATTATCATGTATGAATATCTCTTAATATGATATATATACATTAAATGTCTTTACAACGATAATCGTTACATTTATGTCTCGTTTAAAAATCATTAAGTTAGTAGTCTTGTTTTTACATATGTAGTTCATTGTTAATATACTTTATGATATGTTTTCTTATCATAGTATCATGTTAACTATATATATATATATATCCATATATATGTCATCATATAGTTTTTACAAGTTTTAACGTTCATGAATCACCGATCAACTTGGGTGGTCAATTGTCTATATGAAACATATTTTAATTAATCAAGTCTTAACAAGTTTGATTGCTTAACATGTTGGAAACATTTAATCATGTAAATATCAATCTCAATTAATATATATAAACATGGAAAAGTTCGGGTCACTACAGAGAGAGCATTAACTGTGAATGACAATGATTATAGAAGACAGAAGTAGGGATATAAAAATATAAGGAAAAATATAAAACCCAATAACAACCCTGAAACTACAAACCATGCATATCAATATGTATTACCACGTAAAGGCACGGGAAGATTAAAAAAACTATAACCCCAAGATAATAGTAGAAGTAAATAAAATACTCCGGTGATAGATGAAAGAGAAGAATGACAGATGTGAAAATTATGAGTATATCAAGAATCAAAAATGGATGGAGTATATCGACTAATGTCTTGAAGTAGGAATTAAGGAGAACGAGTAGAAGATGTGAGTTGTGAAAATAAGGAAATGAAGGAGTGGATTTATAGTGAAGTATCCGACAGAGAAATTGAAACAGATTGCCACATTAAATCAAAGAAGATCCTGATCGCCGAAAAACCAAATCTTATTACGTGAGATTTTCTTTAAATTCCTTAAATCCCGGGAATCAATAGTAACTACATCATCGGTTGAAACAAATATATTTATTTACTCATTTCACTATTTTGTGATAGCTTCACTCGTACGCTTCACATGACCGAATCGTTTTATCTATATCTCTCAATAATGATAAAACTCCATTATTACCTCATATTCGTCATGACAACACTCTTATTATTATCTATGACGACCTCTATCAAATTTCGGGGACGAAATTTCTTTAACGGGTAGGTACTGTAATGATCCGGAAATTTCCGACCAAATTTAAACCTTAATCTTTATATATTTCTGACACGATAAGTAAAATCTATAATGTTGAGTCTAGGAAGTTTGAAATCTATATTCATGAAGTCCGTTACCCTTTGACCATTCCCGACGATTCGTGAACGACTATTTGTAAATAGAGAATTATATATATTTAAAAATAAATACACAAACACATAAATTAATTAAAATATAATTTTTAAATAATATATGATTTAATTAAATATATAAATAACTTGTGATATAATACAACGTGTGTATATGTATAGACAAATTGTATTTATATGGTTTCTTATTTATCAACAATAACACTCATTTGTGATTCGACCATTGTCAAACCAGTTTAATACAAATGTTTGGAGGATCTAAAATAGATGTTGGTCCATTAATAAGTTATATAAATTATAAGTTTAATAAAAATATAATGATCTTTCTACTTTAAATAATAATAATCTGTACATATTATGTGGAAGACAAATAAATATTAGACGAATCTTTAGATCAGGTCTCAATCAGTTAATGACCAGATTAAATAAATGTATGTAATTTAAATATGGAATGCTTATGAAGACTCTTATACGTAATTGTTTTAGCAATGGATCACGATATGATACCTCTAATGAAACGGTCAGTAGATTGAAATTCGAATTATTGATGGCTACTAGGTTACTTAACACGTTAATTATTATCATATTATTAAAAATTCTATTTTCAAGTAAATGATAATATCGGTGACTTTAATGAACAAATTGATTGAAACTTTAAACAAGAAAAGTGAATAAAGACATAAATATGTGAATTGGATTATTGTTTCTAATTTTCACTTTATTCCCGGTACACTTTAACTTGGTTGATTCATTTGGGATAATGAAGCTGTTTGTCCTTAATCTTGCACCTCACTAGAACATACACAATTATATATAACATACATACAATGAGAAAGGATCCATCATTCTTCTCCTTCTTCTCTCATTTGTTTTCTGACCAAAGAGCAAACAACCTCAACCACCTTTTCTTTAACCTTCTTCTTGTAAGTATAACCAAACAATAACCATCATACATGATACTGTCTTTCTGCTGCTGCGTGTCTGTTCTACTTCAATTAAACCCGAACCAAAACCGCCACCATAAACTACTACAGCTACAGTTCTCTTTCTGATTCCTTCCTGATCAAACACAGCTACCTCAATCCCCTTCAATCTCCTTCTTCAACTCTATAATCATCACCACTACACCCACCACCAAACACCTCTTCATGTTAATGATTTGTGAGAACCACGAACCATATTCATAAATAAAGATTTGCAGCTGCTATACTAATTTGGTTCCTGTTCGAGCAACATATAAAAATCCAAACTCAATCAAATACCTAACATAAATTACTGCTATGTAAACACTAATAGCTGTGATTTCTTGTTCGATTCGAAAGGAAAGAGAAACCGGATCCCCATGACCCATTGAATTATGCAACCATCATCATCATACCTACTCACAAGTTATTAACAGAAAACGAGATATTCCAATTTTTCACATTCAAATCAAACAGATAATTAACATCGCTGTAAATCTGGTCGAATTAGACTTATGATGAACAATAACGGTTAATGAATATATATATATATATATATATATATATATATATATATATATATATATATATATATATATATATATATATATATATATATATATATATATATATATATATATATATATATATATATATATATATATTTATATATTTATATAAATTAATATGTAAATAAATAAAAGAGTGAGGAATACCATTTCTGTTGCCTGTTATTACTTGGCGATGATAATAATCGATGATAATTGTTACAGTACCTGTATCTACGCTACTATGATTAATGATTTCTTCTTAACTGAACAAACATCAACAATTTCTTCAATCCCTCTGTTAATGATGACGATAAAGATCGGTGGAGATGATTGTGACGACCCGGAAATTTCCAACCAAATTTAAACTTAACCTGTATATGTTTCCGACATGATAAGCAGAATTTGTAATGTTGAATCTCAAAAAGTTAGGAACTACATTCATGTAATCAATTACCCTTTGACCGTGTTCGACGATTCACGAACAATTATGAGTATATAGATATGTATATATAGTATATAATATTAACTGAAAACATTAACAAAGTATTAGATATATGATACTTTACATGAACGTATTTGTTTCGATATATTTATCGACAGAATTAAGAGATAATATCAAATGATTGAATTATCAGATACATTATGATATGATTACGGGCCTATGTTATGAGGTCCACTGTGATTTAAGAAATCTATTCTTTTTGACAACATTCGGAAAATGGTAAAGTCATTTATAAATAAGAACAAATGTGTCAATTAACGGGAACTAGACAAGGGTTAGTGGAAATTCCTGTTTAATTTCCAAGGCATGTTTTATAATATTTTTCTCGTGACCTTGATAAGATAACTATGTTAACTTTCATTTTATTTAATATGAAAATAAGAACGTGGAGTGTAAATAACTTAGATGTTGGATATCGACAAGTTAAGTAACTCGACATTTTTCATTAAGATGATTTCATACGTTTATTTAACCTTTGGACTTTATCCCATGCTTCACCAATAGACTGTAATTTAAAAACTTGAAACCTATTATGAATATATATAATTCTACTTTTCTAAAATGTTTTATGATATAACGATTTCCATTATTTTACCTTTTTAACAAAATGATTCTTAAATATATTTAGTTTTGGAAAACAAAATTATCATATTTATTTGATTTAGTTTCAAAAGTACAAAAAACGTTTTCAGTTTAAAAAGAACTTTATTATTAAAGCGTATATATTTTTTTATAAATATCGAGAACCACTTTTGACAACTCATTACTTAACCAGTATGATAAAGATAACGATATTTATATTTTATTTTATTAAATATATATAACGATTTAAATTAATATTATATATATTTATACGCGTATTATACGTATATAGTTTTATACTTTTACTATACTTTAACTTTATCTTTACTTTACTTTTACTTTACTTTAACTTTAATAATTCATACTTTAATAATTCACTTTAATAATTCATACTTTAATAAATCACTTTAATAATTCATACTTTAATAATTCACTTTAATAATTCACTTTAATAATTCACTTTAATAATTCACTTTAATAATTCATACTTTAATAATTCACTTTAATAATTCATACTTTAATAATTCACTTTAATAATTCAAAAATCTATTATAAATAGAATTGAATAAGTTTCATTATTTCATAGAAACTTGAAAATATATTACTCTAAACTCTCTCAATTGAATTACATATATATATTTTCTTTGTATTATTTCAAGATATTATTAGTATACATAAAATACTACGACGGAGTTATACTCAGACGATTTCAAAATAAGTTTTCAAACGGGATAGAGCTAAGGAAATTATGGGTTATAGCTATGGAGGTTATGGGTATTGATCGAGGGTATTGCTCGTGAGGTCAACCTAACGTTTATCATTTTCGTTGCGTCTACATACTTTCCTGCAATATTGAATCACAATATTAATACGTTCGTGAATCCGAGACAAACCCTGCACTTGTTCAGTGCCATCATATACATAATCGCTATGAAATACAGTATTGTGAGTTTCATTTGCTCCCTTTTTAATTGCTTTTGCAATATATATTTTTGGGCTGAGAATACATGCGCTGTTTTATAAATGTTTTACGAAGTAGGCACAAGTACTAAAACTAATTCTATGTGGGTTTAAACCAGAAATATACCCTTAGCTTGGTAACATTAAACTACTTGTCTATGTACGGTACGAATCCTAAAGATAGATCTATTGGGCCTGACAAACCCCATCCTGACTATGGGATGCTTTAGTACTTCGAGGTTATTTTAAACACACCTGATCTGGTGTACTTCAGAGGGTAAAACATGAATGTTAAGGCTTGTTACCGGGTGCCTACAACTTATAGAATACTTTTAAACACTTGCGAGTGTACGGATATTTATGGAAACTGAAATCTTGTGGTCTATTACTATTACAGAAATGATTGATTATGATAAACTAATGAACTCACCAACCTTTTGGTTGACACTTTAAAGCATGTTTATTCTCAGGTATTAAAGAAATCTTCCGCTGTGTATTAGCTCATTTTAAGGATATTACCTGGAGTCATTCATGACATACTTTGAAAGACGTTGCATTCGAGTCGTTGAGTTCATCAAGATTAATATTAAGCCAATTATAGTTGGATGTAATATGAAATGGTATGCATGCCGTCAATTTTTGATGTAAAGAAAGTTTGTCTTTTAAAAACGAATGCAATGTTTGTAAAACGTATCATATAGAGGTCAAATACCTCGCGATGTAATCAACTATTGTGAACCGTTTATAATGTATATGAACGGGTCCTTTCAGTTGGTATCAGAGCGGTGGTCTTAGCGAACCAGGTCTTGCATTAGTGTGTCTAACTGATAGTTGTTAAGATACATTAGTGAGTCTGGACTTCGACCGTGTCTGCATGTCAAAAGTTTTATTTATCATTTTTAGTCGGAAATCATCTACTTACCATCCTTAGGAAATTACCTGCTTATCATTCTTAGTCTAGACACGTCTTGCTGCATTGATTGCATGAATAGTGTATAGACAAAATTCATATCTTAGCGTATCTGCTAAATCATATCTTATCGTATCTATTACCGTAAACTTTGCCTGACATATTCCGTAAATTCCTCCGTAATCTATGAAATCTTTTGATCTATATATATAGATATTCTATGTAGTTAGAATACCACCCGATAGCCGGAAAATCATTTCGTATCGAAAAATCCTTTATCAAATCGTACGAAATGGAATTCGTCATCAGTTCAAGTTCCTCGGATTCCGAAATGGAATCCCACTCAAGTTCCGAAAGCAGTGTGACTGGAATGGATCAACCAATCAGCCATCATCTATTCTGGATGAATTGGGGATGGGTTCGTAGCCTCCTTAATCATTGGAGACAAGAAGAAGGAGATCCTTTCCATCCACCACATTGCCCTCTTGGCAATGAACCTGAAGCACTTACCGGCGAACATGTCCGAAACACTATTTTCTCTCTCATTTCCAGAGTATCTCGTCATGATTATATACTACACCAAATTCTAGATCTTATTTATCCGCTCGTTCGAACCGACAATCACCCCGGTGTAATAGAAGAAGTCAACGAGCTTCGCGCTCGGGTAGTGGCTTTGGAGAATATGGTGCAAAGCTTACAAACACCAGCAGCAGCACCAGTAACATAACCAGTACCACCATCAACAACATTAACAGTACCATTACAACCACCAACAACAACCGCATCGCAAACCTCAACTTCACAATCTGTCCCATGAACATCGACGTCATACGCCCTGTAGATACTAAGGAATACCACAACGATGAAGTATTGATTCATAACTTCATTGGGAAAACATTCTACGATGATTATGTAATTTCTAAAGTTAAGAAATTATCTATCCTAGCCTTAACCATAAATCAAGTGAGTTTAATTTAATATTAACTCATTAAATCTATATTACATCTGAAGAAATATACACATATATTTCCATAAAGACTGTAATAAAATTCTTTTGTACAAAATATTAATTGTGACATTTTTTTAACGGGTAGGTAATACCCGAGAGATATATAAATTCACAATTAATATGTTACATTCTTCGAATCTGATTCAGCAAATCATCCATTATACTCCCTACTTTCACAACAATATACATTCTTTTATAGAAATCAAAACAACCATACTCATTCAAAAATCTAATTACATATTCTGATTTTGAAATCGCCGAATTCAATTCAAGTTATAACCGGTATCATCACTCTTAGATTCTTACATCTTTCAAAGCTATACTTTAACTTCAAAACTGTGTTAGAACATCGTATGTATATTAACGATTATAATCTGTGTTCAAGCCCTTCGAAATACCTGAAAACACTTCAAAAAAATGAACAATCGAGATGATGATCCAACCACATGTTATCCACAGTTACGTACCTGAAAAACTCTTGAAACCAAAGTCATAATTTAACATGTATCCATGTCAGACCTTTTGGCATTTACTAGATAAAATAACTTTTCAATCCCTTCTAAAAATAGACGGTTTTGTCACAGCTCCAGCAAACCAACTTCAATTGTTCATTCGAATAAGCCTTATTATAATGATTACCCCTTCATCATTATTACCGGGGAACCTTTCATATCTCGCCACATTAGCAGTAAACTTATTAACAACTTCATTGATCTTTGACTTTCCAAAAAATCTTTATATTTATCAAAACCCCATCATTTACTCATCTGCATCTTGTAACGAGAATTGTCATACGAATCATCGGAAATTAGCAATCAGTATTTTGAAATCTCGCAGCATGTCTACGCCAACAATTATATGTGTATATCTTCTGGACTTATATACTTTGAATGTGAAGTTTCTGAAAAACACCCTAAACTGCGAACTAGTTCTCGAAATACTGATGAAGCAGCAAAAACTATAAACGACCTTAACAGTAAAAAGTTTGATAATAAAGAGTAGTGTGTTGGCAAAGCTCAGAAAAAGAGAAGATTTGGTACTGAAAAGTACGGATTGAGCAAACCATGAAGAAGGATGTGGATAAATCACAAGGACGAAATCTACCTTCAAAGAATCCAAATGATTCCGTGTCTGCTGAAGTCATTATCGAATACCTTGCTCCTGACTCTAAACCCTTACGGACAATATTCTTCATCATCCTCTGATATTAGAAATTTTAAGATATCATCGTATCTTTCATTATAAATATTCTCCATATTTCTGAAGATATTTCCATAATTATTCTTATCTGAAATCATTTACCTCTTCGTGCTGTCTGTATTACATCATAAAAGAAACTATTTTAGTTTCTAAATTCTAAAACTTTCGAATTTAAAATAGGAATATTTTTGAAGTAGTGTTGGGAACTGAAGCATGAACTAGTATAATATAATGACACTTGATCAACGTTATTATATTACAGTAAGTCATGCTGAGTTTCTAAATGGAACGTGATAATTCACAGATCATAACGTCATCATGTGCTATGTTACACGACTCTTGTATTCTCTTTAACCTCTAAAATATCAAGAAAATATTTCTTGATGGTTCGGCCTTTTCCGAGGTATTCTAGTAATTTGACAAGTCAAGATCGTGCCATTACAATTTCCTTCTTAGAACATTAACAATGTTCATTCCGAAATTCATATATGCGAATTCTGGACCATTTCAAGCGGTGCTTAATCGCAAGAAGAAGAAACGAAAGGACAAAACTCCGAAATAGAAATTGGGGTATAAATCGCAACAAATAAAAAAGAGCATTAATTGGGGATGACAATGATTATAGAAGATAGAAGCAAGGACATCGAAATATAAGGGAAGATATAAAACCCAACAACAACCCAGAAACTATAAACCATATATATCGATGCATATAGCAATATAAAGACACGGGAGAACTAAAAACACTATAAAACCAAGAGTATAGTAGAAGTAAATAGATTTTTCTGGAGGTAGATGAAAAAGAAGAACAACAGATATGAAAGTGAGGAGTATATCAAGAATCAGCACTGGATGAAGCATATTGACAAATACTTTAAAATATGAGTTGAGAAGGTGTGAATTGTAAGAAAACAAAGGAGTTGGATTTATAGTAAAATATCTGACAGAGAAATCAAAATGGATAATCGCATTAATTCGAAGAGGATCATAATGTCCTTAATCACCGAATAATCAAATCCTATATAGATTACAAAGATTTTCTTTAATCCGGAGATCAACCGTGATGACGTCAAAAGATAAGATGAATCCCTATTTTCTCATTTCACTCTTTTACGATAGCTTCACTCATACGTTTCGAGTAATCGAATTATTTTATCCATATTTCTCAATCATGATAAAACCCTATGAATCAACTTATATTCGTCATAATAACATTCTTATTGTTAGCCATGACGACCTCGATCAAATTTCAGGACGAAATTTCTTTAATGGGTAGGTACTGTGACGACCCGGAAATTTCCAACCAAATTTAAACTTAACCTTTATATGTTTCTGACATGATAAGCAGAATTTGTAATGTTGAATCTCAAAAAGTTAGGAACTACATTCATGTAATCAATTACCCTTTGACCGTGTTCGACGATTCATGAACAATTATGAGTATATAGATATGTATATATAATATATAATATTAACTGAAAACATTAACAAAGTATTAGATATATGATACTTTACATGAACGTATTTGTTTCGATATATTTATCGACAGAATTAAGAGATAATATCAAATGATTGAATTATCAGATACATTATGATATGATTACGGGCCTATGTTATGAGGTCCACTGTGATTTAAGAAATCTATTCTTTTTGACAACATTCGGAAAATGGTAAAGTGATTTATAAATAAGAACAAATGTGTCAATTAACGGGAACTAGACAAGGGTTAGTGGAAATTCCTGTTTAATTTCCAAGGCATGTTTTATAATATTTTTCTCGTGACCTTGATAAGATAACTATGTTAACTTTCATTTTATTTAATATGAAAATAAGAACGTGGAGTGTAAATAACTTAGATGTTGGATATCGACAAGTTAAGTAACTCGACATTTTTCATTAAGATGATTTCATACGTTTATTTAACCTTTGGACTTTATCTCATGCTTCACCAATAGACTGTAATTTAAAAACTTGAAACCTATTATGAATATATATAATTCTACTTTTCTAAAATGTTTTATGATATAACGATTTCCATTATTTTACCTTTTTAACAAAATGATTCTTAAATATATTTAGTTTTGGAAAACAAAATTATCATATTTATTTGATTTAGTTTCAAAAGTACAAAAAACGTTTTCAGTTTAAAAAGAACTTTATTATTAAAGCGTATATATCTTTTATAAATATCGAGAACCACTTTTGACAACTCATTACTTAACCAGTATGATAAAGATAACGATATTTATATTTTATTTTATTAAATATATATAACGATTTAAATTAATATTATATATATTTATACGCGTATTATACGTATATAGTTTTATACTTTTACTATACTTTAACTTTACCTTTACTTTACTTTTACTTTACTTTAACTTTAATAATTCATACTTTAATAATTCACTTTAATAATTCATACTTTAATAAATCACTTCAATAATTCATACTTTAATAATTCACTTTAATAATTCACTTTAATAATTCACTTTAATAATTCATACTTTAATAATTCACTTTAATAATTCATACTTTAATAATTCACTTTAATAATTCAAAAATCTATTATAAATAGAATTGAATAAGTTTCATTATTTCATAGAAACTTGAAAATATATTTCTCTAAACTCTCTCAATCGAATTACATATATATATTTTCTTTGTATTATTTCAAGATATTATTAGTATACATAAAATACTACGACGGAGTTATACTCAGACGATTTCAAAATAAGTTTTCAAACGGGATAGAGCTAAGGAAATTATGGGTTATAGCTATGGAGGTTATGGGTATTGATCGAGGGTATTGCTCGTGAGGTCAACCTAACGTTTATCATTTTCGTTGTGTCTACATACTTTCCTGCAATATTGAATCACAATATTGATACGTTCGTGAATCCGAGACAAACCCTGCACTTGTTCAGTGCCGTCATATACATAATCGCTATATAAATACAGTATTGTGAGTTTCATTTGCTCCCTTTTTAATTGCTTTTGCAATATATATTTTTGGGCTGAGAATACATGCGCTGTTTTATAAATGTTTTACGAAGTAGGCACAAGTACTAAAACTAATTCTATGTGGGTTTAAACCAAAAATATGCCCTTAGCTTGGTAACATTAAACTACTTGTCTATGTACGGTAGGCGCGAATCCTAAAGATAGATCTATTGGGCCTGACAAACCCCATCCTGACTATGGGATGCTTTAGTACTTCGAGGTTATTTTAAACACACCTGATCTGGTGTACTCCAGAGGGTAAAACATGAATGTTAAGGCTTGTTACCGGGTGCCTACAACTTATAGAATACTTTTAAACACTTGCGAGTGTACGGATATTTATGGAAACTGAAATCTTGTGGTCTATTACTATTACAGAAATGATTGATTATGATAAACTAATGAACTCACCAACCTTTTGGTTGACACTTTAAAGCATGTTTATTCTCAGGTATTAAAGAAATCTTCCGCTGTGTATTAGCTCATTTTAAGGATATTACCTGGAGTCATTCATGACATACTTTGAAAGACGTTGCATTCGAGTCGTTGAGTTCATCAAGATTAATATTAAGTCAATTATAGTTGGATGTAATATGAAATGGTATGCATGCCGTCAATTTTTGATGTAAAGAAAGTTTGTCTTTTAAAAACGAATGCAATGTTTGTAAAACGTATCATATAAAGGTCAAATACCTCGTGATGTAATCAACTATTGTGAATCATTTATAATGTATATGAACGGGTCCTTTCAATGATTGAGACGATAATGATGATGAATAGATAACCGGTTATACCTCGAGTTGTTGTGTGATCGATTGATTGATTCAAGGATCGAAGGTCTATGGATCACGATTCATCTTCTGCGTTTTGTTCTGGTTGCTCAATCTGTTTACAGCCGATATTATCACACAAAACCCTTTTATTAGGTATAATATAAATATAAATATAATTATTATTATTACTATTATTATTATTATTATTATTATTATTATTATTATTATTATTATTTTTTATTATTATTATTATTATTATTATTATTATTATTATTATTATTATTATTATCATTATTATTATTATTATAATTAGTAATATAAGTATTAGTAAAAATATTTTTTTTAAAAACCCACATTTTTATTAGTAGTAGTATTACCATAAATATTATTATTAATGTCATCATTAAGAATTATTCATGGATATTATCACTATTATTATAAATAATAATGTTAATATAATTACTAGAAATTATCATTTTTTTTACTAATATCATTATTATTATAATTATTATTATTATAAAATAAGACAACTTCTTATTATCAATTATAATTTTATCTTATAATTTTTAGTTACATAAAACTATATTTAACAATTTTCATAATAAATATTAATTATTTATAAAATAAATATAATTAAACACATGGTTACAATAACAATTAAATTACTAATAATACATAAATTTGTTCGATTACCACTATATGTGTTAATATATACATAAATGATATAGGTTCGTGAATCCGAGGCCAACCTTACACGTGTCCAATGATGTTATATGTATTTTTACTACAAAATACAGTATGGTGAGTATATAGTCCCTTTTAAACTCTAAATATTTTGGGATGAGAATACATGCATTTTATGATTTACGTTATGGACACAAGTGATCAAAAATAAATTCTATGTTGAGTTGTACCATGGCATATTTCTTTATACTTGGTAGCTAATATTTACATGAGGAATGTAAACGCGAATCCTGTTGATAGATCTATCGGGCCTGACAACCCCAACCGGGTTGGATGACCAGTTTTTAACGGTTGCACAGTACTTCGTTTATGTATACTACACTTGGTACGGTGTAGCGATTATTTAAGAATATGCTGCGATGGTTTAAATGTCAAGTATGGTTACCAAGTGCTCAACTACTTTTACATACACTTGCGAGTGTATTATGTCTATCTATATGAAATCTTGTGGTCCATAGTTATAACGCTGCTAGCATCAAACCTATATCTCACCAACTTTATGTTGACATTTTAAAGCATGTTATTATCAGGTACGAATTAAGTCTTCCGCTGTGCATTTGCTCATGTTAAGGACATTATTTGGAGTCGATCATCGCAATGGGACCAGATGTTGATGATTTCGTCCAGGGGGACTTGGACGGGGTTTGACACTTGTTGATTGCTAGAACCTTGTTGATTGTTGTATGTAACATTTCGGTTATAATTCTGGTTTTGATTGTAGATTGGTCTTGGCGGTTGATAATTATTCTGATAATTATTTCCAGGCCTTTGGTTAATGTATGAAACATTCTCTCTTTGTTCCATTGTTTGTTCAATGCTGAGACAATCTTTTATCAAATGTGGTCCTCCGTACTGCTCACAACTAATTCGTATTGAGTGAATATCTTTAGTCATCTTTTCCATTCGTCTCTCGATAGCATCTATCTTTGCGAAAATGGAATCAAAGTCATGGCTAGAATCGGCTCTAGCTACTTTAGATGATCTAACGATATCTTTTTCTTGATGCCACTCATGTGAGTGGGAAGCAGTGTTATCAATAAAGTTGTAAGCATCAGTTGCGGTTTTCTTCATAATGGAACCACCAGCTGCTATATCGATGTCTTTTCTTGTAGTGATGTCGCATCCTTGGTAGAATATTTGTACTATTTGATAAGTGTCTAAACCATGTTGCGGGCATCCTCTCAACAACTTTCCAAATCTTGACCACGCCTCATATAGAGTTTTATTTGGCTTTTGTGTGAACGTAACTATTTCTCCTTGAAGTCTCACGGCTTTAGATGCCGGAAAGAATTGTTTAAGAAATTTTTCAACTAAAACGTCCCATGTATCAATCGCCCCTTCAGGTAACGATTCTAACCAATCTTTGGCTTCTCCCTTTAAAGTCCAGGAAAATAACATGAGATATATCTGTTCATCCTCTACTTCTCTAATTTTAAATAGAGTACCGATCCTATTAAAGGTACGAAGATGTTCGTTTGGATCTTCCTTCTGTGATGACCCGGGGATTTTCGACCAAATTTAAAATTGAATCTTATATGATTTCGACATGATAAGTAAAGTCTGTATTGTTGAAGTCTCAAAACCTTTGAACTGTGTTCATGTATACATTTGACTTTCGACTATTCCCGACGATTCACGAACAACTATTTGTAATATATATATATATATATATATATATATATATATATATATATATATATATATATATATATATATATATATATGAATATATATATAGATATATATATATATATATATATATATATATATATATATATATATATATATATATATATATATATATATATATATATATATATGAATATATATAGATATAATTATATTTTAATTTGAATCATAATTTGAAACAAAATACGATGTAATGAAAAATTTTATTAAATAAAAATATATATATATATGTATATGTATATATACATGAATATAAATTTTAAATATATAAGATTAAATATTAGATCTATTTGAAGTTATATATGTATATATATATATATATATATATATATATATATATATATATATATATATATATATATAATATATTTAATTATATAATAAAACCTGATCTCAAAATGTATTTGTATAGTATGTTGAATATAATTAATTTCGAGCTTAATTTGTCAAAGTTTGTATTACTCGGTTGACTTGTCGTTAGCGTTCATATAGATTTAACATGAGTTTATGATATGTTAAAATAAAAGTTGGAGTGTAAATTGATTACGAAGATTCTAGATTTATTAGAAATATTTTTACCTTTTTAAGTTTAAATATTAGTACTCCATACATATAAATTGGAACAGAAAATAAATAATTTTTGAAGCTTTTTGATCAGGTTTCAAACAGGTAATGAGTGAAATAAATAAATTTGTTTAATCTAAAAATTTGAGTTTTTTTAGACACTTTTATACGTTAACCGTTTAGCAATTGACCCGATATACCTATCATCGATCAACTGTCGGCAGATGAAAATCCTTTTGCGTACTGTGTAATGCTTTTCATTCACATGTTAATGATTTATTATTTTATTATTATTATTATTAATTATTAATATTAAATGTTATATACATAACACATAATATATATATATATATATATATATATATATATATATATATATATATATATATATGTAATATATGTTTATGTATATGGTAAGATAGGAGGAGGCAGACTGTCGACCACCGGCCGCCATCTCCATCTAATACCACCACCACTCACCACTATGATTCTCCACCGGAAACCTCTCACGGCCACCACTCAACACCACATTCAACATTCACCCTCTCTTTTCTTCTCCGTGACACCATCAATTTACCACCGATATTCACTCACGATTCTGTCCATTAACCTTCATCACAGTTCTACAGTCGTCACCCACAACCGCCCCACCTCCATAAACCACCATCACTCGTCACCCTTTTTCTGCAATTTTTTTTATTTTTATTAGTTTTCACTCGATCCAGGTTACTAAAATTACTCGGATACTGTTTCTGTTTTAAGGATAACGATGATACCGTGAGGTGAAACATGCGAACGTGATGTTTGATGATGATAGAAGACGATGACGGTGATGGCAAGGACATGATGATGATGACTATGATATGATAACGTGGTGGGAGGTACACGAAGATGATGATGATGATTAGAATGATGATTCAATGATCATGATAATAAGTTGATCAGGTTATATGTGGTGATGACGGGTGAAAGAGACGATGAATAGTGAAACGAGTATTATGGTGAAAATTCGGTTTCATGGTGGAATAATGATCCGAATAATGAAATCATGATGCATAATGATATTGATGATGTCGTAATGACGAGGAATGGGATATGATGATCATTCAGTGGTGAGGATGATGATCGCGAATAATGAAGGTGATGATGATGATGATACTGAGATATAAAGATAATGATGATGCCGAGATATAAAGATGATGATGATGCCGAAATATGATGATGATGATGATACAGGATGATGAACGATGATAATGTTGAAGGTGATGAATAGTAATGGGTCACCATGAAATCGTGATTTTATGTCGTTGATGATGATTATACCGAGATAAGATGATGATGATGATGATGATGCCGAGAGATGATGATGATGATGCTGAGACATGATGATGATGATGATGATGCCGAGAGATGATGATGATGATGATGCTGAGACATGATGATGATGATGATGATGCCGTGGTGTATGTGTTAATAATGATAATAAAACATGGAAATGATAATGATAATGGAATACCTTTTATCATTATTATTATTATGATTATTATTATTATTATTATTATTATTTTATCATAACTATTATTAATATTTTTTATTTAGTTTTTTTTATAATTATGAATTGAGTATGATGATGACGATAATGAAGATCATGATGATCATGGACGATGGTGATGATGAATGACGATTATGATTGATGACGTTTAGGAGGGTATAACTCTCATTATTAATGTTCTATTATTGTTTATTGTTATTAGTATTATTCCTATTAATTTTATTATTGTTACTATTAAGATTATTATTAAAAGGTATTATTATTTAGTATTATTATTATTAGTATTATGATAAGAGTTATTGTAAGGATTATAATTATATTATATATACATATAAATTATGAATACAAATATGAAAATGAGTAAAACTATAATTAAGTGATGATCCAAATTAGATATTATCACTATTATTATTATTAGATGTATTATTATTAGTAAAATCATTATTAACATCATTATTAGTAAAAGTATTGTTATTATAGACATTATAGTTTTATTATTACTAATATTGTATGTTATTATTATTATTATTTTTATTACTAAAAAACATTAAAAATTATCATTTCAGTAAAGTTATCATTATTATTATTATTATTATTATTATTATTATTAATATTATTCAAGGTATTATTTAAATTATCATTTTTCTATCATTATTATTAAAAGTATCATTTTTATTATTATTATTATCATAACTAATATTATTATTATTATTATTATTATTATTATTATTATTATTATTATTATTATTATTATTATTATTATTATTATTATTATTATTATTATTATTATTATTATTATTATTATTATTATTATTATTATTATTATTATTATTATTATTATTATTATAGAATGAAACACCTTTTATCTACTATTATCAATATTATTTTATCGAATAACTATTAGTTATATAAAATCATATTTACTACATATAATGTAACTATATTAATACTTTTTACAATAAATATTAATAAATGTAACTAATTAGGTTATTAATGAAAAACATAATTAAAGTAACAATTAATACACTTATAATACATAAATTGTTCGATTACCATTATATGTGTTAATATATATATATATATAAATGATATAGGTTCGTGAATCCGAGGCCAACCCTTCATTGTTCAATATAGTCATATGTATCTTTACTACAAAATACATTAGGTGAGTTTCACTTGCTCCCTTTTTACTCATTACATTTTTGGGCTGAGAATACATGCAAATGCTTTATTAACTGTTTTACAATAATTATATGCGTGAGTTTCATTACTCCCTTTTTAAATACTTTTGCAATATATATATTTTTGGGACTGAGAATACATGCGCTGCTTTTATAAATGTTTTACGAAATAGACACAAGTAATTAAAACTACATTATATGGTTGAATGATCGTAATCAAATATGCCCCTTTTTATTAAGTCTGGTAATCTAAGAATTAGGGAACAGACACCCTAATTGACGCAAACTCTAAAGATAGATCTATCTGGCCCAACAAGCCCCATCCAAAGTACCAGATGCTTTAGTACTTCGAATTTTATATCATGTCCGAAGGAGGATCCCGGAATGATGGGGATATTCTTATATGCATATTGTGAATGTCGGTTACCAGGTGTTCAATCCATATGAATGATATTTTTGTCTCTATGCATGGGACGTATATTTATGAGAACTGGAAATGAAATTCTTGTGGTCTATTAAAATGATGGAAATGATATTTATGTTAAACTAATGAACTCACCAACCTTTTGGTTGACACTTGAAAGCATGTTTATTCTCAGGTACGAAAGAAATCTTCTGCTGTGCAATTGCTCATTTTAAAGATATTATTTGGAGTCATTCATGACATATTTCAAAAGACGTTGCATTCGAGTCGTTGAGTTCATCAAGATTATTGTTAAGTCAATTATAGTTAGATATATTATGAAATGGTATGCATGCCATCAACTTTTGATGTAATGAAAGATTATCTTTTCAAAAATGTATGCAATGTTTGTAAAATGTATCATATAGAGGTCAAGTACCTCGTGATGTAATCAACTGTTGTGAATCGTTTATAATCAATATGGACTTCGTCCGGATGGATTAGGACGGGTCTTCACAGTTGGTATCAGAGCGGTGGTCTTAGCGAACCAGGTCTTGCATTAGTATGTCTAACTGATAGTTGTTTAGATGCATTAGTGAGTCTGGACTTCGACCGTGTCAGCATGTCAAAAAATTTGCTTATCATTCCGAGTCGGAAATCATCTGCTTATCATCCTTAGGAAATTACCTGCTCATTATTCTTAGTCTAGACACATCTTATTGCATTGACTGCATGAAAAGTGTATAGACAAAATTCATATCTTAGCGTATCTGTTATTGTTATCTTTGACTGACAGCTTCCGTAGATTCCTCCGTAACTTATGAGATTTTAGTATTATATATGTATATGTAAATTATGTATTGCAGGATACTAATCTACATCCTATAATCTATTTCTTATTGAAAATCCTTCATCTGATCGTACGAGATGAATCCCTCAACTAGATCAAGTCCCTCGGATTCCGACAGCTATTCCGATAGTTATTCCGACAGTTATTCAGAATGGATAGTCATCTAAGCTCCGGAAGCAATGACACCAGAATGAATCAACCAATCATCCATCCCCAATTCATCTGATGGATTCATAGTCGACTTAATCAATGGAGACGCGCAGAAGGCGATCCCATCCATTAACCAAATTCACCTTTTGGCGAAGAATCTGAAGCACTTATCGGCGAACCTGTTCGTAACACCAATTCACCCTCATTTCCCAAATATCTCGCCACGACTATATCATAACCCAGATTCTAAACCTTATTCATCCGCTCGTTCCGACCGACAATCAGCCCGGGGTAATCGAAGAAGTCAACGAGCTTCGCGCTCGAGTAATCAATTTGGAGAACATGGTGCAAAACTTACCAGCTTCAGCAACATCACCGGCATCAACAGAACCATCAGTAACAACACCAGTACCATCAACAATCCATGCCTCGACATATCATTCTGTACCTCGAATATAATTATTGTTCTACGAATCGTTCTACATCATTTATCTTCGTTCGACATGGTGATTATGTAATCTCTAATATGTTAGAGATTATATATTCTTGTTCTAACGATAAATCAAATGAGTTTAATATCATATTGACTCATTAAATCCATGATTACATCTGAAGAAAATATATATGTATATATGTTTTCAAAAAGATTGTAATTAAAAATTCTTTTGTATAAACTGTTAATGGTGAAAATATTTTAACGGGTAGGTAATACCCGAGGAATATTTAAATTTCACATTAATAAGTTACACTGTATATTCTTCGAATCTGATTCAACAGTTATTCACTATCCTATTTACAACCACCAAGATACTTATCCGTTCACCAAAGAATAACTATTTTCATTCAAATTCAATTTCATATTTGGATTTTGACCTATCAGAATCCAACAAGTGGCATAATGAAGAAATAATGGATACAATAAAAATTGATTAGAAACAGACTAATTAATAATATTAAATTTTATTAAGAAACCACGCTAACAAAATCCTAGCTAACTGTTCCTAGCTAACTGTTAATTCCGTAGTACATTTTATTTATCGCAATTTAATTATCGCAATTTATTTTATCGCATTTTATATTCTCGCAATTTTATTTATTGTCATTTAATTTCTGTTATTTACTTTACGCACTTTATTTATCGTCATTTAATTTCTGTATTTATTTTACGCACTTTAAATATCGGGACACGTATACAAGGTTTTGACATATCATATCGACGTATTTACATATATTATTTGTAATAACCATAGATACTCTATATGCAGTAATGATCGAGTTCTCTATACAGGGTTGAGGTTGATTCTACAATAATATATATAATTTGAGTTGTGATCAAGTCTGAGACGTATACGGGTCACGACACGTATTAATTAATTCGAATATTGTATATTAAACTATATATGAATTATTGGACTGTTACTGTAGACTATCGACTGTGGACTAATAACATTGGACAATTAAAAGGAATTAAAATATTGATTATAACATATGAAACTAAACATTCTTCAAGTTTGCCACTTGAATTCATTTTAAACTTCATTTGTATCTCGACAATTACAATCTGCGTTCAAATCTTTCATGATTCTTGGAACCTCTCAATTAAGAAACAACTGAGAAGATGAACCAACCGCACTTCATCTATGAAATAAAAGATTGACGCATATAGTTATGCACCTGAAAACTCCTGGACCCTAAGTAAAAGTTTAACACGTGTCTGTGTTAGCTCCTTTGGCATTGTTATTACCGAAAATAACATTACAACTCTTTTTCAAATTAGCCAATTTTATCACAGCTTCAACAAATCAACTTCAACTTCCATTCGAATTAGCCTTATTATAACCTCGATATATAAGTTTGCCTGTCGTCATCGTTATCGGAGAATCGTTTATATTTCACCACATTAGCAGTAAAATTACCAGCAACTTCAATGAATTTGGACTTTCCGAAAAATCATTATATTCATTGAAACCCCATCTTGTATTCATCTATACCCTGTAACAATAATTGCCATACCAAATACCGGGAATCATCAATCAGTATTTCGGATCTCGTAACATTAATAGCTATATGTATACATAAGAAATATCTCCTAGAATTACGATCTTCAATTCGGTAATTTTGAAAAGGCACCCAGTTTACGAATCGATACTCTGAATGTTGAAAAAGCTGAATGAAGCAGCAGAAACTCTAGGCAACCGTAAACGAACTTAGTTATCGGAAGTTTGATGATAAATAATAACATGTTGGAAAAGCTCAGAAACGTTGGAATTGGAAAACGGATAAAGTTAACCATGAAGGAGACCAAGGACAAATACAAGGACCATACCCTGTATTCAAAGAATCCAGATAATTCTGGATCCGTTGAAATCTTTAGAGAATATCTTGCTCCAAAGTCATGTTAAAATCTTGCGGAAAATCTTTCTCCATCAACCATCGAACTTAGAAATTCCCAAAAATATCATCAACAATATCTTCGATATTTCTGAGGATATTTTCATAAATATTATCGTCCGAAATTATATACCTCTTCGTGCTTCCTGTGTATCATTATATTGGGAACATTCAATAGAAAATTTAGTACCGAAAATCAGATTATGCGAAACTATGAAGAAAGCCGTGGACAAATCACAAACAATAAGCTTGACTTTAAAGAATCCAAATAATTCAATGTCGGCTAAAGTCTTTAGTGAATATCTTGCTCCTTACTCTAAACCCTTGCAGACAATAGTTTCTATCATCCTCTAATCTTAGATATTTCGAGATATTATCGTATCTTTCATTATAAATATCCTCCATATTTCTGGAGATATTTTTATAACTATTCTTATCTGAAATCATTAATCTCTTTGTGCTATCAGTATTACATCATATAGAAACTGTTAGTTTCTATATTCTGTAAACTTTTGAGCTTGAAATATGAATGTTATTGAAGTAATGTTGGGAACTGATGCATGAGTTAATATAATATAATGACACTTGATCGACGTAATTATATTACAGTAAGTTATGCTGAGTTTCTAAATGTAACATGATGATTCACAGATTATAACGTCATCATGTGTCATGTTACATAACTCTTTCATTCTGATTAATTTCTGAACATATCAAGAAAATATATTCTTGATATTTCTATCCTCAGTGATTTTGATAAATTTGAAAATCAAATTGTGCTATCACGTTCTTTCCTGCTTAGAACATTATAATCATTCGAAACCCTATATCTACGAATTCTGGACCATTATTCGCTTGATTTAAAGTCAGGAAGAGAAAACAAAAGAATGAATCTCCGAAATAGAAAGGGGGTAAAAATCGCAACAAATGGGAGAAAAAGCATTAACTGTGGATGACAATAATTTTAGGAGACAGAAGCAGGGACATTGAAATATAAGAGAAAATATAAAATCCAACAACAACGCAGAAATTACAAACCATGCATATTAATACGAATAGAAATAAAAAGACACGGTATAATTAAGAATAGTATCACCCCAAGGTAATAGTAGAAGTAAACAGATTTTTTTTAGTGGAAGATTGAAAAGGAAGATGGCAGAAATAATAATTAGGAAAATATCAAGGATTAGAATGGGATTAAGCATTTTCATAATCTTTTGGATGTATGAACTAAGAAAGAAAGTATAGGAATGGTGAGAATAATGGAACGGAAGAGCTTAAATTATAATGGAAACATCAGACAGAGTAATTGAGGAAGATCACCGTATTTATTGATAGAGATCTTCATTTTTCTTATTCGCCAAATAATCAAATCTTTTAAACTTCGAATATTTTCTTTAAATCCCTTGAATTTCGGAATTCAACCAAGGCAACGTCATAAGTTAAAACGAAACTTCATTTATTCATTTTACTCTTTTGTGATAGCTTCATTCGTGCTCTTCGAATAATCGAATTATTTTATCTGTATTACTCAATAATGATAAAACACTATTTATCAACTCATATTCGTCAGGAAAACATATTTATTGTTAGCCATGACGACCTCACTCAAATTTCAGGACGAGATTTCTTTAACGGGTAAGTACTGTGATGACCCAGGGATTTTCGACCAAATTTAAACTTGAATCTTATATGATTTTGACACGATAAGTAAAGTCTGTATTGTTGAAGTCTCAAAACCTTTGAACTGTGTTCATGTATACATTTGACCTTCGACTATTCCCGACGATTCACGAACAACTATTTGTAAATATATATATATATATATATATATATATATATATATATATATATATATATATATATATATATATATATATATATATATTTAAATATATGAATATATATAGATATAATTATATTTGAATTTGAATCATAATTTGAAATAAAATACGATGTAATGAGAAATTTTATTAAATACAAATATATATATATATATATATATATATATATATATATATATATATATATATGTATATGTATATATACATGAATATAAATTTTAAATATATAAGATTAAATATTAGATCTATTTGAAATTATATATATATATATATATATATATATATATATATATATATATATATATATATATATTTAATATATTTAATTATATAATAAAACCTGATCTCAAAATGTATTTGTATAGTATGTTGAATATAATTAATTTCGAGCTTAATTTGTCAAAGTTTGTATTACTTAGTTGACTTGTCGTTAGCGTTCATATCGATTTAACATGAGTTTATGATATGTTAAAATAAAAGTTGGAGTGTAAATTGATTACGAAGATTCTAGATTTATTAGAAATATTTTTACCTTTTTAAGTTTAAATATTAGTACTCCATACATATAAATTGGAACGGAAAATAAATAATTTTTGAACCTTTTTATCAGGTTTCAAACAGGTAATGAGTGAAATAAATAAATTTGTTTAATCTAAAAATTTGAGTTTTTTTAGAACTCTTTTATACGTTAACCGTTTAGCAATGGACACGATATACCTATCCTCGATCAACTGTCGGCAGATGAAAATCCTTTTGCGTACTGTGTAATGCTTTTCATTCACATGTTAATGATTTATTATTATTTTATTATTATTATTATTATTATTAATTATTAATTATTAATATTAAATGTTATATATATAACACATAATATATCTATATATATATATATATATATATATATATATATATATATATATATATATATATATATATATATATATATATATATATATATATATATATATATATATATATATATATATGTAATATATGTTTATGTATATGGTAAGATAGGAGGAGGCAGACTGTCGATGTCACACCCCCAGTTAGGGCCTGGGTGAAATGTGACTTAATATCAAATCAACCAACATATTATAATATACGAGAACAATACTAAATGATAAAACAAACTTTATTGAGCACGCAGCGGAAAATGAAACGTAGTTACAATGATAGGAATAACAATAATGGAAATGTTCACATGCAGAAGTAATAAATGCGATATCTCTTGATCCTATGTCCAAGTAGCATCACATAAGCAGTAAGTATAAGAGCTTGAATCAAACAGCACCTGAGACAAAACATGCTAAAGTGTCAACCAAAAGGTTGAGTGAAGTTCATAGGTTTAACAAATAAGTTTGACCATTTGTTTCAGACCACAAGATTTAATTTGTAAGGTTGATCTCCCGCAGGATCAAAAAGTTATGCCAGTGCGTGATATTTAGACTAAACGTTCAAGTTTGCCCCATGACAAGTTGTGTCTGTCCTTGTCGGTTTAAATTTCATTATCAAGTAATACAAAGACTGAGTCAAATGTATCGGGGACGTTACTCCCGATAGGCCTACCCCCAATAAATAAGCATGCCGCAGCACTTAAAAATATCACTGTAGGGACTTAGTCGGACATAGCCGGGTATAGCATAGTTTTAGCAGTTGGTACTTGTGTCTAAATTGTAAATAGTAAAAGCAGCATGTGTCTCACCCCAAATAAATTAAATAAGTTTGCTAGCAATAAAGAGTGGGGCTATGAATTCACCTTAGTAAGTAGAGAGAGAGTTATTCCTCAGAATAGAGAGTTGAACGAGTGAGCAGGAAAGTCAACCTATTGACATTTAAGAGTAGTTAAGTGTTTTGCCCATGTTTAAGTTTAAGTATGTGTTTAAGTATAGTTTGTTTTACTAAGTTTCTATTCCTAGTAAGTTACTATTTTTATAAAGTTTCTATTTTTAGAAAGTTTCTTATTTTACTAAGTTTCTATGACTAGAGAGTTTCTACTTTTATGAGTGTTTCCATTTTAGGATACTTGCCGTATTAGATAAGCTTCCAATCACCCCTTTCCCTTCGAATGGCTAATTTAGATCTAGGGGCTTGAGCCATAGGACCCTTTAAATCGGAAGTCCAAACCCTCTGCCTAGAATCTCGTAGAAACCATTCGTCAAGAAAGTTCGAAGATCTATACATCTCTAATACATATCCCAAAATGTTTGTGTGCTACAATATAAGTAGTAGGTTATAGGTGCTAGTAATAGTAATAGTATATACATGTTAAGTACTAGTATAAGTAGTATTAGGGTTTAAGGTTTTAATATGTATATGTATATATAAAAATATATATATATTTTTTTTTACATGTATATATGTATATATAAATCTAGGTGTGTTTATGGATAACAAGTTTATAATATGAATATGAATTAACAAAGATTAAAGTTTATGTAAATAGTTTAGGGTTTATGTTATACCTTTGAAGATTCAAGATAATTAACAAAGAAAAGATGAACACGATGAAGATGGAAGATCAAAGCCTTGAAAATCTTGAAGAACTCCTTGAAGATTCTTGAAGAACACGAAGAACAAGCTTGAAGATCCGAATACCACAAGAGAGGGAGAGGGAGAGATTGTTTTTGAGAGAGGATTTTGGTGTGATTTGTGAATGAGAAACTAGGAGTTTATATAGTGCAAGTATTAGAGTGTTAGTCAACATAAGGATGTTCTAATTAATGATTTTATTTTATTTTATAATTTTTAGTCAACAATAGGTGGTACTAGTTTATATATATATTATTTTAATTTTTAGTCAACATAAGGATGTAATTGTTTAAGATTCTTTAGTCTCATTATTATTACTATTATTACTATTATTATTTTTTACATTTACTACATGATAAGTATTATTTTCTTTTTACTAATTCATGACTTGTATATATTTAGTTCTCAATTGTTTTATTATTTATATAAATATCAATTTTTATTTATTACTTATAGGTTATCAGTTATAATATTACATAAATGCATAAATTTTAATTAGCAGTGAGTGTCGACTAACAGTTTATTATTTTCATCTTTTATTAACTTGTCAATTATTGCACAAAGTTAATTAATATGTTTTCTAACTCTTAATACTTAACAATTGTTGATTAAAGTTTAATCATTAAGTTTTGATTATATTGTTTGGGCATTTAATATTGGAAAAATATAGAATGGAAAAATGAGGGTCGTTATAGTACCTCCCCGTTATTGAAAACTTCGTCCCGAAGTTTTTAGGTAGTTTTCTCGTTTGCATCAGCAGTTGAGAAGAGATGGGGATATTTCCGTTTCATATGGTCTTTGCGTTCCCAGGTATATTCGGGGCCTCTACGCGAATTCCACCGGACTTTAACGATAGGTATATTGCTTTTACGCGTTTGTTTGACCTCTCCTTCCATGATTTCTATAGGTTCTTCAACGAAGTGCATTTGCTCATCAATGCGGACATCATCCAGAGGAATAACGAGTGTGTCATCGGCAAGACACCGTTTAAGATTTGAGACATGAAACACATCATGTACTTGACTAAGTTCGGTTGGCAGTTCTAATCGGTATGCCACGGGACCGACTCTTTAATTGATTGTGAATGGTCCAACATATCGTGGACTGAGTTTACTTCGCTTACCGAAGCGGACAACACCTTTCCAAGGGGATACTTTCAACATGACTTTATCTCCAACTTGGTATTCGATGTCTTTTCGTTTCTTATTGGCATAGCTTTTCTGTCGGCTACGGGCAGTTTCTAAACGTTGCTTGATTTGAACGATCTTTTCGGTAGTTTCGTGAATAATTTCAGGACCAGTTAAATGTCTGTCCTCAAGTTCATCCCAACACAAAGGAGATCTACACTTCCGTCCATATAAAGCTTCAAAAGGTGCAGCCTTAATGCTGGAGTGATAACTGTTATTATAAGAAAATTCAACCAAAGGTAGATGTCTATCCCATCCTTTGCCGAAATCGATTGCACAAGCACGTAGCATATCCTCCATAGTTTGAATGGTTCGTTCACTTTGACCATCGGTTTGCGGATGATAAGCTGTACTCATGTCGAGTTGAGTTCCAAGAGCAGATTGTAAAGTTTTCCAAAATCTAGAAACAAATCGACTATCGCGATCAGAAATGATCGAGATAGGAACACCATGACGTGAGACGATTTCTTTAATATAAAGCTGTGCTAATCTCTCCATCTTGTCGGTTTCCTTGATTGGTATGAAATGTGCAGATTTAGTAAGACGATCAACTACGACCCAAATAGTATCGTTACCGTTCGAAGTCTTAGGTAACTTAGTAACGAAGTCCATAGTGATACCTTCCCACTTCCACTGCGGAATGTCGGGTTGTGTCAACAGACCAGAAGGCTTTTGATGTTCGGCCTTGACTTTCAAACAAGTGAGACACTTACTAACATAAGTAGCAATATCGGCTTTCATGTTAGGCCACCAGTAGAATTCCTTCACATCGTGATACATCTTACTGGAACCGGGATGGATAGAATATCTAGTCTTATGTGCTTCATCCAAGACTAGTTCGCGAAGATTACCAAAACGAGGAACCCAGATTCTATTGCCAAAGTACCGTGTACCATTAGCTTTCACTTGAAGTTGGTTCTCAAAACCAATAGGTCCTTCACCTTCGATAAGTGTCGGTCTAATAGCTTCCAATTGAGCTTCACAGATTTGTGAAATAAGATTCGATTTGATTTTTAGGTTTAAAGCACGAACACGTTTAATATCGTCTTTTCGACTAAGGGCATCGGCAACTACATTCGCCTTGCCAGGATGATATTTCAGCTCACAATAATAATCGTTCAATGTCTCGAGCCATCGACTTTGCCTCATATTCAGCTGTTTTTGATCAAAGATGTGTCGAAGACTTTTATGGTCAGTGTACACCGTAAAGTGATTACCATAGAGATAATGTCTCCATATCTTTAATGCAAATACCACGGCACCTAACTCTAGGTCATGTGTGGTATAGTTTACTTCATGTTTCTTCAACTGTCTAGATGCATAGGCGATAACCTTCTCTCGTTGCATTAAAACACAACCAAAGCCATGCTTTGAGGCATCGCAGTAAACAACAAAGTCGTCGGTACCTTCAGGTAAAGAAAGAATCGGGGCTGTGGTCAACTTCTCCTTCAGAATCTTGAAAGCAGATTCCTGTTCTTCGGACCACTCAAATTTCTTCCCTTTTTGAGTCAGCTTTGTAAGAGGTTTGGCAATGAGAGAAAAATCTTTTATAAACCTTCGATAGTAACCGGCAAGTCCCAAAAATTGACGAATATGCTTTGCAGTCTTTGGTATCTCCCAGTTCTGAATAGCAGTAATCTTAGCTGGATCGACATGTATTCCGTTTCTATCAACAACATGTCCGAGAAATTGTACGGTTTTGAGCCAAAACTCGCACTTAGAAAATTTAGCATAAAGTTGTTCCTTTCGTAAGAGTTCAAGAATCATGCGCAAATGTTGCTCATGCTCTTTCTCATTCTTCGAATAGATCAAGATGTCGTCAATGAATACGATGACAAATTTGTCAAGATACGGTTTACAAACACGATTCATGAGGTCCATGAACACGGCAGGAGCATTAGTTAAACCAAAAGGCATGACACAGAATTCATAGTGCCCATAACGAGTGCGAAAAGCAGTCTTAGGAATATCGGATTCCTTGACCTTGAGTTGGTGATAACCGGATCTTAAATCAATCTTTGAATAAACACTTGACCCTTGAAGTTGGTCAAATAGATCATCAATACGTGGCAACGGATAACGGTTCTTGATAGTAAGCTTGTTAAGTTCACGGTAATCAATGCACATCCTTAATGTACCATCCTTCTTTTTAACAAACAGAATAGGAGCTCCCCAAGGGGACGAGCTTGGACGAATGAAACCTTTATCCAATAGTTCTTGGAGTTGGTTGGATAATTCCTTCATTTCGGAAGGTGCTAAACGGTATGGTGCTTTAGCAACAGGAGCAGCACCAGGAGTTAAATCAATTTGGAATTCAACTTGTCGAGGAGGTGGAATACCCGGAAGATCTTCGGGAAACACATCGGGAAAGTCTTTAACTACTGGTACATCTTCAATTCGCTTCTCTTTCGATTCAATCAGATTAACGTGGGCTAGAATAGCTGGATAACCTTTCATAAGGTATTTGCGGGTTTTAATACAGGAGATAATATTGAGATTGGAACCACTCTTTTCACCTTGGATAATAAGAGTCTCTCCATTTCCTAATGGAACATGAACGGTTTTATCGTAACACATGATCGCAGCTCTTAATGGACGTAACCAATCCATTCCAACTATGACATCGAAACTTCCTAGCTCGACCGGCAAAAGGTCTATCTTAAATTCTTTGCTGGCTAAGATTAGGTTGCAGTTTTTATAAATTTTATCAACTTTCATGATCTTTCCATTGGCTACTTCTACTAATCGTTTAGTTTCTAAGGGTTGAGGCTTTTCAGTAAATAGGGTACAAAATTCATTAGATACGTAACTTCGGTCGGCACCAGTATCGAATAAAATAGTTGCGTAGCAATTATTGACGAGATACGTACCCGTGATGACCTCATCTTCATCTCGGGCTTCAGCAGCAGTAATAACAAATGCACGACCCTTTGCAGCAGTAGTATTGGCTCCAGTAGCAGGATTATCTCTCTTCTTAGGGCAATTTGGACTAATGTGTCCCTTTTCCCCACAAGTATAACAAGTAGGAGGAGCTTTGGCAGGAACAATAGATTTATTCTTTGGAGGAGTCCTACACGTCTTAGCTACGTGTCCCACTTTCTTACACAACGAACAAGTGGCAGTGCACTGCCCCGGGTGATGCCTTTCACAACGAACACAAAAAGGATAAGTGCCCTTATAATTCGTACTTGTACTATCCATAAGCTTTTTACTAACATTCTGATTTGAACCTTGAGACGGCTCAAACTTCCTCTTACCATCATTACCCTTGGTTTCAACTTGCTTATTGGCCGACGCCCTTCTTCTCTTGGCCAACATGAGATTTTGTGCCATGAGAATCACAGCATCCAAAGTAACCTTCTCAGCAGCAATAACATTCCCTTGAACATCCTCGGGAAGACCTTCAATATACCGCTCAATTCTTCTAGCTTCAGTAGGAAACATTTCAGGACATAGAGTAGAAAGCTCCAGATAACGATTGGTATAATTCTCAATGTCAGTACCCTTGACCCTGAGTTCCCAGAACTCAGCTTCAAGCTTATGAACTTGACTCCTTGGGCAGAATTTGTTGACCATCATACTTTTGAGTTCGTCCCATGGAATTGCATTAGCATTATCAATTCCTACGGACTTGGCATAAGCAGTCCACCAAGTTAAAGCATTACCACCCAACGAGCTAGTGGCATACTTTACTCGATCATCATCACCACAGTTGCAAATACGGAAAATAGATTCCATCTTTTCGAACCAACGAACTAGTTCGACAGCTTCTTCGTTTCCCTTAAAAGCGGGAGGGTGACAGTTTGTAAAGTCCTTGTAGGAACAAGGTTTTGGTTGAGTATTAGCATGATTAGCTTGGGCGTTGCCTTGGGCAGCAGCGAGTAACTGTTGGAATTGCTCAGTAGTTAACACAACGTTGTTAACGGTAGGTGCAGCTGAACGAACCATGATGTCACTACATAAAAGTGAACATATGTTTGATAAGTTTAACAAGTTATAAGTTTGAGTAATCACAAGTATGAATAAACTAAAGTATTGATATCGCATGATATTAATAAAACACTTTATATTATTAGAACGAGGCATTAAATAAGCCTTTATTACACGATTCGGAAATAGAAATTGTTTAAGGCACAGCCTTTACATAGATGGAAAATAGGAAAAATAACTAGGAAATATTAAGATTGAAGTAGTCTTCATATTTCGTCTCCAACCTTCTTCATAAACTCCTCAACTTTCTCATTTTTCGACTTTTGTTTCTCATAGAGATACTCGAAGTTGTCATAAAGGTTGGTAACACGACTGTTTAAGGCATTAGTGTTGTACTCTCTTATGGCAAGTTGTTCGTCGACTCGACCTTTCTCCATTTTCATTCGGACATCAACATCCTCCTTGAGGTAAGCAAGTGATTGCTTTCCCCAGCGAGTGTTTCGTTCTTCCTCGCACTTTAGCATCAGCAACTCCTTTCTTAGCTCGACGTTTTCTTTCATAAGTTTCTTCATTCGACGATCCACTCTTTCCATGTGGCGAAGTAGACCTCCAATGTTTCTCTCGGTATCGTTTCGTAATCTCATGATTTCATACTTAGGACCATCATAAAAAGGAGATCGGGCTCTCTTCCTTGATGGACCAACTTCTTCATGCCGTTTTCCCTTATCTTGGGTTCTCGGAGTTGGGTAGTATTGAGGAGACCCATGTGAATCTAAAATAGTATTCGGGCTATAATTCAGTGGTGGTGAAGTAGGACTATAAAGAGGACTTCGAACTGGTCTCGAAGTTGAAGAGTGTCCAACACCTACTTCGGTGGTAGGGTTGTGAGTTGCTTTGTTGGACTTGTTAACGCTTGAGCTTGACATCCTATCATTAGGAAAGAGACCTTGATTAGAATCTTTGAGTCAAGTTTATTAAAGCATAATTGTTAAGATTATACGACAATCCTAAGTGCTTTAAGTCCAAGGCAGGAAAGGTTATAGTTTCCTAGATTGCTAAGGCACCCTAGCTAACAAGTAAGGCACACATAAAAATGCAATCCTGGTTCTCTATAACAGCCTGGTTTGCTCTGATACCAATCTGTCACACCCCCAGTTAGGGCCTGGGTGAAATGTGACTTAATATCAAATCAACCAACATATTATAATATACGAGAACAATACTAAATGATAAAACAAACTTTATTGAGCACGCAGCGGAAAATGAAACGTAGTTACAATGATAGGAATAACAATAATGGAAATGTTCACATGCAGAAGTAATAAATGCGATATCTCTTGATCCTATGTCCAAGTAGCATCACATAAGCAGTAAGTATAAGAGCTTGAATCAAACAGCACCTGAGACAAAACATGCTAAAGTGTCAACCAAAAGGTTGAGTGAAGTTCATAGGTTTAACAAATAAGTTTGACCGTTTGTTTCAGACCACAAGATTTAATTTGTAAGGTTGATCTCCCGCAGGATCAAAAAGTTATGCCAGTGCGTGATATTTAGACTAAACGTTCAAGTTTGCCCCATGACAAGTTGTGTCTGTCCTTGTCGGTTTAAATTTCATTATCAAGTAATACAAAGACTGAGTCAAATGTATCGGGGACGTTACTCCCGATAGGCCTACCCCCAATAAATAAGCATGCCGCAGCACTTAAAAATATCACTGTAGGGACTTAGTCGGACATAGCCGGGTATAGCATAGTTTTAGCAGTTGGTACTTGTGTCTAAATTGTAAATAGTAAAAGCAGCATGTGTCTCACCCCAAATAAATTAAATAAGTTTGCTAGCAATAAAGAGTGGGGCTATGAATTCACCTTAGTAAGTAGAGAGAGAGTTATTCCTCAGAATAGAGAGTTGAACGAGTGAGCAGGAAAGTCAACCTATTGACATTTAAGAGTAGTTAAGTGTTTTGCCCATGTTTAAGTTTAAGTATGTGTTTAAGTATAGTTTGTTTTACTAAGTTTCTATTCCTAGTAAGTTACTATTTTTATAAAGTTTCTATTTTTAGAAAGTTTCTTATTTTACTAAGTTTCTATGACTAGAGAGTTTCTACTTTTATGAGTGTTTCCATTTTAGGATACTTGCCGTATTAGATAAGCTTCCAATCACCCCTTTCCCTTCGAATGGCTAATTTAGATCTAGGGGCTTGAGCCATAGGACCCTTTAAATCGGAAGTCCAAACCCTCTGCCTAGAATCTCGTAGAAACCATTCGTCAAGAAAGTTCGAAGATCTATACATCTCTAATACATATCCCAAAATGTTTGTGTGCTACAATATAAGTAGTAGGTTATAGGTGCTAGTAATAGTAATAGTATATACATGTTAAGTACTAGTATAAGTAGTATTAGGGTTTAAGGTTTTAATATGTATATGTATATATAAAAATATATATATATTTTTTTTTACATGTATATATGTATATATAAATCTAGGTGTGTTTATGGATAACAAGTTTATAATATGAATATGAATTAACAAAGATTAAAGTTTATGTAAATAGTTTAGGGTTTATGTTATACCTTTGAAGATTCAAGATAATTAACAAAGAAAAGATGAACACGATGAAGATGGAAGATCAAAGCCTTGAAAATCTTGAAGAACTCCTTGAAGATTCTTGAAGAACACGAAGAACAAGCTTGAAGATCCGAATACCACAAGAGAGGGAGAGGGAGAGATTGTTTTTGAGAGAGGATTTTGGTGTGATTTGTGAATGAGAAACTAGGAGTTTATATAGTGCAAGTATTAGAGTGTTAGTCAACATAAGGATGTTCTAATTAATGATTTTATTTTATTTTATAATTTTTAGTCAACAATAGGTGGTACTAGTTTATATATGTATTATTTTAATTTTTAGTCAACATAAGGATGTAATTGTTTAAGATTCTTTAGTCTCATTATTATTACTATTATTACTATTATTATTTTTTACATTTACTACATGATAAGTATTATTTTCTTTTTACTAATTCATGACTTGTATATATTTAGTTCTCAATTGTTTTATTATTTATATAAATATCAATTTTTATTTATTACTTATAGGTTATCAGTTATAATATTACATAAATGCATAAATTTTAATTAGCAGTGAGTGTCGACTAACAGTTTATTATTTTCATCTTTTATTAACTTGTCAATTATTGCACAAAGTTAATTAATATGTTTTCTAACTCTTAATACTTAACAATTGTTGATTAAAGTTTAATCATTAAGTTTTGATTATATTGTTTGGGCATTTAATATTGGAAAAATATAGAATGGAAAAATGAGGGTCGTTATAGTCGACCACCGGCCGCCACCTCCATCTAATACCACCACCACTCACCACTACGATTCTCCACCGGAAACCTCTCACGGCCACCACTCAACACCACATTCAACATTCACCCTCTCTTTTCTCCTCCGTGACACCATCAATTCACCACCGATATTCACTCACGATTCTATCCATTAACCTTCATCACCGTTCTACAGTCGTCACCCACAACCGCCCCACCTCCGTAAACCACCATCACTCGTCACCCTTTTTCTGCAATTTTTTTTTATTTTTTTTTAGTTTTCACTCGATCCAGGTTACTAAAATTACTCGGATACTGTTTCTGTTTTAAGGATAACGATGATACCGTGAGGTGATACATGCGAACGTGATGTTTGATGATGATAGAAGACGATGACGGTGATGGCAAGGACATGATGATGATGACTACGATATGATAACGTGGTGGGAGGTACACGAAGATGATGATGATGATTAGAATGATGATTCAATGATCATGATAATAAGTTGATCAGGTTATATGTGGTGATGACGGGTGAAAGAGACGATGAATAGTGAAACGAGTATTATGGTGAAAATTCGGTTTCATGGTGGAATAATGATCCGAATAATGAAATCATGATGCATAATGATATTGATGATGTCGTAATGATGAGGAATGGGATATGATGATCATTCAGTGGTGAGGATGATGATCGCGAATAATGAAGGTGATGATGATGATGATACCGAGATATAAAGATGATGATGATGCTGAGATATAAAGATGATGATGTAGCTGAAATATGATGATGATGATGATACGGGATGATGAACGATGATAATGTTGAAGGTGATGAATAGTAATGGGTCACTATGAAATCATGATTTTATGTCGATGATGATGATTATACCGAGATATGATGATGATGATGATGATGCCGAGAGATGATGATGATGCTGAGACATGATGATGATGATGATGATGCCGAGAGATGATGATGATGATGCTGAGACATGATGATGATGATGATGCCGTGGTGTATGTGTTAATAATGATAATAAAACATGGAAATGATAATGATAATGGTATACCTTTTATCATTATTATTATTATGATTTTTATTATTATTATTATTTTATCATAACTATTATTAATATTTTTTTTTATTTTTTTTTATGATTATGAATTGAGTATGATGATGACGATAATGAAGATCATGATGATCATGGACGATGGTGATGATGAATGACGATTATGATCGATGACGTTTAGGAGGGTATAACTCTCATTATTAATGTTCTATTATTGTTTATTGTTATTAGTATTATTCCTATTAATTTTATTATTGTTATTATTAAGATTATTATTAAAAGGTATTATTATTATTAGTATTATGAATTATGATAAGAGTTATTGTAAGGATTATAATTATAGTATATATACATATAAATTATGAATACAAATATGAAAATGAGTAAAACTATAATTAAGTGATGATCCAAATTAGATATTATCACTATTATTATTATTAGAAGTATTATTATTAGTAAAATCATTATTAACATCATTATTAGTAAAAGTATTGTTATTATAGACATTATAGTTTTATTATTACTAATATTGTATGTTATTATTATTTTTATTACTAAAAAATATTAAAAATTATCATTTCAGTAAAGTTATCATTGTTATTATTATTATTATTATTATTATTATTATTATTATTATTATTATTATTATTATTCAAGGAATTATTTAAATTATCATTTTTCTATCATTATTATTAAAAGTATCATTTTTATTATTATTATTATCATAACTATTATTATTATTATTATTATTATTATTATTATTATTATTATTATTATTATTATTATTATTATTATTATTATTATTATTATTATTATTATTATAGAATGAAACACCTTTTATCTACTATTATCAATATTATTTTATCGAATAACTATTAATTATATAAAATCATATTTACTACATATAATGTAACTATATTAATACTTTTTACAATAAATATTAATAAATGTAACTAATTAGGTTATTAATGAAAAACATAATTAAAGTAACAATTGTTCGATTACCATTATATGTGTTAATATATATATATATATATATATATATATATATATATATATATATATATATATATATATATATATATATATATAAATGATATAGGTTCGTGAATCCGAGGCCAACCCTTCATTGTTCAATATAGTCATATGTATTTTTACTACAAAATACATTAGGTGAGTTTCATTTGCTCCCTTTTTACTCATTACATTTTTGGGCTGAGAATACATGCAAATGCTTTATTAACTGTTTTACAATAATTATATGCGTGAGTTTCATTACTCCCTTTTTAAATAGTTTTGCAATATATATATTTTTGGGACTGAGAATACATGCGCTGCTTTTATAAATGTTTTACGGAATAGACACAAGTAATTAAAACTACATTATATGGTTGAATGATCGAAATCGAATATGCCCCTTTTTATTAAGTCTGTAATCTAAGAATTAGGGAACAGACACCCTAATTGACGCGAACTCTAAAGATAGATCTATCTGGCCCAACAAGCCCCATCCAAAGTACCAGATGCTTTAGTACTTCGAAATTTATATCATGTCCGAAGGAGGATCCCGGAATGATGGGATATTCTTATATGCATATTGTGAATGTCAGTTACCAGGTGTTCAATCCATATGAATGATATTTTTGTCTCTATGCATGGGACGTATATTTATGAGAACTGGAAATGAAATTCTTGTTGTCTATTAAAATGATGGAAATGATATTTATGTTAAACTAATGAACTCACCAACCTTTTGGTTGACACTTGAAAGCATGTTTAGTCTCAGGTACGAAAGAAATCTTCCGCTGTGCAATTGCTCATTTTAAATATATTATTTGGAGTCATTCATGACATATTTCAAAAGACGTTGCATTCGAGTCGTTGAGTTTATCAAGATTATTATTAAGTCAATTATAGTTAGATATATTATGAAATGGTATGCATGCCGTCAACTTTTGATGTAATGAAAGATTATCTTTTCAAAAACGAATGCAATGTTTGTAAAATGTATCATATAGAGGTCAAGTACCTCGCGATGTAATCAACTGTTGTGAATCGTTTATAATCAATATGGACTTCGTCTGGATGGATTAGGACGGGTCTTCACACCTTCGGCGCACTACTAAATTGGCATTGATTAGTTACCATGTGTAGGATTTGTCCTTTGATTTCATAATCTGGCGCATTAATGTCTGGTTGAGTAATTGCATGACCTTGGCCAGTGCGTTTAGCTCTCATTCGGTCTTCCATACTTAGAGGTTCCAGATTTTCCATAATTGAATTTGTTGAATCTGAATCACTAAAGGATTCTAACTTAATGGTTTCATCCTCGACAATTTCTGGATGAGTGATTTGTGGTTCATGAGGAATGATTATTGGTTCAGGATCTCTGAATTGTCCCTGAATATCCTCCAGATTCTCAATTGTGAGGTCGGGTTCAAAAAATGGATTATAGGAAATTTGAATTGGAGTACTTGGTCGACTAGATGACGATTCTAAAGAAAAATCAACTGTGACAATATTGGCTAGATGTCTTGATCGAGTTACAGGTGGTGAATGTATAAAAGGTGGTGAACGTTTTGCTCGGTGCATTCACTGAATATCCTATTAGTTATAAAAGATAAAAATTATATAAGTTATCAAATTAATAGACTTTTCTGATTTTGCCCACGTTTCGAATAGCCAATAGATGCAGCAGGTAGCCAGGACCCTTTAAATCGAAAGCCCACAACTCGCCACTAACAAATCCAACTATTACTACGGACCAGAAAATTTTGGATGTCTATCAATTTAACCACTTAAAATAATTTTTCGTTTTGAAATTTTAGAGAAGAAATAGAAAATTCTATGTCCTAAAAACTAGAGTTTCGAGAAATAAGAAAGAAAAAGAGCGCGTCGAAAAATGTCGAAAAATAAAAGGTCGAAAAATAAAAATAAGAAAGAAAAACGTCGAAACTTAAAATTCTAAAAATTAAAAATTAAAACTTGCGTCTAAAGGTAGTAAAGCTTAAAAGGAATTCTATATCCAAAACAGTAATAACTTAAAAAGTACTAAAATCTTAAAACGGCGTCGCAAAATTCTAAAGCACCTAAATCTTAGTCTAAAGAGAAAGTACTTAAGGGATTTTACGGCAAAGCCTAAAAATCTAGAAATAAAAATAACTACGGCAAAAATTATATATTAAAACTAGTTACGAGCGAAAAATATAAATATTACGAATTAACGATTAAAAAGATACAATTTATAAAAAGATATAAAAAGTAATAAAATTACTTATTTTTATAAAAATATTATTTTTATATTATTATTTTATAAAAGTAATAAGTTTATATATTTAATAAAGCTAATTAAAACTAAAAATACAAAAATAATAAAACTAAAACTAATTAATTAAATAATTAAATAATTAACCCTAAATAGGGTTTATAATAATAATAATTAAATTATACTCCTTAATTAATGCAGTACCAGGTTCAGACCAGACGTGTCAGACAACCTCATGCGATCGCATGAGATTTACGTCTCTGGGCCATGCGATCGCATGGTTCTTGGATCCGGGCCAGAAGTCTGGGCTGCAACAGTGTCAAGCCCGTATACTTTTTTACTTTTTTTTCTGTTTTATAATTATATAAAGTATTTATATAAATTAAATAAAAACTTATATTTTTACAAACTAAAATAGAAATAGAAATATTTTATAATTTTATATATTTTAAACAAACTCTTAATATATATATATATATATATATATATATATATATATATATATATATATATATATATATATATATTTGTTTTTCTTTTTATATTTTTATATTTTTAATATTTAAAATGTATTTTTTTATAGCGTTTCGCTTTCGGTGTTTAAGAGTTCCCCGGCTGCGGCGCCAAAAATACTTGATGTGCGTAGAGGTGTATATGAAATACCTATATTTTTACCGCGAAATACTATTAAATATGATACAATTTTACACAAGTTATTTATTTATTTATAGAGTGGAAATACCTAAACCTTGCTACAACACTTATAGGCAGTGTACCTAATCGTACAGTAGTGTAGTTTTTAGTAAGTCCGGTTCGTTCCACATGGAGCTAGCCAAGTTTAACGCTATATTTTTAAAACTATATTTGTATAAATATAAATATATATAAGTAGTATTATTATTAATAAAGGGGGTTTTTACCGTTTAATGACCGGTTTATCGATTTTAAAACTTTAGTCGCAGTTAAAACATAATGTAAAATATAAAAAATAAAAAATAACTTAATTTAAAGCGTAAAGTAAATAACAATAAATTAAAGTGCGATAAATAAGAGTCCAATTAAATAAAATGACAGTAAATAAAACTGTGATAAAATATGAAATAAAGGAATTATGCTTATTTAAACTTCCATAATCATGATGTTTGACGTGTTGATTTTAGTTTATTACCATGGGTTAATTGTCCTTTGTCCTGGATTATTCGATATGTCCATCTGGTTTTTTTCCATAACAGTCCATCAGTCATAAATATAAAGTGCGAATATCCTCGTCAAATTATTCTTATATCTGAAGTCAAATATTCCAACTAATTGGGGACTTAAACTATAATTACACCAATTTTCCTTGTATGTAATTCACCACTGTTTTAATAATTCCATTAACTATTAATCCATTCCCGTGTCCGGTTAAATGAATGATTATTAGTACTTATAAATATCCCGCCCATCGTGTCCGATCGAGTGTATGTGGTTATTTATAGGTACGTCCAATTGTAATTTTTATATTAAATTAACGAACTATCATTCAATTAAACAAATATAAAAATCATTAATAGCCCATAGTCTAATTTTCACAAGTGTCGTTCTTTTGTCCAAACCCCAATTACCCAATCTTAATATTTAGCCCAACATCACGATTACTTCGGCTTAAATAAGAATAATAATAACTTAGCTACGAGACATTAATTTAAAAAGGTTGAACATAACTTACAATGATTAATAATAGCGTAGCGTTACACGGACAGAATTTCGACTTACACACTTACAACATTCGCTAACATACCCTTATTATTATTAAATTAAAATTAAAATTAAAATTATAATATATATATATATATATATATATATATATATATATATATATATATATATATATATATATATATATATTACGTGAGAGATAGAGAGGATAGAAAAAGATGTGAATTTTTTGGCTAAAACACGCGAACTTTATAGGACCTGAGCTGATATTGTGCACCATGTGATCGCATGGTTTTTGGTCTTCCTGGCCATGCGATCGCTTGGCCTTCTTTTACAGCCTCACATGCTTTTGTTTTTTATTTGCCGACGGTTTTAATAAATAAATATAATATATATATATATATATATATATATATATATATATATATATATATATATAATTTTAAGAATTATTTATATATTATATTATATTTATGTGCATAGTTGACTTGTAATTTTTAGTCCGTTGCGTTGCGCGTTGAGAGTTGACTCTGGTCCCGGTTCCAAATTTTCGAACGTCCTTGCGTACAATTTAATATCTTGTACTTTGCGTTTTGCGGCTCGTACTCTTGCAATTTTTAGACGTTTCTCATCAATAATTTGAACCACTTTGATTGTACTTTGTACTTTTGAGCTTTTTGGTCGTTTGCGTCTTCAATTCGTCGAATCTGTCTTTTGTCTTCACCTTTTATTATTTAAACGAATATCACTTGTAAATAGAACAATTGCAACTAAAAGCATGTCTTTCTTGAGGGATAATGCTATGAAATATATGTTCGTTTTTAGCATTATCATTAACCAAGTCTATAAAGACTGTAACTTAAAACTAGCCAACCATAAGTTAGTAACTATTTTCACGGATGACATTTCGAGCTGCTCCAAGAGTGAGAAGGGACGTGAGCAACATTTGCAAATTCATTCTTGAGAAAAAGAACAACTCTACCCAAACTTTTCCAACGTGCAAGTTTTGGCTTAAAACCGACATGTTGTCGATCCAGCTAAGATTACTGCTGTCCTTAACACACTATATTAGAAGTCATCATTGATCACATATCCTGACCTTATGGAGTGACCTTGGAAAGGAAATATGAATTAGTGAAATATAATGACGGTGGCCAACATGATTATATTACGGTAATTTATAGAGATATTCCAATATCATGACGTATGGAATAGAAAGTGAATCAAAGAAAAACTCTCAAGCTATCTCTTCAAAACCAAATGCAAGGGCATGAAAAGAGAAAAATGATCATCTTGATATTTAGTAGATACGAAGAACTCATTCTAATCAAACTATATATCTATCTCATTCTCATTTAACAAACTTTCATGTATCATAAAAAGTTGTAGACAATCGAATCTTGAAATTCATTCATCCTAAATGGATATCTCCTGATCATTGATACATAATCATCACTTGTTATTACACTCTCGGTGTAAATTTTCATATGACTTTCAAAAACCTATGTCATTTGAACCCTCCAATGTCGCTATTACAAACATCATGTCCAATATTACATTATCTATGTCGAGATGATAAATATCTCATATGCATAATCTTCTGAAGAATGGAACCTCCATACATGTATCGTTTTAACTATCATAGTCAAGGAACTTCTGTACTCGTATATCTACTTATAATAGACTACTTGGCACCATGCAAGTAATGGTGCCATACTCAAACAATAATCGATCATTGTCAACTCGAAAACCAGAGGTGAAATACACTATCTCAAGTTGTGGCTTGAGCTAAACTCATCTGAAAAACTGCTGTAACAATTGAAATGATTCCATCATACTTTAACGTATCCTCCTCTCAGACCAATTAAGGCTGAATTCAAACAATCATTACATAGTTGAAAGTCACTGCTTTAGCATTTATTTATACTTGTCGCATAAGCATTTATTTATACTTGTCTATGCGACTGCCAGATTATTCATGCCGAGTTCTCGAACTCTCACTATCATTCGAACGATTCAAAGTTGCAAATCTTATTTGAAGTTCTTTCATACATAACTCTAAATCCGAGGGATTTACTCATTTGATGATAATCACATTATCATCCTTCTAACTTTAATGTTAACATTTCGAGTCCAAGGACTCATGCCCTGATAAAAGTCGATCCATTAGTTTTCACTACCTTGAAACAATTATTACACAATTATCCTCCGAAATTTTAAAATCTTCAATCAATTTTTCTCAAACAAATACACTCTTAAATACAAGTATCTTGTTTTCCAAAGATTTCTTACACGAGTCTTTATTTTCAAACTATCTCGGAATTTATAAAAAATGATTTTTCACTTATGTGATTTATAAAACCTTATACATAAACTTAACTTTACGTACTTTGACTAGTACATATCAAATTATACTTTCACTTCTACAAATTTCCACTTTTATTAAATCGAAATTACTTTCCAAAATTTTACGTAACCATAGTTGTACTATGAACATCATTTCGTCACCTCCTCTAAAATTACTTTCACTAATTATATAAACACTTTCGCATTTTTAGCAATTTACCTTTGTTTCATTAAATTAAACATTCTTTTAAACAACTCTTTTTCGTATTGTTCAAATTATTTCACATAAAATAGTACGTGTTGTACATAACTCAAGTTTTACCAATAGCTTCGCTTGGTTTATATTGTTATAACAAATGTCGCAACTTTTCAAAAATTACTTTGGTTTATTATTAAAACTTTCGTATTGCTCTCTAATGTGTTTGGATCACCTTTATTCTCATTCTCCGTGCAAGAACGAGACTTACCTCTTTACGTACTTCATCTCTTCCTTGCTATGTTATTCATTAAGAAGTTTCTACTTCCGGTATTTCATGGCCAAACCACGACGCTCTCATAAACATCAATACTACGATCTTTTGAACAAGAAAGTAAAGGTTCCTTCATGGTAGAAACAATACCTTATAATCAATGATTCACATTTATTCTCATCCACATTTAAACTCGTAAGTAAATAATAGACCGACTCGCCATTTGTGCGAAAACACTTTTCGTACTCTGAAGGAGTTACCTTAGACATTTATGAAGATACTTTAAACATTTCTTCCTTTTTGGTTTGCAACTAGATGTTATTCTAGTCAAGTTTTAATCTATGATTCGACATGAAACTGAAATCATAAATCTTAAAGCTACATTCTGAAACTATTTCTAAAGACAAGTTCTCATGTATACTGAACGATGTCTTATATTTAATCGCTCGTATTATCCTGAGATCAACGAACTCTCAACTAACATCTCATTTGTCTATTAGGAATCTCTTGAACACTAAAGGTATTATGGTTACCTTTCGAAACTTGAAGCTGGTACTATCTCTAACAAACACCAGCCATACATCAAACTACGTAACTGAAATCTTTACATACTCTACTCTATTTTATCTGCCCTACTATTGCGGCATAAACACTCAAGATCTTAACGAGCTCAATAATACATTTCATGCTGTTATAGCATCATCTTTCCTTTTAAAGAAAAACTAGTCAAACGACACTCTTGTTATTCCTTGGAAAATTCTCCGCATTTAATGCACTTGTAAACGACCTATTAAGGTTAAGGATCATGAGATCAAACATGTAAACAAAACAATATACTTATTATTAACACTCATTGGCCCCGACCGTACTCGGGAACGTGAAAATCAAACTCTATTGTTAAAGTCCGTTTGGATTCGCGTAGAAGCCCCTAACATACATGGGAACGCGAAGACTAAACGATATGGAAATATCCCCATCTCTTCTCAACTGTTGATGCAAACGAGAAATCTACTTAAAACTTCGGGACGAAGTTTATAATAACGGGGAAGTACTATAACGACCCTCATTTTTCCATTCTATATTTTTCCAATATTAAATGCCCAAACAATATAATTAAAACTTAATGATTAAACTTTAATCAACAATTGTTAAGTGTTAAGAGTTATAAAACATATTAATTAACTTTGTGCAATAATTGACAAGTTAATAAAAGATGAAAATAATAAACTATTAGTCGACACTCACTACTAATTAAAATTTATGCATTTATGTAATATTATAACTAATAACCTATAAATAATAAATAAAAAGTGACATTTATATAAATAATAAAACAATTGGGAACTAAATAAAAAATATATATATACAAGTCATGTATTAGTAAAAAGTAAATAATACTTATCATGTAGTAAATGTAAAAATAATATTAATAATAATAATAATAATAATAATAATAATAATAATAATAATAATAATAATAATAATAATAATAATAATAATAATAATAATAATAATAATAATAATAATAATAATGATGATGATAATAATAATAATGAGACTAAAGAATCTTAAATAATTACATCCTTATGTTGACTAAAAAATAATATAATATATATATATATATATATATATATATATATATATATATATATATATATATATATATATATATATATATTCTAGTACCACCTATTGTTGACTAAAAATTATAAAATAAAATAAAATCATTAATTAGAACATCCTTATGTTGACTAACACTCTAATACTTGCACTATATAAAAACCCTTAGACTCCTACTTTCTCATTCTCAAATCACACCAAAATCCTCTCTCAAAAACAACCTCTCCCTCTCCCTCTCTTGTGGTATTCGGAACTTTAAGCTTGTTCTTCATGTTCATCAAGATTTTCAAGCGTGTTCTTCATTATTTGGGTTATTTGATCTTCATCACCAAGTTTTCTTCTTGTTTCTTGTTAATCTTCATCATCATTAACAAGGTATGATCCAAAATCTTAAAACTTTTAAATCTTTCTTTCAATTCATGTTTACAATCATATTCGTGCATGATCTTAACATTCATATTATATAGATCCTCAAAATCTTAAACCCTAATCATTAAAACATTACTTTAATTAACTAACCCTAATTAATGAAACCCTAATACTACTTATACTATTAATTAACATGTATACACTATTACTATTACTAACACCTATAACCTACTACTTATATTATAACACATAAAAACATTTTGGGATATGTATTAGAGATGTATAGATCTTCGAACTTTCTTGACGAATGGTTTCTACGAAACTCTAGGCGAAAGGGCTTGGATTTCCAATTTAAAGGATCCTATAGCTCAAGCCCCTAGACTTGAAATGGCCATTCGAAGGGAAAGGGGTGATTGGAAGCTTATCTAATACGGCAAGTATCCTAAAATGGAAAACACTCTTAAAGTAGAAACTTACTAAGATAAGAAATCTACTAAAAGTGGAAACTTTCTAAAAATAGAAACTTACTAGGAAAGGAAACTTAGTAAAACGAACTATACTTACAACACTATCATACTTAAACATCTACTTAAACTTGGGTAAAAACACTTACTACTCTTAAATGTCAATAGGTTGACTTTTCTGCTCACTCATCCAACTTTCTATTCCGAGGAATAACTCTCTCTCTCTCTCTACTTACTAACGTGAATTCATAGCCCCACTCTTTATTGCTAGCAAACTTACTTACTTTTATTGGGGTGAGACACATGATGTTTTTACATTTTACAACTTAGACACAAGTACCAAAGTACTAAACTATGCTATACCCGGCTATGTCCGACTAAGTCCCTACAGTGATATTTTTAATTGCTCGTTGAATGCATGCTTAATTATTGAGGGTAGGCCTATCAGGAGTAACGTCCCCGATACATTTGACTAAGTCATTGTATTACTTAATAATGAAATTAAACCGACAAGTATAAACTAAAACTTGTCTTTGGGGCAAACTTGAACGTTTAGTCTAAATATCACGCATTGGCATAACTTTTGGATATACGAGATCTACTTTTTGATCCTGCAGGAGATCAACTTTATAAACTAAATTTTGTGGTCTAAAAATAACGATAACTACTTTTGTTAAACCTATGATTTCACTCAACCTTTTTGGTTGACACTTTAGCATGTTTGTCTCAGGTGCTGATTGATTCAAGCTTACTTACTTACTGCTTATGTGATGCTACTTGGACTTAGGAACAAGAGATATCGCATTTACTTTTCTTGCATTTGAAACATTTACTTTATTGTAATTTCAATTCTTGTAACGACATTTCATTTTCCGCTGCGTACTCTCAATAAAGTTTGATTTTATCATGTAGTATTGTTCTCGTATATTATAATATGTTGGTTTATTTGATATTAGTGACGTTTCTTCCAGACCCTATCTGGAGGACGTTACACGTTACCACCCGGGGAAGGCGAATGTGGTAGCCGACGCTTTGAGTAGAAAGGACAGAGAACCTATGCGGGTAAAAGCTATGAATATAATTATTCATACCAACCTTACTACTCAAATAAAGGAGGCGCAGCAAGGAGTTTTAAAAGAAGGAAATTTGAAGAATGAAATACCTAAAGGATCGGAAAAACATCTTAATATTCGGGAAGACAGAACCTGATATAGGGCTGAAAGAATTTGGGTACCAAAGTTTGCAGATGTGAGAGAAATGGTACTTAAGGAAGCACATAAAACCAGATATTCAATATACCCCGGAGCGGGGAAGATGTACAAAGATCTCAAGAAACACTTTTGGTGGCCGGGTATGAAAGCCGATATTGCTAAATACGTAGGAGAATGTTTGATGTGTTCTAAGGTCAAAGCTGAACATCAAAAACCATCAGGTCTACTTCAATAACCTGAAATCCCGGAATGGAAATGGGAAAACATTACCATGGATTTCATTACTAAATTGCCAAGGACTGCAAGTGGTTATGATACTATTTGGGTAATAGTCGATCGTCTCACCAAGTCAGCACACTTTCTGCCAATGAGAGAAGATGATAAAATGGAGAAGTTCGCGCGATTATATTTGAAGGAAGTTGTCTCCAGATATGGAATACCAATCTCTATTATCTCTGATAGGGATGGCAGATATGTTTCAAGGTTTTGGCAGACATTACAGCAAGCATTGAGAACTCGTCTAGATATGAGTACTGCCTATCATCCACAAACTGATGGGCAGAGCGAAAGGATGATACAAACGCTTGAAGACATGCTACGAGCATGTGTTATTGATTTTAGAAACAGTTGGGATCTACATCTACCTTTAGCAGAGTTTTCCTACAACAACAGTTACCACTCGAGTATTGAGATGGCACCGTTTGAGGCACTTTATGGTAGAAAGTGCAGATCTCCAATTTGTTGGAGTGAAGTGGGGGATAGACAAATTACGGGTCCAGAGATAATCCAAGAAACTACAGAGAAAATAATTCAAATTCAACAACGATTGAAAACAGCCCAAAGTCGACAAAAGAGCTACGCGGACAGTAAGAGAAAAGATATAGAATTTAAAATTGGAGAGATGGTCATGCTTAAGGTTTCACATTGGAAAGGTGTTGTTCGATTTGGTAAAACGGGGAAACTAAATCCAAGGTACATTGGGCCATTCAAGATTATAGATCGTGTTGGACCAGTAGCTTACCGACTTGACTTACCACCACAACTCGCCGGGGTACATAATACCTTTCATGTCTCGAATCTGAAGAAATTTTTTGCTAAAGAAGATCTCACTATTCCATTAGACGAAATCCAAATCAATGAAAAACTTCAATTCATCGAAGAACCCGTTGAAATAATGGATCGTGAGGTTAAAAGACTTAAGCAAAATAAAATACCAATTGTTAAGGTTCGATGGAATGCTCGTAGAGGACCCGAGTTCACCTGGGAACATAAAGATCAGATGAATAAGAAATACTCGCACCTATTTCCAGAAGATGCGTCAACACTTCCAACATCTTGAAATTTCGGGACAAAATTTATTTAACGGGTAGGTACTGTAGTGACCCAAACTTTTCCATGATTATTCCATGATTATATATTAAATGAAAACTATATTTGCATGATTAAATGTTTCCAACATGTTAAGCAATCAAACTTGTTAAGACTTGATTATTTGAAATGAGTTTCATGTAGACAATTGACCACCCAAGTTGACCGGCGATTCACGAACGTTAAAACTTGTAAAAACGACATGATGATATATATATGGATATATATATGGTTAACATGAGATTATGATAAGTAAGTATCTCACTAAGTATATTAACAATGTGTGATATACATAAAAAATGTGAATATTGAATTATGAAGCTCGAAACGATATACATAACGATTATCGTTATAACAACGTCTTACTAAATACATATGTATTGTATTAAGATATTGATATACTATATTTAACATGATAAAATTGATAATTATGTATATCATTGAGTGTATTAACAATGAACTATACATGTAAGATGAGACTACTAACTTAAGGATTTCGAAACAATATATATATGTAATGATTATCGTTGTAATAGTATTTTAACATATATATATGATGTTAAGATATATTCATACACCATGTTATCATGTTAACATAACAATTTAACATCTCATTTAAGTATAATAACAATGAATTAATTACATTTAACAAGATCGTTAACTTAAAGGTTTCAAAACAACACTTGCATGTAACGACTAACGATGACTTAACGACTCAGTTAAAATGTAAATACATGTAGTGTATTTAGATGTATTAGTACACTTTTGAAAGACTTCAAGACACATATCAAAGTACTTCTACTTAACAAAAATGATTATAATTACATCCTCATTCATTTTCATCAACAATTCTACTCATATGCAACCGTATTCGTACTCGTACAATGCCCAGCTCCTAGATGTACACACTATTGGTATATACACATACAAATCTGCTCCTTAGCAGCCTTAAATGATTAAGGAACATGTGTAACCAACCATTTGTCAACTAGCATGAATTATTTAGCAAGAAAACAAACTTACGAATCTTTTCTTTCTTTATAATGAGTAAAAACATTTTTATGATTTCACCTCATTTTTCCATTCCATTTTCTCATACTTACACTCCAAATTCTCTCTCAAAATACTCCTAACATCATACTTGATCATCTCCAAGCATTTTCACCATCTTTATCTTCAATTACAAGCTTTAATCATCATAAAAACAAACATTCAAGAACACTTCAATAAATCTTTCAAACTTGCTAGATTACTTCCTAGCTTTCAAATCCATTCCAAGTAATCACCCAAGATCAAGAAACTTTTGTTAATATCAGTAGGTTTTAATTCTAAATCAAAGGTAAGAATCATATTCAAGCTTTGGTTCAATTTCTATAAACATAAATATCTTAATTCAAGTAGTAATCTTACTTGAACTTATTTTCGTGTCATGATTCTACTTCAAGAACTACCAAGCCATCGAAGATCCTTTGAAGCTCAAGTTTATTTTTCATCATTTCCTGTAGTTTTACCTACTACACTTAAGATAGTAATGATGTTCATAACATCATTCGATTCATATATATATATATATATATATATATATATATATATATATATATATATATATATATATATATATAACTATGATATTCGAAGATTTAAACTTGTAATCACTAGAACATAGTTTAGTTAATTCTAAACTTGTTCGCAAACAAAGTTAATCCTTATAACTTAACTTTTAAAATCAATTAAACACATGTTCTATATCTATATGATATGCTAACTTAATGATTTAAAACCTGGAAACACGAAAAACACCGTAAAACCGGACATACGCCGTCGTAGTGAAACCGGGGGCTGTTTTGGGTTAGAAAAATAAAAAAACTATCTTAATCTTTGAATTGGAAGTTTATTTTCTGGAAAAATAATATTTCATATGAACATGATACTATATCCAAAAATCATGGTTAAACACAAAGTTGAAGTATGTTTTTCAAAATGGTCATCAAGATGTCGTTTTTTCGATGGAAATGACTACCTCTTTAAAAAATGACTTGTAACCTGTATTTCTGACTATAAACTTATACTTTTTCTGTTTAGTTTCATAAATTTCAATTCATTATGAAACCATAGCAACTTCAATCACTCAAAACGGATTTGAAACGAAGAAATAACGGGTAAAACAAAATTGGATAAATTTGCTAGTTTTAGCTACGAAAATTTTGTAACAAATCTAGACTAATCATAACTTAACTAACTTATATTGTATTATACATGTATTCTAACATATATTATGTAATCTTGGGATACCATAGACACGTATACAATGTTTTAACATATCATATCGACCCATCTATATATATTATTTGGAACAACCATAGACACTCTATATGCAGTAATGCTTGAGTTACCTATACAGGGTTGAGGTTGATTCCAAAATAATATATATACTTTGAGTTGTGATCTAGCCTGAGACTTGTATACACTGGGTCGTGGATTGATTCGAGATAATATATATTGATTTATTTCTGTACATCTAACTGTGGACAACTAGTTGTAGATTACTGACGTTGGACTGCTAACTTAATAAACTTAAATCATTAAAACGTAATAAAAAATGTTGTGAATATATTTCGATCATACTTTGATATATATGTATATATTTGTTATAGGTTCGTGAATCGATCCGTGGCCAAGTCTTAAATTTTCTACGAAGTAAAAATCTGTGAAAGTGAGGTATAGTCCCACTTTTAAAAATCTATTATTTTTGGGATGAGAATACATACAGTTTATAAATGTTTTACAAAATAGACACAAGTAATCAAAAATACTTTCTATGTTGGATTATCGAGCCGAATATGCCCCTTTTAGCTTTGTAGCCTAAGAATTAGGGAAATGGCCCCTAATTGCCGTGAATCCTAAAGATAGATCTATTTGGCCCAACAAGCCTCATCCGAGTTACAGATGCTTTAGTACTTCGATTTTTCATATCCGATGAGAGTCCCGGAATGATGGGGATATTCTATATGCATCCTGTTAAGGTCGGTTACCAGGTGTTCAACATATGAATGAATTTTATCTCTATGCAGTTTGCGAAATGCCTGATATGAGATGTATATTTATGGAAAAAAATGAAATCTTGTGGTCTATTATTACGATTTGATAAATATATAGCTTAAACCTATGACTCACCAACATTTTTGTTGATGTTTTAAGCATGTTTATTCTCAGGTGATTATTAAGAGCTTCCGCTGTTGCATGCTAATTTATGGACAAGAGTTGGAGTCAGCATGCTTGTATAATATTGTTTAAAAACTGCATTCGAAGACTTATATTGTTGTGTAATATTATTTTAAACCATTATGTAATGGTCGTGTGAAAATGCTATATTTTAGATTATCATTATTTGATAATCGTCGTAATATTTTAATCCTTTATCGATAAATAAAGGTTATGGTTGTTTTAAAAATCGAATGCAGTCTTTGAAAAACGTCTCATATAGAGGTCAAAACCTCGCAATGAAATCAATTATTATGGAACGTTTATAATCAATATGAACGGAACATTTCATATATATATATATATATATATATATATATATATATATATATATATATAGTACATAATAATATGAAATGTTATATATTGTAATTGTTAGAATTAATTATGTAAAATAATAATAATATATAAAAATTATTATTTAAAAAGTAACTATATATATATATATATATATATATATATATAGAGTTTCGAAGTTATTTAGTAAATGACGGTAACGCTCAATTGTTATTCGATTGATAGTAAACGAGTTAAAAAGGAACTTATGTGATTTTAATATAAACGGTGATCAGAAAATGAGTTATATAATTTATAGACTTATTAAAAATGTATTTATGAGCTATTTATTAAATTTTAAAACTTTTTATATTTTACTTGGGATTAAGAGTGAATAATTAATTTCATTTTTAATTAAACTGTTAATGACCAAAATTATACCATAATGACTGAAATAAATAAAAATAATTATTGTAAAAATTTGGGATTTTTCCGAAGACTTGTATCCACCAATAATTAACAATGGATCACGATAGAGCACTGTGTGGGAAAACCGTCGGCAGATAAGTTTAAATTGAAGGTGGCTTAACCGTTTCTTTTCATCCTTGCACATTTTATGACAATTGATATATATTATTATATCTATTATTATATTATATATTGTTAAATATCTATATCTATAAGTATTTATGATTATATGTATATGTTAGATAGATAGGCTTCTTTACAGTTTCACTAAGATCAACCATCACCGACCATTTCATTTTCCTTTTTCTACTTGAAGCACCATTACCGCCACCACCTCTCCATCACTACCACCTTCAACTGATTATCACCTACCACCCGTCACCTTCATTCACCACCCAAACAAACACCTTAAACCCACAAGAACCACTACTTTCTTTATTGATTCATTCGAACCATCACCATCGACCACCCTAAACCGCCATCTACTACCATCGTCCTCTGCAAACTATTTTGATTCATTTCCTGCTCGACAACAGTAATCCGAGACCAAAGGAGGGTTGCTGTTTTCCTGGTTCATGTTTCGATCAACACCACAAAACCATCACTAACCGAAGCTACTGCTATTATCTTCTGTGTATGGCAGTCCCTAAAACCCATTAGAGACCATCATAAACACCACCATCAAACCCACAAAACATGCTATGACAGAACCGTTTCTTCGATCACCATCGCCAAATCATGGCATAACTTGCTGCTATTACTACTTTTATTTTTCTGCTTTCGAACGAAATCACAATTTTAAACCATCACCGCTACACCTCCATCAAACTTGCTAATATTCGAGAACACAACCCAAACTCCCACTTGCAACCGCTATGTTACTGTCCCATCGTGATCTCCTATTGCTACTCACATATTTCTACTTATTGTTCAGACCAAAACCCAAACAAACCAGGAGTGTTGCTACATCTACTGTTAAGTCTGCCATTTGTTTCTGTTTCAAGCGAAGACACCCAAACAACCATCATATACTTCTGTATTTACAGTCTAGAACCACCACAATACCACCATTAAAATATCTTGCTACCTTCTGTCGTAACCCAACACACACCCACACGAAGAAGATGATGAATAGTGAAAATATAATTGGTGACGATGTATGTTTAATGATGTTAGATATAATAAACACGAAGGTTATAGTGATGGTGATGTTAAATGCATGCTACGATGATGGTGATAGTTGATGGATATGATGATGTTCGATGAGGTGGATAGCGAGATAACGATGGTGATGTTACATGAGGATGATCGTGAATGTTGGTGGAGTGATGACCGAATGATGATAATGATCATGATGTTAAATATGATGATGAGATGATAGATGATGATGATTCCATAATGAATAGATGATAACCGATTTATGATGATGTTAATGGTGATGAAATGATAATCGCAAGCGAGGTTAGATGTAGATGATGACGATTAAATTATGATACTGATAATTATGATTATGATTATGAATGATGAAGTATGAGGCCATGATTACGATGATGAGAAGAAGAAGAAAGAATACGGTAATTTTATTTTTGAAGAAGAAGATGAAAACATAAATCGGGTTAAATAAAATTAAGTATGGTATTAATTCAGAAAAACAAAGCGGAGCAGATGGTAGGGCGTGTTTGTGTTAACCGAGAGGTCTCGGGTTCGAGCCCGGGCTATGGCATTTTTTTTTTTAAAGCTTATTACATGAAGGTAGCATTTTTATTATTTTGATTATTATTATTTTGATTATTATTATTATTATTATTATTATTATTATTATTATTATTATTATTATTATTATTATTATTATTATTATTATTATTATTATTATTATTATTATTATTATTATTATTATTATTATTATTATTATTATTATTATTATTATTATTATTATTAGTACTACTACTACTACTATGATTATTATTTTTATTGTTATTAATATTAGTATTATAATTATTATTGTTATTAATATTACTAACAAGTGTTTGGTTAGCCGCGCGTTGCTGCGTCAGACCACGCTTACGTTTAAACTAAGCTATTGTACATTCCAAATGTGAAAATGGTTACAAACAATGGCTGCAAACTGTTGATAACTAAAAAATGAACACCCGAATATCAGCATCATGATCAATGAGTATCAACTAAAAAATTTCTAACTAACAACAGTGCAGCAAAGTTGAGCATTGAACATATTTTTTAAGTATGCTAATAGACGAAATCAATACTTCTATCAGAAGTATCTATATATATGATTAGTAAATATGGAAGCCGGGTGGGCGAATGAATGATGTTACCGGATAAAAATATTCTGTAACGCGTTCCAACCGAAAAAACTTCATTCGAAATCAGTGATATAAAAAAAGCCATAGCACCACATTGTTTCAAGCGTTCTCTTGCAACTTCAACGACCTACCTTTTTCACGATATCGCAGTTCTTTTTACCTTTTATATATGCTCTAAATACATTGTTTTACTACATAAATCCCTCAGTTACATAGCATGGCCGATTTACTGGAACTGCAACAGTCATATTCAGCAAGTTAATATAGCAATTTCATAAACGATATAATAATTCTGACATTTTAATTCTTTCTTAACGGTATAGTAAAAAAAAAGAATAATTGCAAAGGAAAACATGAAGAGAGTACCTCCATTATTCACAGATTGTGAGATACTAAGTATATCTAAAACGGTGCAGTAATTTTCAAGAAATTCCAAAACTCAAAATCACATATAAAATTGAAACACTTACTTAAATCAAAGCTTATTTGTTGAATACTGGTTGTGTATGAAATGTTCTATAAAGACCGAACCTTTACTACAGTTTACATGGCTCGTAACAGTTACTACACACCTACAAAGGTAAGATGCAAAGTACGGTGTCAAAGATAGTATTATTATTAATAATGATATGATATATTATTATTATTATTATTATTATTATTATTATTATTATTATTATTATTATTATTATTATTGCGAAATTTGATTGATTAACCATCAATAATATACAACAAACTTTATATAACAAAAAGAAAAAATACTTAGAGATTTAGCAAAAGGAAACTTTACCTTAGAACCTTAACAAAGATGAAAGCCAAAACAATTCAGAACCACGTAACACAACATCATTAATAAATATGTAAGTTACAAAAATTTAGACTAAAAAGCGGGAAACGAAGAGCAAACCTGATAGCAAGACCAATTACGAAAGCAAAACTTCTAATCGATAAGTGCAGTTGCTGAACAAAAACAAAGTTAAACAACAACAGAAATTAACTTAACAGTAGTTACTAAAACACAATAATCAAAGGAAAGTAACAAAAAAACGTGAGAAAGAAAGTAGCCTGTGCCCTAAAAAAGTCAAATCAATCATAATAAAAAATGTATATAGAGTACCATAATTAATAAATGAAACAGCTAAAAAATTAATCTATGAACATATGATTATAGCAAACTATATGAAAATCTATCTAACTTTGCACAAATTGTTGTTGTATGAATGTACCAAGTTCAAATGTTTACCCTTTTTTGATCAAGACCTACATTTTAACGTAGTTAACTTTGAGAATTTACACCAGATTTTGTTACCATTTGATACAACCAAATAGTAGATCAAAAGTTAAGTTTTACAGTAATATATGTATGATAGCAATTCGTGTGAATTAAGAATATAATTCGTTACCCTAAATATATATAAATTTAAATAATTGAGTATAAATATTAATGATTAACCTCGAAAGCAGCAAGTCGGATAGCAAATTTTCGGGTTGTAAGACGGCTGACCTCACGGCGGAATATATCGACAACCGTCGTATCAATACTCGCGCGCTGCCTCATCTTCGTCATCTTCAACCTACAATTAACAAATACTCACTAACAATTCAAAATTAATATTATTCAATTCATTTGGAATGTGTTGTACGCATCATATACATTCAGTGTTAGGAAGAAAATACCTAAAAACAATAAGAATAAAACGTGACCTTATGTAAATTTATGATTAACTGGAGTATTTTTGGTTTTAATCGAATGTTTTAAATAAGAATATACACATCACTAAATAATCTCGTAATCAACCTACAACCATTGTATATACTGTAATTGTTTCCTAGTAGGCTCGGTTATCATGTTCGCTTAAATTCTAGCCATGTAACAATCTCCTTTACAAATTTGTTGCTAATCAAGTATTTTATGTGAATCTTCAGTTCCACAAATTAAATATTTTTGTTAAAACTTTATTAACAGTAGTTTATCGTAATTGACTGCGTACTCGGACTCTAAACCTCAGCTCAACTTATTATTAGATCTGTGTTCAATATGTTAAAGATGCATTAAAGGGGTGCAACATTAATCATAAAGGTTGGTTGCTATGATCCACGTTCTAGGGGAACATCATAATATCTCAAATTGCTAATTTTGTGAATATAAAAACCATTAACAGCTTATGATAGCTCAGTAGCCCATAACCCGAACTTGCTATTTTCTTTATATAATTATTTCCAATTAAATGTCCACATCATGTAAATTAAATGGGTCGATTTAGTCTACCATAAATGTACAACTGCCATAACAAATGTACAACTGCCATAATAAATGTACAACTGCCAAGGATATTGTACTGGATTGCCATAACAAATTAAATAATACTGTAAACTTAAATTAATATAGAAGAAAAAATTAAACTTTCTTGTTATATATATTGAAATATATATTAATTAGATACCACAACCCAAACAACCACCCTAACACAGTTGTTTCCATCATTTTTGACTTCACCACCACTTCCTCCGCCGCCGCCTCATCATTTCCGTCAGCACTTCCCGAAATCGTCACCGTCGCTTTCAATTCATAACTGTCACGTGATCTAAACGCTATAACCAGCGTACGATTCGAAATCCAAACCCTAGGGTTACATGACATACACGAACAACAAATTGATGAATCTAAACAAAAGTTCAAGTTATAATCGATCGATGAATTTGAATTAAACGGAGTAAAAACATGATTGAATCTGTAAATTGATGTGTGATTACGTTGATTTTGAAATATATTTGGATTTTTTGTGAAAGAAGTGTGAAGCAATTTGGCCATTGAAGAAGTTGGTTGCCGAAGATGACTGTGGAAATGAGGAAAATGAATTTGCTTTATAATTGTCGTTGTGTATATATAACCCAGGAGAAGAAGAGGAGTGGGTGGTGGTTGAGATGTGAGCGAAGAAAGCTCGAGACGTCATCAGAGGCGGTGGAGAAGATGGAATGGAGGGAATGGAAAGTTAGGGATAAATATCTTTTAACGTGAAAGGACTAAAATGCCTTTACTGTTGATGAACAGTTGGAAAATTTTGCTCAATTGTAATATGTATAATATAAGGATTAATTATCATTTATTATTATTATTATTATTATTATTATTATTATTATTATTATTATTATTATTATTATTATTATTATTATTATTATTATTATTAGGTATTAGTAATATTATTATTATTATTAGTATTATTATTATTAAGTATTATGAATATTATTGTTATTATTATTATTATCATCATTATTATTATTATTATTATTATTATTATTATTATTATTATTATTATTATTATTATTATTTATTATCATCATTATTACTTTTACCATTATTATTATTATTATTATTATTATTATTATTATTATTATTATTATTATTATTATTATTATTACAACTATATTATTATTATTATCATTAGTAGTAAATTACTGTTATTATAGTTATTATTATTATCAGTATTATTATTATTATTATCATTTTTAAAAATATTATCAATTTGTTATCATTAAAACTATATTATTATTAATATTACCATTCTTACTACTAGTATCATTATTATTATTACTATTATTATTATTATTATTATAATTAATTTTATTATCAGTATTGTTATTATTAATATTATCATTATAATTAAATACCACTCTTATTTACTATTATTAATATTATTTTACCAAATAAATATTATGTATATAAAAATATACTTATAAGTAATATTACATAAAAGTATGTATTAATCATATTAATAATTTTTATATAAATATTCATATATAACAAATTAGGTATTTGTAATATAATACTAATCAAATATGTATATTTATATAACTATATAAATATTACTCATTTTAAATATATACACAAATTAAATATGTATATATATATATATATATATATAATATAATTTAAGTTCTAAAATGTGAAATTTTCAATTACGATTATATGTATTAATATATATATAAATGATATAGATTCGTGAATCTGAGGTCAACCCTGCAAATTTTCCAGTTCAGTCATATGCATATTTTTACTACAAAATATCATATCGTGAGTTTAATTTGCTCCCTTTTAAATGTTTTTGCAATATATTTTTTGTAACGACCCGTATTCTTCCATGATTATATATATTTGAGATTGATATTTACATGAATAAATGTTTCCAACATGATAAGCAATCAAACTTATTAAGACTTGATTAATTGAAACGGATTTTATGTAAACGTTTGACCACCCAGTTTTTCCGATGATTCACGAACGTTAAACTTGTAAAAACGGCATGATGATGTATATATGGACATATATATATATATATATATATATATATATATATATATGTATATATTTAACATGATAAAATAATAATTAAGTATATCATTAAGTGTATTAACAATGAACTATATACATAAATAAGACTACTAACTTAAAGGTTCGAAACAATACAAAAAAATATCGATTAACGATGAAATAAACCCTAAATCATAATGAATACATATGTATCGTATAATGTTGTCTTAATATACTTTTGAAGGACTTAATTACATATATCAAAATGTTGGTGATTTTAGGGTCATCCAACATTCATTTTGGTTAATTGGGATTTACTTGAATGCAGGAGTTAGCTAGTTATACTTATCAACGGGTTCAGAGAGTGTGGAGTAGACGCCCGTAAGAGTTGGCTGCTAACTGTCGCGTAATTGCGGG